>NW_020824836.1:5000-399286 GCF_003285875.2 Drosophila novamexicana
CAAATTCGTTTTATTGTGCAACTCAACAATAAACATGCAAATTGATGTCAAAGCGTTAGCTGCGTGAAGGGGAGGGGACGGGACGTTGCATGTGGCAAGTTGGGGTTCGTATGTGTGTGTGTGTGTGTGTGCGTAACTTGTTGCAGTTGCCACAGTCATGTGGCAACGCCACGTGAACAAAACAAAGTCCTTGCCATTGGTGCATAACCTGGCCCTGGGCTCAGCTCAGCTCGACTTGGAGCAGCCTTCAGCTGGTGCTGGGTTGGTTTCGTTGACTCAATTCAAACGATTGCCCGACATTTGACCTTGGCTGCATATTCTGTTGCTGTACAAACAGCAAAAAAAGAGTTGTTGCAAAGGTCTGTAAGAGGCAAACGAAGACATTAAGCCTGTATATATATATATATATATATATATATATATATATCGACTAGGCTAGCTGAATCGATATATGCCTGAATTTCTGTGAGAATGCGCTCCTTTAGAGTATAACATATTGTTAATAAGCTTGTGGTTATCAGACACATAGCTTTAATTTATATTTTCAATAACTTTTCAATCGATAGATTTCGATGTTCAAAGAAACATCGATTTATATCGATTCCCCACCATTTTTGTAACAATATAACAAGAACTAAACACCTGAATTATGTTTGTATGTTGATTTTTCTATATCGAAGGTAGAGCCCATTTGTCCTTTCTTATTGTTAACTACAACTGATCGATAAAATCGTGCATAAAACAACTGCAGGACGAACTTGTTAAGACTAGAAATGAATATCCCACGTATGAATACGTACTTAATTTAAATATGAATTCTCGAATATTAATAACAGACAAAGCTTATTGTTGATCTTCAAGAAGTGAGAACATAGTTCCAGGAATCGATAAATATCGATAACACATTTCTTTTTCATTTTAGTGTATTTGAAGGATAAATGTGTAATGTGTAAACTGTTATAGAATAACATTCGGAGGCTAAACTCAAAATATATTTCATAATTATTAATTAAAGATCATAAAAAGAAAATACTCTTTTACAGGGTATTTCCTCGTGCAGTCATTCAGCTTATCTTTAGCCTCTGCCCTGTTTACCTTTCGATTTCAATTTGATTTTTGTCGTATTGCTCACCTATTCCTCATCGGCTTCTGCATAATTTATTGCATTTAGTTTTCACTCGCTGCTCTGTCATAAATTTCCACTCGCAGTCAAATGTTCGTTCCCCCGCACCACGCCCCCCTCCGCAGGACATTGCCGTGTCGCGTGTGTCCTTAAATTTAGTTTTGATTACGAGTGGCAGCCACACTTTGTGTCCGGCTCTTGCACAAGCCGCTGGCCAAGTTGACCCCCGACTCCCCCTCCCCCGACCACCCAAACGACCTCAGCAGCGTTTGCCATACAATTTTCCTTTTTCCGAGCGCGCGTGGCTCTGGTTGGCTCTTTTTATGTTTGCTTCTCGTCCTGTGCGCTATTTTTATGTCTTTCGCATTTGTATCGAATGTCCTCTGACGCAAATTAATTAAATTATGTAATGGCCGTTGAGTGGGAAAGGGGCAGCGGTGGGGTGCTGTAGGCAGCAGCAGGTGCTGTGGGCGGTCAGTTCTACTTAACCGGTTCTAATTTTAGTCGCCAACTAACAAAAGTTAACGACGACAATTATGGCGGAAAAGTGATGCCAAGAAGAAAGGCCAACCCCCCATTCGAGGAACTCCCAAAGCTTGGGGCAGCGGGTGGGCAACTAATTAGCAGCTATATTCCAATTAATTGTGAAATATTGACTGAACTGTGACCTATAATATGTTATGATGACCTCCTCCTTTCTTCATCAATTGTCCAGAGGTCGCTCGATAATTAGAATTTCCGAAAATTCGAATGATTGCGAAATTGAATTCTTCGACATATTTGCGGCATGCGACGTCTTTTATGTAAGATTTTGTTTAAACATAAGTTATCGACTATCAATAATTAATTAAGATATTCTAAAGAAGGCATATAAATATTATATATATATACATATATGTGTGTGTGTGCTCGTGTTGTGTGTTAGTGTATGCATGCATGTAAGTATGTATATATGCATCCATGCATGCATGCATGTATGTGTGAATTTATGCATGTAATATATGTATGCACGAATTTCTACCAAGTGCTCTACTCCTCGATTCTCAAGAATTCAAGTGGGCTCTGCAGTTTTTCATGCTTAGCTACTTAGTAGTGTAGTGTTTTTTTGTTGCCTTTTTGTTTATTTTTTTGTATGTACATATGTATGTATGTATTACATTCGTACACAAATGTGTATGCACACATGTATGTTCATATGTATCTATACATGTAGGTACATATGTATGTCTACATGCAGGTATACATGTAGGTACATATGTATGTATACATGTTTTAACATATGTATGTATACATGTATGTACATATGTGTATGTGTATGTATGTACATATGTATGTTTTTATGTATGTATATGCACACAAACATGTGCGCATGCATAGATTTATATATGCAAAATTGCATGCATGCATATAATTGTGATCTTTTCATAACACTTATCCAGCTATTCCCAGTTCCTCATACTCCCTATGTTGAAGTATTCACAAAAACCGATTCTTTACGCCAGATATCTGCCTCACGTTCAATCAGAGTTGGCTGAGCCTCATCTACTCTGTTGAATTTGTGTTTACCGCTTGAATACCTCCATAGGTATACCCAAGTATGCCTAGATTTAGCAATTCAGTCGTCTCATAACGGGTTTTTTTACACTAAACAAAGTTAGCGCATTCTCAAATTTATATATATATATATTCGTATATATATGTATATATATATAGCGTTCGTACCTGTATAAAAACATGATGACTCTCGGATATCTACAACAATGGTCCATCATCTGCGTCGGTAAATATTCAATGTATATATATATGTATATAAATATATATATATGTGTATATGTCAGCTTCCTTATTGCAAATGCATTGTGTGTTGTTTTTGTTGTTGCTATTGATATTATTATTGTAAATGTGCCTGTTCACGTGTTGTTCGCTTCATTATACCTATTCACAAAGTGAAAGAGAGTATATTGGCTTTGTGCTATGTCCATTTGTTTAAACGCTTCGTTCTCGAGAGCTACAAAAGCTAGAGACTTGCAATTGTGTATATGTTATCATATATGTATATGCATCAGATGTGGTATTAAATTTGTTTGGCCACGCCCACCAGTAGGCGGTTAAATCGTGAGTAATAGCCATAATAAGCCGTAGTTTTAGATAGTTCAGATAGTCACAACATTTAACAGCTAGGAAACAGATGAGCTGAAAGCTTGAAAGATTAACCAACTGAGAGCTTGCAAATTGGATAAATCCATGGCATCTTCAGATTTAATGCTGCAAGAATAAAATTTCCGTCTGTTTTAACATTTCGATCTCGGAAACTACAAGAGCTACAGATATATATATATATATATATTCTACCTTACCATACTCAAAACGACCTCACACTTTTTTTAAACTCTCCCATTTTCATAATAATTCTCATAATTGATTTAGTGACTTGGTTATTTGGCCATTGCTCGAGGACTATAAGAGTTCGAGACAACAAACTTGGTATGCAGCTTTTGCTAAAGTATTTACACATAAAAATATATAACTTTTTAGTTAACTCTCCATATTAACCGAGTTCGGATGGTATAGTATTAAAAATTCTGTCGGAAAACGAACGAAAAAAATATTTTTAAAATAATTATCTTTCAATTAGCCGAAATGCATCGTTCAAGCTGTTATCGGGCGCGTATTACGCAGTCGTTTGCACCCGATTGAAATACTCGGAACTTGTTTTAATTATAATTATTGTGACTTGTCAGCCATTTGCGACTGTTTTGAATTGGCCAAAATGCGCGTTGCGTTTTTGTTGTTGTCATCGCTTTCTTTGTCAGGGGCGTTGACAAGACGCCGCTGAGACATATATGTGCATATGTATTTATATATAGATCTATATCTAGATCTGATGCATCAGCGACATTTGCCGATTCCGCGAGCTGCTTTCGGTCGCATTGTAAAATTGCCTGAGCTGTTGCACGGTTGCGCAGCCTTAGGAGAATTTTTTAACTAGTCCAGAAATTTGAACAACAAAATGTTAGCCTCAGTCATTAGGCGTTTGCTAAGAAGAGGTGACTAGAAAAATAAAAAGTATATAAATAGAATGAAAATAGATAAATAAATAAAAAAAAAAATTATTTAAAAATATTTAAAACAAATAAAAGTTAAAAAAATAAATATAAAAAAATATTAAATTAATATTAATAAATATGAATTAAAAGAATAAAATATAAATAAAATAAATAAGTATATAATTATAAAAATCTTAACTAACGTTTTGTCTCTTTTTAATTTGTACCTTTACAGATTGCGATTGCGGCTGCGTGGACTCGTACAACGGCGGCAGCGTTGAGTTGCGGCACGGCCAGGTACAGGCAGCGGCAGCAGCAGCAGCGGCAGCCTCCGCTCAGAGCTTTGTGATCAGCAGCAGCAGCAGCGGCAGCCACAACAGCAACAGCATCAGCCTCAGCCTCAAGACGGCGCACGCAAAGGTTGCCACATCGGGGGGGCATGCCAATACGCAGCCCCCCAGCAAACGTTCCAGCAGCGGCGCCGACGGCGACTATCAGCTGGTGCAGCACGAGGTGCTCTATTCGCTCTCTGCCGAATATGAGGTAAATACCTGCGTACTTACCTTTAAGCCAAACCGAACTAAACCCTCTTTTCTTGCTCTGTCTCTTGCAGGTCCTGGAGTTTTTGGGCCGCGGCACCTTTGGTCAGGTGGTCAAGTGCTGGAAACGCGGCACCTCCGAAATTGTTGCCATTAAGATTTTGAAAAATCATCCCTCCTATGCGCGCCAGGGTCAGATTGAGGTCTCGATACTCTCGCGGCTCAGTCAGGAGAATGCGGATGAGTTTAATTTTGTGCGCGCCTTCGAGTGCTTTCAGCACAAGAATCACACCTGCCTGGTCTTTGAGATGCTCGAGCAGAATCTCTATGATTTTCTCAAGCAAAACAAATTCTCACCGCTGCCGCTCAAGTACATACGTCCCATACTGGAGCAGGTGAGTCTCAATGGAGAGAGGACTAAAAAATTAAGTAATAATTCCCTCAATAATTCCCTCTCTCTCTTTCAGGTGCTGACTGCCCTGTTGAAGCTGAAGCAACTGGGCCTGATTCACGCCGATCTGAAGCCGGAGAACATAATGCTTGTGGATCCGGTGCGTCAGCCGTATCGCGTTAAGGTCATCGATTTTGGCAGCGCCTCGCATGTGAGCAAAACCGTTTGCAATACGTATCTGCAATCGCGCTATTATCGCGCGCCCGAGATCATATTGGGCTTGCCGTTCTGCGAGGCCATCGATATGTGGTCGCTGGGCTGTGTTGTGGCCGAGCTCTTTCTGGGCTGGCCCCTGTATCCGGGTAGCTCGGAGTTCGATCAGATACGCTATATATCACAGACACAGGGTCTGCCCACGGAGCATATGCTGAATAGCGCCTCGAAAACATCGAAATTCTTTTATCGTGACGTCGACTCGACGTATCCATTTTGGCGCCTCAAGACCACCGAAGAGCACGAGGCGGAGACGAACACCAAGAGCAAGGAGGCACGCAAATATATCTTCAATTGTCTGGATGATATTGGCCAGGTGAATGTGCCCACAGATTTGGAGGGCGGCCAATTGTTGGCCGAGAAAACGGATCGTCGTGAATTCATAGATCTACTGAAGCGCATGCTGACCATAGATCAGGAGCGCCGTCTGACCCCAACCGAGGCACTGAATCACAGCTTCACGAGGCTCACCCACCTGGTCGACTATGTCTATTGCAACAATGTGAAGGCCTCTGTCCAAATGATGGAGGTCTGTCGTCGCGGCGATTTCCATACGTGAGTAGAGAGAGCTTCCAGCATGAAAGTGTTTATCTATTTTAATACTCTGATTATATTTTTTGACGCAGCGTACAACCAGCTCCCACGCTGGTCACCAATTTCGTGCCCAGCAGCACCGAGAACATGACCTTTACCATCAACAATCAGCTGACCAGTCAGGTGCAGCGCCTCGTGCGCGATGGTCGTCCTTTGGCCTACGAGGGTCTCTATCAAATCTACGGCGGACGCAATGTGGCACGTCAGTATCCGCAGGCGCGCACCGACACGTTCCAGCATCAGCTGGTCTCCAACATACTCTGTCCGCCCTCGTATCAGGCCATGCCCAGTCCCACCAAGCATGTGGTGGCCACAATGCAGCCGCCGTTGCAGGTGCCGCCCCAGCAATATGTCAATGTGCCGGTGCCCGTGTCCATGGTGGAGCCCAGCTCGGGTCAGCGTATGCTGCTCACCAATCGGGTCCAGGCAAGTGGCGTTGCCTGGCCGCAAACCGGGCGCCAGATGGCATTGGTGCCATCCTGGCCGCAACAGGCGCCGGCACATTCGCTAATCGTTGACTCGACGCCGCTGTTCAATGTGGAGGAGATCTATCCCAAGCATCATCTCAACTTGCCGCGCAACGATCTCAAGAAGGAGTCGCCGGCTCACCATCTAGCGTGCGTATCCCAGCTCTACATCTAAACAAATTATCAAATCCTAATTTTCTTTTTAACTCTCACAGCAAGGGCAACTCTTATCGCGTGCCGCGTCACGAGAAGAAGGAACACCAGCAGCTGTCGCCCGTCAAGAAGCGTGTCAAGGAGAGCTCGCCGCCGCATCAGCAGCGCTATCAGCGCGCCGCCCACGTCTCGCCGCAATACCACGCCCATCACAATTGCAACTACGGAGGCGGCTATGGAGCTGGCGCTGCCGGAGCCGTTGTGGCCAGTTCTGCCTCATCGGCCAGCAGTGAGTGTCTGCTTATAGCTCGTAATATCCTTGCAGAATACTCTATAATGCTTGTTAGAGTTATCCCATAGAAAACTGAAAGGTTGATGCAAGGCATAGTTAATTGAGTGATAAAGGTGTTAGTCTAGTAGGGATAGAGAAGTTCTATTTGCCAGTCAACCTAGAAGAGTCGATCTAAACACTAATCAAATTTGTAAAGACAATATCATAATGCTTCCATAGTAACAATCAACCAAAAGGCAGCTTTAGTAAAAGGATAATGCAGCACTTAGAAGACTTAATATAAAGCTCTCACATGAGCCATGGACACAATATGTAAATGTTATATGAAAAGTATTCTTGATTTTCTGCAAAGGATCTTAGGATCTCTTAATAGATCAGCACATATTGTAAATAGCTTTATTGCCTGCCAGGATATTAACTTTATTTATTTCTCTACTTGGCATTCAACTAATATATTATCTACCCTCCTTTTCTAGATATTGTCAATGCCAGTGGCAGCAGCTCGTCGAGCTCGCATCATCACGCGCCCGTGGCACATGCACCACACGGCAGCAGCAGCAGCAACAGCGCCTACAACACCGCTGGCCATCACATTGTCATCAACAATTGCAGCGGTGGGGGCGGCGGTGGCAGCTCCGCTGTGGGCTATAATGCCAGCGGTGGCAGCAGCAGCAGCCAGCCGCCGTTGCATGCGCATCAGCCGCAGCACGTGAAGCAGCCGACAATTACCATACATGACACGCCCTCGCCAACTGCGGTTGTGGGCGATGTGATCACCATTTCGGACAGCGAGGACGAGGGCGCCGATCTACCGCCAAACAGCGCCACAGTCGCGCCCATCAAGCAGCGCGCGCACGCCCAGTCGCAGACCAGCAGCAGCCTAATGCAGCAGCAGCAACAACACCAACATCAACAGCAGCAACATCAACAACAGCAGCAGCAGCAACAGCAGCAGCACTCGGCGAGCAATTCGAGCAGCAATCTGCATTGCCGCAGCAGCGGACAGCCGTTGCATGTGCAACATCAGGCCGTTAATTATGGTAATGCACACAGTTCCAACAACAACAACAGCTCCGCGAATGCCACCAGCAGCGGCAGCAGCAGCAGCAGCAATCAACGTTTGGTCAGCAAATGTAACAGCCAGCTGGGCGGCAGTAGCGGAGCTAGTCATCATAGCCATCATAGTCACCATAGTCATCACAACAACAACAACAACAACAGCAATCATCAACAACAGCAGCAACATCACGGCGGCAGCAACGGCAACGGCAACAGTAGCTCTAGCAGTAGCAGTAATATTAACAGTAGCAGTAACAGTCAGCAGTTGCCGCCGCCGCCGCTGCCGCTGCCCCATCATAGTAGCAGTAGCAGTAGCAGTAGCAGTAACAGTAGCAATAATCATCATCATCATCATCAACAACAACATCATGCAGCCTCGCTGGGCGGAAGCGGAAGTGGAAATGGAAATGGCAATGGAAATGGCTTTGCTGCAGCTGTCCTAGACAACAACTGCGCGCTGCAGGCAACACATCAGCAGCAGCAGCAACAACAACAGCAGCAGCAACAACAGCAGCAGCAGCAGCAACTACAACAGCAGCAGCAGACCTGCTTTCAGCCTAGCTCCCACAACAACAGTCATCACAACACCACTTCCAATTCTGCTTCCACTTCCAACCAACAACAACCACCACCACCGCAACCATTATCACAACCCACCCACCACCATAACCATCATAGTCTACAGCTTAATCCCGCACCCATATCCATAAACAGCACACAATTTGGCACCAGCTCCGCCTCCTCATCCGCCTCCATATCCACATCCACCTCTGGCCTTTGCCTTAACCAGCATAATGTACCCTTACCCATACCCGTTCCTTTAGCTGTGCCCGCCTCCGTTTCCACCGCCCTTGCCACGACCACGTCTCAGTCGCATCTCAGTCGTCATAAGTCAACGCAACAACAGCACGTCCATCTAGTAATTCCATGCGTAACCGTAGGTGATCACGATCCGGAAGATGCGCGACGACGTCATCATGCCGCAGCAGCCGCCGCCCTGGCCGTGCCCAGTCCCAAGCATCATCATCACCAGCAGCAGCCGCAGCAGCAGCAACAGCAGCAACATCATCATCACCAGCAGGTGCAGGTGCAGCCGGCACAGCAGACGCCGCACTATCAGCCACAGCCGCCGCCGCCGCAAGCCCAATCGCAGCTGCAACCACAGCAGCAGCAGCAGCAGCCCAGCATCAAATACGAGCCGGGGCAATCGCAAAAGAAACGTATTCTGGCCATGGCTCAAAGCGAGTGCAACTATCAGCCGCAGCCGCAGGTGCAGATACAGGTGCAACAACAGCAGGCACCGCCGCCGCCCGTTGCCAGTCTGCCGCATATTCCAACCAAACAGGAGCCGCCCGAATTCTATTCGGACTACGCGCCACAGCAGCAGCAACAGCCGCCACAGCAACAGCTGCAACTGGAGGCTAAGCGCAGCTCCTGGGCAGCCGGCTCCAGCGGCGCAGCCATGCCGCTGGCACATCCGAAGCGCGAAGCGCCCTCCGTTGCGCCCGTCAGCTATGTGACGCCCACTGTGGCTCCGCCGTTGGCCCACTCGAAGAGCAGCTCGAGCAGCTCCTCGTCGATAAGCGCCGCGGCCGCCGCAGCGGCTGCAGCTGCTGCCGCTGCCGCCAGTGTGGGTCCGCCGTCGTGGGGCGCACCGCAGGTCTATCGCCAGCCATCGCAGCCGCCACCAACATCGGCAGCTGCTGCCGCTGGCCAGCCGCCAGCTGGGCCATCGCATCATCATCATGGCAGCCACAGTCATCATCATCATCACCAGGCGGGCACGCCGCTGGGCGGCTCACCCTCATCGACGGCCGCTGCGGCCATGCTGCAGACGGACATTTACGCACAGGGCGACATGTATCGACGTCCCACGGTCTACGTATCCCAGGCCGCGCCCACATACGCCTATGCGAATCGCACGGTGGTTGCGCCACCGCCAGCACACAACAGTTCCAGTCGACAGGTGGGTGCAGAAACTAAAAAATTGCTCATTACATTCAATATGCTTTTCAATTTGTTAGTTAAGTGCCTTTAATTACCTACGAATTTATATTTAATTACAATTTATGTTTAGTAAAAATTGAAAGTAATTTAAATGTAAATAATGTAGTTTCTTCAAGATTGCCGAAATACTTTAAATCCTTTCAATTTGCCAGTTCTTTGTCTTTAAATAACTACATACAAAATATTTAATTCCTCCTAATATATATTTAATTACTAAAGAATGAAAAGTAATTAAAATGTATTATTGTAGTTTGTTCGATTCTTTAAATCCTTATAATTGCCAGTTCTTTGTCTTTAAATACCTCAATTATTTATATTTAACTACTCACAAGATTTCCAGTAATTAAATTGGTTTCTAGTTACTGAAAATTGGCAATTAAATTAAATTCAATGCTGATTTAGTCAACATTTAATACAGACTAAATACTTACTAGATACTTAATTACTTATAATAAGATTTAGTACTCCATTTGAATTACCTAAGTAATTTAATGTAATTAAAATTTCCTGCATATGAAGCTTCTACAGATCTGACAGTTAAGTTAAGTATACACTAAATTGAGGAGCTTCCTTGGGTATTTAATTCTTTGATTATTTATTAAGAATTAATTAATTAACCATAGTATAAATTCATATTAAAATTCAAGTACTTTATAAACCTTAAATAGATCTTACTCCGATTATATTTATTGTTGATCCAATTGAAATTTGTTCTCTTTCGCACTCTCAGGTCATACCATCCCATCCGTTGCCGGCTCACATACAGATCCCGACACAGTACAGCCAATTTGGACCATTGAGTCCCGCCCAGGTAGCTGCCAGCAAGCATGCAGCGCACTTTGCGCCCACCAACATATGGTATGGAGCTGAGTAGCTTGCAGGGTGAACGAACGCGGGTTGACGAGGATCCCGGATCCCAGAGGCCACCACTGACAAGAACACAGCAACAACTACAACACAGTCTCTCCCATCCCCCCCAAAAAAAGAAAAGAAAAGAAAAACAACCATCATCACCACTCTCCACACAGCCTAGAACTTGATAACATGATTGATTGATTGATTGATGCTCTCGAGTGAGTCGAATATGCCAGATTTATGGCCATACAAAGTGTGGCCCATTTGAGCTGGTTTTATGTGTTAGCTAACAAGAGAACGGTTTCACTAATCATATGCTTCTTTTACTTGCGCTCCTATAGATCTTTTATGGCCTCGGCTGATGGCGACGACCACGACGACGACGACGACAACAGCAACAGCAGCAGCGGCAACGGCAACACGGAGGAGCAACAGTTGCAGCAGTTGCAGCTGACGCAGTGTTGGTGGTTTATGCTGCTCATGCAACAGAGCATCATACAGCACAACAGCAACACGTTGCACGAAACAACAGCTGCAACAACCACAACAACAACAACAACAACCACAACAACAACAACAACAACAACAACCACAACAACTACAACAGCCAACACAAGTGTTGCACGCAGCAGTCGCCGCAAACGTTAACAGAAACAAAAAGAAAACACCTGTCCGCACCAAACCCGCCCACCAGTTACAGTTGTTTGCTTTTTTTTCTGCTTTTATTTTAATTTCGTCAACATTTTGAAGATTGTCGATTGTTCCGTAATTCCATTGCGAATTATGATTAAATAATTAATCTTTTTTTTTCCTGTTTTAAATAAAAATGTCAAGCATTTTCTACACGCAGTTTGGAGTGTAAAGTGCATAGTTTATACACACACACACACACACATGTAATTAACACACACACATACAGACTTTGCAAACTGTAAAGAAAAACGAGCGTAAACATTTTCCAAAGCGAAAATTGTTTGCCATCTTTTCTCTAAAAAAAAAAAAACAAAAACTAAAGCGTTTCACTATGTGTGTTGTATATTTTTTATTAGAACTTCTAAGTAATACACTGCATATGTATATGTATATGCATATGTATATATATACATGTGCCTAAGTACATAACTACGATAAATATGTATTCTATATATATTATGATACGTCTAAGAACCACATGCATACATATATATGTAAAACTACAACTAAAACTAAACCTAACCTAAATCTTAATATTATAAATACTATTACACAAACAAAAAAAAAAGAAACACACACACACACAAGCATGAAACTAATGCAACATTATAAAATTTAATGCAAAAATAATGTTTCTGTGCATTCAGAAAAACAAAAATACTTAGTGCAAAACGCATAGTAACATTTTTTTAGACTCTTTTTAGCAAGTACCTCAAAATATTTAAGTAAAAAGCAACAACAACACGAAGCAGCAGCAGCAACAACAACAACAACAAAGCAAAAGCAAAACAAAACAAATATTGATGCGAAAATTGCCTTTTACAACAACAAAACAAACGAATAAGCAAAAGTAATAACAAAATATTGTAAACAAAGCAAAAAAACAACTTTAGTGAGATAATCATACAACTACAAAATGATATATGATACCGCAAAAACCTTACTAGCAATCAAAGCATACATATATATCTATATACATATATATATATATAAATATATGAAACAATATTGTAGGTAAACCTAGCGATAACCGAAATAACTGATAACTGAACATGCGATATATTCTAGCTAATCTAAACATAGACATACGGTTTTTTTTTTTAAATATTATTATTATTATGTTTTTAACCACACACATAAAATACACTCTCATAGAACTTAAAGAGTTAAGCCGACCCACAAATAGATATACGTATAGCTGGGGCTTTGTACAAAACAAAAAGAGAAGAAGATGCAGAAGAACATAACAAATTAGATGCATTGTATTTAGCAATAACTTTAAATATATATATAAATAATGGATTTTTAAAAATCAGATCAGGTAACAGGTCAGTGTTGGAAAACACCAAGCAAAAGCTTGCTTAGATAAAAAAAAAGCACACACACACACAGAACTCTGCTCTTTTAATTTGTGTAGCCCCCTTTTTTGTATTTAAACCTGGTTTCTAAAATGTCTATTTTTTTGTTTTCGTACTTCGATCGAGAACCCAAACCCAACTTATAAGAATGTTTACTAAAGTACAAAACGGCAAGCAATCTAGCTATAATTGAACACTGATAAAACGTCTTTTAAATATGTTTCTAATTTAGTTTTATTCGTATTTGTATTATGCCTATTATCTTTAATCCTAACTCACTTTTAATATGTTTAACGCAGAGATTTGCTTTCTTGTCTTTAGTGTATATAAAAACTGATACCCTTTTTTTGTTTTTGGATTGTTTCAATAGTACTACATGCTATATATATACTCATATATATATATGCTATGCAGACAATTATGATACTATCTACCTATGCGCATATATATATAAAGTTCTTGTTAATTAGGTTTCTTACAAGTATTTTGTAGTTAGTCGTAACTTTGTCGCTATTTATATACTCTATTTTTTTTTTAACAACTAAGTTGTGGGCACTTCCTATTATGATACTAAAAGAATATATATATATATATATATATATATATATTTATGTATATATATATGTGAACCCCAGAAATCGCAACACACATGTTTCAATGTAGCCAGTTTTCGATGGTTTACAGCGAATCGCGTTTTATTATTAAACATTAATTAAATTGTAATTATCGAAATTATGATTATACGCATGAATATATAACTATATATATATGATAATTAATCAGCTGTGCACGAAATAATTGTAACGAAACAACAACAAATTTAAATATATATATTTATATAGATATTGCAACAAGAAATGCAGAAACACAGATCTATTTGAAAGTCTAGCATATAATTATTGTGATGTAGTTTTTAAAATCGATGCAAATACAAATTGATGCAACAACAACAACAACAACAACAAAATGCGTGTCGTCGGAATTTTTGTCCTTGTCGTAATTAGCCAGTAACGAAATTAACAAATACAAATTACAAATTACAAATTACTAATTAATTGATTATGCATAATCCATACGGGCATACATATATAAATATATATATACATATATTATGAATATAAAGTAAAACAAATTAATGTTAACTATTTAGTACGCAAAACAAAACAAAACAAAACAAATGACTAAGCAAAAAGGCAACAATATAACAAAATATATATATATTTAATTTATATTCTGTAATTTTTTAATTTTAAAATTCCTTTTGTCGACAAACAATATCAAGTTTTTTGTGTAGAAAACTAATGGAACGTTTGATTAGCAGCTGTAGGCGTTAAATAAGAGAACGTTAGTGTTGTGACTATATACGATAAATCGTGCATACATATACATATACGCTATAAGGATCCGATAACTAGGAGATCTAGCTGATAGTCGATGCTCCGATGTTTGGCATAATTATATACATATATATCTCTATATATATATATATATACTATTTTGTGCATAAAGAACAACAACAATGGCAACAAGAAATGTTAGTTAGTCAAAAGCAGCTGCCACATGTGGCATGCCTCATGCGTGGCACGTGTTGGCCAGCTTTTGTTTTATTTCTTGTATGTTTTTTTTTATGGCTTGTGTTGTTGGTTTTCTTGGAAAATGCGCGAGATGAAAGCGTTTAATTTAGCTTAACGGCATTATAGGTGTGTGTTTTATAGAAATTTTATGGACCATTAATAAAAAACAAATATCTTTAACAAAAACAACAAGAGAGCAACAACATTTGCGTTTAACAAAGTAAATACAAGTCTTAAATCTAAGCGTTTGATGTAAAAGCAATTCGTGCTTGCAACTTTGTCGTTTATTTAATTGTTTTTAGTCTTTTTCCTTTTCTTCTCAATATACGCATATGAACATAAAGTATACACTATTATAATTAATTAACAACAATATATCGTTACTGATAAAAGATAATAAACTTTTCAATTTCTACTCAATGTTTTTAGAGAAGCAACAAGCTAAAAATCAAGAACGCTTTAAATGTAACAAAAACGAAACGTTAATAGACTTAAAAAGTGAAAATACCATAAATATAAAATTAATTACAATTTATGAATAACACTCACTAAATGCAAAAATACACAGACATAGACATACATATACATATATGTATATATATATACATATGTATGCATATATCGTTTGTATTTAAGCGCAGAGAGTACATTTTAAATAAACAATGTTTTAACTGTGTAGCCTTAAAATCAATTTACAAATCAACTTCAAATACTATACGTATGTACTATATACATATATATATATATATATATCTATACTTAAATTATGATGACATGCGAATCGATTTCGATGTTCAACTACGTACAATATTTCTATGTACTTCAAAATATGTCTAAATATATAGTTGATTTGCCTTTCATTTTGTATAATTTTCTTTAAATTTTACTTTTTCAATTGTATTTTTATCACACACACACATGCATAACTTTTTATATTGTATACCATATATAAACATAGCCACAATCCCCACAACTTACTATTATCATAAATGATTATAATATTTACACTTATTTCCTAAATGCAAAAACATAAATACATGCATATATTATTATCGAAAGCATATTTATTGTTAACGTCTTTATTTATTGTATCATTTGTTTTGATTTTATTGATTTTCTTAGCAACTAGTTAAAATGAGATTGAAAATCAACAAGCTAATCAAAAGTTTAAACAAAATCAAGAACAAGAAGAAGAACAACAACAACAACAAATACAACATATATCCCACCAAATTAATTTTAACAATTAAATAGCTATAAAATGAAAAGCGAACAAAGGGACAATTTAATAAACTATTTAACTTAATAATATCGAAAATTGTGCAATATGATATTAAACAATTAGCATTCGCTTTAGTTTATGTTTAGCTCATTCAGTTATTGACCGATCGAGGCTATAGCTGCAGCTATATATATATATACGAGATATATATAGATAAACACTTTAGTTTAGTTCACGAATCGAATCAGGTTTCTGTAGTTGCCAATAGATTGTTAATTATTTCCAATACACGCACACACACACACACACACACACTCCTATGCCACATACATATGTGCATGTATGTAGCTAAGTTGTTTGACCAATTCAAAAGACGAACAATTGATGAGCTTTTATAAATAATTTGTCGCTTTGGAATATGTGTTTCATACGCAAGTTATGTGCATTTATCAACTAAAGCAAACGAATAACCAATAATAATTTATTAAGTCTAGTACATGCCACATTCAAGTACGTCTAGTTAGTGTTTAAGCCAAACACACACACACACATAATTGAGAAAATTACAAACCAAGTAACCGAACCATACGAACAACATTTGATGGATCTATGAAAAAATTTGGTCGTATATGAATTTGAATATGGATCGAAAACGTTTTTTATAAACATTTGACGCTGACAAACAAGATTGATAAGAACCCGTCCATAATTAGATTTTGTTCTTAAACAACAAAAACAAATTGTAGAAGAAGAAGCAAAAGAAGATAAACAGCAAATCAACATATAGACGAATACGCATCGGCTCTATATAGCTATTAGATATTATTGTCGGCGCTCGAAGCTCGTCTTAGATTAAAAGTTAGCTCCAAAAGCTCTCAACGTGTTTTTTTTCTTTCAACTCGAACTATAATATTGATATTTGTATAGAAACTTGGCAATTTCCATTTAAAACTCTTGAAAAAAACAAAAAATACACACTTGAAATTGTGGTTCGGATTGATATTAGATGTTTTTAATAATGAAAAAACAAAAAAAAAAAGTAAAAATAAAACACAAAAACTAATTACGATATATTTACATACACAATGCAAAGAAAGAAAAAAGAAGATAAAATACAAACACATATTAAAACTAAACAACAACAACAACAACAAAATTACAAATATATACACTATATTTTATTAAATACAAAATATTTCGAATGGATAAAAAATTAACCAAAAGAAAACAAAAATGTTGATGTGTGAAATTTATAAGACTAGCATATTTCCTACCTAAAAAAGAAAAACAAAATATACGTTACGAGATAGATATATATATATATATATACAGATTAACTAAAATTAACTAGCAGCTAGTGCTGAAGTCGTCGTACGCATTCTCACGATTCTAACTAAGATACAGAATATTGAATTTAAAACAAGCGTCTAACAAATTGATCGTACCTTTTTGCTGATTTAAAACGAAAATAAAAAAGTATAGCGAATACTTAAGTACATTCAATAAAAGTCTATACATACGACATATATATATATATATATATATTGATGTGCATTAAAGAATCTCTTGTATTTAGTGTGAAGCGTGATGCGAACGTAATCGAAACAATATGTTTTAAATGAATATACATAAATAATATATATAACTAGTATATATACATATACATATATATTGAATAGCTCGTAACAAATGCAAATAGATGATGGCACTTTAATGGGATTTGCTTTTTATATGTACGTATACATTCTGTACTTATATGTACTAGAGATATCTGAAGATATATATCGCATATATAGGCATCTATATATACATATATATTTGAATGTGTGTGTGGGTGCGAACTTTTAGCATTAGTGTCGTCTTGCGTCGTTTCAAAAGTAAAGAATTTAAATATTTTTATATGCGAAAATCGATAAGCGATGAGCGATAAGCGAAAATTGATAACCGATAATCGATATATGATAATCGATAAGCGATAGTCGATCATCGATAAGCGATAGTCGATCGATAAGCGATAGTCGATCATCGATAAGCGATGGTCGATCGATAAGCGATAGTCGATCATCGATAAGCGATGGTCGATCGATAAGCGATAGACGATAAGCGACATTCGATCGATAAGCGATAGACGATAATCGATAAACGATAATCGATAACAATAGCCAATAGACCGTAGTTAAAGGCAGCTGCTTTAGTAAGCATATTGAAAAAAACCTAAAAAACAAAAAACAAGAAAATGAACAACAAGAATATAAACCAAAGAACGATAATCAAAGCGCGCACACATAAATGTTTAGTCTAGATTTAAAGTTTAACGTTAAACGAAGATCATCTTTTCCCTGGGCACCAAGTCTTATGCATACCATAAACTCTCTCTCTCTCACACTCTCCATATATAGAGATACATACGATTTCAACTTTTAGCATGTACCTAAGATTATAGCCATATAGTATGTCCTAAATTTAGCCAGAGATTTTTAGATACTTAAGTGCATGGGTTAGACAACGAATTACCGGGTTAATCGGAATGAAATTGCACAAAAGAAACCAAATAATAATAATTAACATGTAACTTGTACATTCCCTCGGGCCTTTACCCCCCGCATAAGCGAAAGTATGCAATTATGTATTAATTCATTTCGATCACCAACGATGCGCACAGCTGATCCAGCAAGAATATGGAATTTGTTTGGATTGCCGCGCCTGCTAACTAACATACATATGGGATTAATGCGAGATCCAAGCCAACTCTCACCTATTCACAATGAAAGAACTTAACTTTTTGTAATTTATCGATGTGTACTGAATGTTTTTTACTTGGTGTCCTTTTTAAATATTTAATATTATTAACAACAACAAGCGAGAGTCTTAATGTAAGCGTTCAAATGAAATACTTATATATCAAAAACCAAGCACACCGATACATTTAGCATATATATATATATATTTGAATATATATAACTATGGAATATGGTACATGGAATATGAATATGATAAGCGTTTAGTTGTATGCAAATCAAAAGAACATAATATATAATTCTATATATATACGACGTACTAACTAACGAGTTATATAACTTATCCAGATATGCGTACCTTTTTAAGCAACTAATTCAATGTTAATGTGAATTCTTTGATAGCAAAGCGAACATAATATATATATATATGTATCGATCGAACAGATATATATATATATGTCTATGGACACGCCCCCTTTACTTGGTCGCGAGTATATATTCCGGGGGGATTATGCAGTACACCGTCTCCAGACCAAAATAAATTGTAACACAATGAGCCGCAAATTTGTATTTATACATATATCTATATATATATATAGTATATATAGTAAGTCCCCGATGCAAACCAACCTATAACAATCGAGTTCCGATTTCAAATACAAACAAACAAAAAAACGTTAAATAAACAACAAATTCTAGAATTGTAAACGGCAAAAGCGCATTAAATACAAAACTCAAAATCCAAACGCGTTTAGATAATTGATAAAAACAGAAAAAAAATAATGTTTAAGAACTTTTGACTTTTATGGCTGTTTAGAGATTTTATAATACATATATATATATATCTATATACTAATTATATAAAAATAACGGTATAAAACATAAACATTTTTCGTAAATTATTTACATAACACACACACACACACATATGAATGTACTCAACACCCACACACACACACGCACATGGGACACACATTTGCCCATAGAGAAAATTCCCCTTTTTTGCGACCCCAACGAAGCAGCCGATACCCTAACTTTAGGGCGCTGCGGGGCAGTCCTCAACCCTAAATCAATTTCTCTCGGATATCACTTTTTCTTATAATCTCTCTCTCTCTCTTCCCCTCTCTCTCTGTGTGTAACTGTCGGGGCTTTTCGATAGGCTCTGGACAGGCAGTAAATCCCCTTTTTGTAGCGAATAGAGAAATGATTAAAGAATCAAGAAGAAGAAACATAAAACAAACGAAAATTGTGAAATTTAGTGTCTTTACACTTTAAAGAGTATATACAAAAAAGAAAAACTTAACTAAGTATAATTGAATGTAGATGATGGCCTCGGCGCCAATATTCGTATAAGCATAACTCACACAAACACAAACACACACATACATACTCACAGAGAAGGCAACCAATACATATACACACACACTCGCACACACACACACACACAGATACGGTTACAAATACGTTCGCATACAAATTATGATACATACTCCGTACATATGCCTAAAAGGATAAACGTGTAGTAATCTACGACAACAACAACAACAACAAAAACAAAACAAATAAATGTCTATATATATTACGTATATGGAAAATATAAAATACAAACGATTAAAAAGAAAAAAAAAAAAAACAAATACTAAAAACAAAAACCAAAATTATCAAAAGATAAAAACAAAGAGTTTTAATAATGAAAGGGCAAACGATTTTTGAAAATATTAAATTATATATTTATGTAATATTATAAATATTATCAAAAGTAAGTACTTAGTACCCTGATCTGGGCTTACAAATTTAAATTGTTACCTTCGAAGGTTATCCTAATGTATATGTGGGTATGTTTGTGTGTTAGTGTATGTATGCATTTATGTATGTATGCATGTATGCATGCATGCTTGATTTCTAATACCAAATGCAGTCCAAACTTATTTGTCGCTGTGCTGCAAATTTAAATGAAACGCATTTCTACGAAGTGCTCTCCTCCTCGCTTCTCAAGAATTCAAGCAGGCCTTGCTGAAATTCAACAAGGCAGGAAACGTTGGCTCCAAAGCCCTGTGGAGGAGGAACTTGTGGCGGTAGAGCAGGAGGCGGCGGCGCAGGAGGAGGCGAAGGCGGTAAGTGGATATGTATGTGTAGATATATGTACATGTATGTAGTTGTATGTAGATGTATGAAGATGTATGTAGATGCATGTATTGAGATGTATGCAGATGTGTATATTTAGATGTATATATGTATGCATGTATGTATCTATGCATGTATGTATGTATGTATGCATGCATGTATGTATGTATGCATGCATGTATGTATGTATGCATGTATGTATGTATGTATATATGCATGTATGCATGTATGTATGTATGTATGTATGTATGTATGCATGTTTGTATGTATGTATGTATGCATGCATGTATGTATGTATGTATGCATGCATGTATGTATGTATGTATGTATGTATGGTGTTGGTTAAAGTGTGTGTAGAAATGGTACCCTCACATATCCCATTTAGACATACATATGTATATAGGTCATAATTTCCCATCCCCATTACTCGGTCAAATCTCAACCGATTTCAACAAGGTTTGGCTCTTTGTTTATTGTATTTAAAATCACTAGAACTGAATGCCATTACCGTTTATATTTAAGCGGAGTATTTTTTTCAGTCAAAAAAATGTACTTTAGACTGATAAAACTGTTGACTTGTAGAGGTCCTTTGTATGCTGGTTTCAAGGTTAAAAATTGTCATATGTTTGTGAAAACTAAACTTATTTTTATGATATCTAGCAATTGCTTTGTAGTTTATCCTCCAATTGGTATTAAAGTCCAAAAAACTAGAATTCTTTTTATTATATTTTCCTAAAATTGTTGTGTTTGCTTTAATTTTGTTTCAGTAAAAAAATAGACTGTCAAATGTTTTTAAACGAAATCTACTATAGTAGACGATGTAAGTTCAGTCTGCAAAATTCCAAATCGTCTTTAGTTTGCTTACAGAATCCACAAATATTTATTAGAGTACCAAACAGAAAAGGATACGACAATAGTACTATAATAGTCTATGGTGATATATTGTAACGGAGCAATTATTTTCCATAGATTCCGATAAGTGAGTAGCTCCGTAATCTTTGCGCCCCGTTAGCTGCAGAGCGTGCTCCTAAGTATTTATACTGCTCTATGTTGTTGTTTAAGTTGATCATGGGCCAAACATTATCTGAACCGGTCACCACCAAGGATTCGGCGCGCTGCGCGAACTCCTCCTTTCTGGTGGGCAGCAGCTGTATGCAGGGCTGGCGCATCGAAATGGAGGATGCTCACACACATATACTCTCGCTGCCGGATGATCCGGCCGCCGCCTTCTTTGGTGTCTATGACGGGCATGGCGGAGCGGCTGTGGCCAAGTTTGCTGGCAAGCATTTGCACAAGTTCATTACCAAGCGGCCGGAATACTTTGGCAGCTCCGTGGAGCTGGCCATGAAACGTGCCTTTCTCGACTTTGATCGCGAGATGCTGCACAACGGCAGCTGGGGCGAGCAGATGGCCGGCTCGACGGCCATTGTCGTCCTGATCAAGGACAAGCGTCTGTATTGCGCCAATGCCGGCGACTCCCGTGCCATTGCCAGCGTGGGCGGCATTGTGCGTCCCCTGTCTGTCGATCACAAGCCCAGCAATGAATCTGAGGTGAAGCGCATCGTGGCCGGCGGCGGTCGCGTGGAGAACAATCGCGTAAATGGCAATCTGGCCTTGTCGCGGGCTCTCGGCGATTTCATGTACAAGCGCAACACCAGCAAGAAGCCGGAGGAGCAAATCGTTACAGCCGATCCAGATGTTATGGTCTGTGACATTGGCGATGATTGGGAGTTTGTTGTGCTCGCCTGCGATGGCATTTGGGATGTGATGAGCAGCACCCAGGTGGCCGAGTTTGTCCGCGAACGCATCGCAGCCGGCATGCAGCCGGATCTGATATGTGAGCATCTAATGAGCTATTGCCTGGCGCCGAACGCCTACAACTATGGCCTTGGCGGCGACAACATGACCGTCATCCTGGTCTGTATGCTGCATAACAAGTCCTACGATGATCTGATCATACGCTGCGGCGGCACCAAGAGTTCATCCCTTGAATCCGGCGTGGGCGACATTGGCCCACCTCTTAAGGTATGTAGAAACTGTGATACTTTTCTCTAAATAATATAGTTATCTGTATGGGGGCATTGGGTTAGTATCCATTGCCCAAAGCTACTCCAAGCAGCCGCAACCTGGAGAATGCCTAACTTGGCATCTTATGGATCGGGGATTTGCAGACTTTGTTTATTTGTTTATCGATTCGAATTCTTTTGGCATGCCGTTTTCTGTGAAAGTTTCATCCATTACCGACATATACTTTTTGTACCTACCATATATATATATTATTGGCTTCGAGATACATATATCAGCCCAATCACAGGAGATTAAAAATTTCAAGTCGGATATGCTTTTAGTCAACCGTTCAACAGTTCAACAATTCAAATGCAATAAAAATCTTGACCTCAGCCAAAATGTTTATTTCAAAGAGAATTTTAAACAATCGCTAGATGGCGCTTTTGTCGTTTTTATGTGGTAATCTGATTTTGTGGAAAAACTTTGTCAAATACTCGAATAGAAACTAGCTCGACTGATTGTTCCTTTTGTATCTTTGTCAGCTATACTATATAGTTTTTTCGATTCTGTTCTTAATCAATTGCTGGGTTTTCAGAGCTACGAAAATAATAAAAAAGAAAGTATTGGTGGTTCGGTTTTCAATGCGAACTAACTCCCTGTCTTTAGGTTTGGTTATTGATTCCCGCTTTCTGCAACCCAGAACTTAGATATTCTTTCAAGCCTGGACTTGTCATATATTATACTTGCACTGAACCAGTAAAAAGAAAAATAGCGGTTCTGCATGCGGCTTTGCAATTTCTTCTAGGCAACTCGCTTGGTTAAAGGTTCGGGCTAGGATAGAAAAGTTTTTGGTTAAAAATCGTCAAAGTGGCCTCTGTAAATAAATAGAAAAAATTCTATATCTCTCATTTTCAGGGATCGTTGGATCACTCGTTTAATTTGAATAAATGTGCGTTTCTATAATACATAATGTACTCTATATGTCTATGAATACATATACATATTCATGTACAATATCTTTGGTCTGTTTTAGCTGTAGGTTCTGTAGAGTATACAAAATGCAGTGAGTCGAGAAAGAAAAGCAAAATATAAACAATACAAGTAATAATACAAAGAGCTACAAGAGAAAAATACACATAAATTTACAAAATAATCGCAAGATTTGACAAATATACAAAATATATAGGCATCTATCTATACAAATATATATTTATATATATTTATATGTGTGTAAAGTTTTTGTGTGTAGAGGCTAATTAGTGTTATGTCAATTATTATTGCACCACATGCGGCCGTAAAGTGCTTAAAAATAACGCGACACATGCATCGAATACCGCACCGACCCCGCGACCTCCACCACCACCCCGTGTGTCGCTTGAGGGGGGCGGCGGAGGAGGCGTGGGCGGGGGTCAGTGCGTTCGGCACACGCTGCATTTTAAAGATACAAGACTAGAGATTCGCTCGTTCTTGGACTTCCGTGCTGATGCAGGAAATCGCAATGCCTTAAACAAAAGAATTCTTCTTCCTTTTCTTTTTTTAAACGTATTTTCGTATTTGGTAAATAATATATATGTATTTACTAAATATGTGTGTAAATTCTAAAATCAGCGACTCAATTAAATCATACAGTGTATATAAATCGCATATATATATATGTTGTCTCTCCCTATATATATATATATATAATGTGGTCTAAAAGAAAAAAATACTGGTTACATGTTTTTTCTGCAAGTCTCTAAATCCTCGTTACAACTAAGTGTAGATCGATCGATTAATTAAGTTCTGTCAACTGATGTAATTATTATTATTTTTTTTTTGGAATCGACTACTCTCTAACGGTACTTTAGCTCTTTTCTCATATTTATCACATATTTGTTTACTACAATAAGCTCCTAAAAATCGAATGCAAAATGGGTTTTTTCTCTTTTGTTATTGTTTTTGGTTTGTTTTCTTGTTAATATTTGGTTTTGTTTTGTTTGTTTTGTTTTTTTTTTTTCAAAATTCTGTAAATCTCTCTCTCGCTTGTCTTTTTACAATCAGCTGGCAGGCTGAGCTTGTCTAGGCGACCATCGCATAGTTGCCCGTCAGCTCGAAGGGACTCGTCTTGGCCGAATGCGTAAAATTGTTCTTGGGCGAAAAGTCAACGGGCTGCTCCTGATCCGCCGCCGCCGCCGCCTCGCTGCCAGCCGACTGTGCTCCGGCATGTCCATAGTGCTGATAGGGCAGACCCAGAGGCAGCGGCAGCGGCAGCGGCAGTGGCAGCAGCTGCTCCTGGTACAGCGCTCCGGGATGCTGCAGCACGGTTGTCGGTTGGAGCATGCCACTGCGCTTGTAGCTCTCGTAGTGCTCCAGTTGGGCGGCAAATGCCTCCGCATGCCCAGCAGCTGCCGGATAGCCATAGGCCAGCGCAGCCTGCGCCTGTGCCTGAGCTTGAGCTTGAGCTTGGGCCTGAGCTTGTCTGCGTTCCTTCTCCTTCTGCAGCAGCTTGTGCGCCAGCGTTGACTTGGCCGAATCCGGCAGAGATGTGCTTGTTGTCGTTGTTGTTGCTGTCGCCTCCAGTTCCGGCTGCTGCTTGGACATGGAGAGCAGCTGGGCGGCACGCGGCGCCGCCTCGCCGCGATTCTTCATGCAGGAGGACTCCTCGTGCTTGTACAGATACGACTTGAGGGCAAAGGCCTTGCCGCAGCGGGCGCAGGTGTGCGGCTTGGTGTTCGAATGGGTTTGTATGTGGGCGCGCAGATTCGATTTGTCCGCAAAGGCCTTGCTGCAGACGCTGCACTTGAAGGGCTTCTCGCCCGTATGGGTGCGTATGTGGCCCTGCAGCAGCCAGGGCCGCGAGAAGCACTTGCCGCAATACTGGCACTCGCAGCCCTGGTTATGGGTGCGCACATGCATCGAGAAGGCCGGCATCGACACGTACACCTTTTCGCAGTAGGGACAATGTCGCGCCTTCTTGTCCATAATTGACCTACGATTTGATAAGAGAAACAAAATTTGTTAAAACAGATTGATATGTTTTTTGATGTGAGTCAAACAATTTGGTTTTTTTTTTCATAAAAAACTACTGCTTTTTAGGATTTGCTCCTACTTCGAATGTGGCTCAGTTTCTTATTAGCAGCTCCCAAACAAAATTGAAAGTTGGTTCGGTTCAAGGTTTGTAAGCCGAACTGCCAGATCCTTGAATTTACTTGAAGCTCTTGTTTCGAACCTTTTTGTCAGCTTGTTGCTGGCGACTTACCTGTGGGTTTGTCTATGGCGCGCCAGATTGGAGGATGTGGAATACTTCTTGCCGCATTCGGGGCAAATGTGCTCATCTTCGAGCAAATTGCTGGCGGTGCTGCTGTTGCTGCTGCAGGGCGTGGCCTGGTTGGGCGACTGCTCGCTGGACTGGCAGCTGCTGGTGCTGGTGATGCTGGCGCAGGAATTCGAGTCGGAGATGGTGCAGCGACGCAGTTTCCTGCGATCGAACACCTTGTGGCTGTACGAGTTGTAGGTGGAGTCATCGTCGGATGAGGCATAGAATATGCTGCTGCTGCTGCTGCTGCTAATGTTGTTGTTGTTGTTGTTGCTGCTGGGCATTGGCTTGCTGTACGCCGCAGTTTTGGCTGGTGCGCTGAGCGGTCCGGCCGCCAGTGTCACATCGGCCAGCTGGGTGAGATTGTACAGTTCCTCGGGTATGGGCGTCGCCTTCCTCATGTCTGCGTCTGCAAAACAAAAGAGACAAAAGCGACATCAGCATTTGGTTCGATGTGCGGCGCGGGCATGACGTATGGGCCAGAAAGGTGAAGCAACCTGCTAAATGCGCCACGGATGCGTCATTAACAACGCGACGATGACAGCCACACGGGCGAAATTTAAATCAAAACAACAACAAGAACAGCAACAAATTCTAAAGATTATAAATATTTTCGCTATGTCGCAGACAAAACTAATACATAATTTAATGAGCTCTCAGCATTCTAGTTGCCCTGCCCAGCCGCCGGGCATAACGCTGCCCGAGCACAGCCTGTCGCTGTCGGACGTGTGTAGGGTATAGAAAAAGCGAATATTTCATATTTATTTCGTCAATTTATAATTAAGGACGAGCCAAGAGGCCAGCATGGCTGTGCCCAAAGTCGTTGCAGCATTCAGCGTCGTCACCTTGTCGTTTGCCTGAGGTTGCCTCCGCCTCTGCCTATGCCTCCGCTGCTGCTGATGCTGCTGCCTGCCACACGGGGCGTATGATTAACGTCAGCAGGCATCGGCATCGGCATCGGCATCAGGCACCGGCATTCGCAATCGCACTTGTTGGCTGCTCGCTGTTCGCGATCTTAGAAATAAATTCACGTCGAAATGCGCATAATTTGTGCATGTTGTCTTGGCATTGATTAATCTCGCACGTAATTGCCTCCCCTAACAGCACAGCCCACCTTCACACTAACCTGCCCACCTGCCCACCTGCCTAACTATCTATACGTTCTAAACTGCAGACAGGCAGGTGGAGCGTCATCTACATTTATTATATAATATAATAATAAAGAATCTAAACACTTCTCACTGGCAGCTAAGCTTAGCCCGGCTTTTACAACAGCTTGTTAGCTGCTCAGTTTCCTGGGCTTAACCTTACTTACTTTCAATATATTCACCTTTGAATTTAATAAATAAATATATATATTTATTAATTGTATTCCAAATTGTTCATCAAGATATGACATTCTTTTTTGTCCTCTTCAATTCACTTTAAGCATTTGCTTGGATCTTTTTCCTGAACAGATTGAATAGACCTTGATCCATAATAAATATATTCAATATTAAAATGTTAATATTATATTTTCAAATTTTGAAAAATTTTTTGTTCTGAATTATATTTAAAATTTATATTTTATATATATATATTTGTTTTGGTACTTTCTTTCCCTAACCTGCCTTATTCCAGTTATATTTCAAATATTTCAGTTCCTTCTCTTCAGTTGTTTATTTTTGGCATTTTAGTGAGCATTTCGTTGCGTATTTGTTAAAATTTCTGTGTAAAAATATAATTGTGAACATTCCGTGAATTGGACAAAGGGCAGTTTCATCACCTGCATACCCTATAATAAACGCAACCATATTCAATTGGCCAAGCAATCAAATTTTATATTTCCGATCGCACTTCGCTGTTGTTTATTGTTGAAAGTTTTCTCTTTACTTTTTCGTAATCGTCTAAATAATCGATTATTTCGTATGGCCGCAACAACAACAACAGATACCAGGAGTGGAAGGGGGTAGGGTGTGTGGGGGGTTGGGGTATGGGGTCTTTGTCTTGGGAATATACGCGTTGCGGAGGTCATGTGCGCGTTTGCTTATTGTTTGTTTTTCTTTTGTAGCGGGGACCTGAGGCCGGCCGCGTGATGTGGGCGTGGCTGCTCCCCAAGAAAAACCAGCCAGCCAAGAAAAAGAAAAGTCGCTAGTTGGGCAGCTGGGCAGGCATTTGGCCTAAACACATCGAGCTGCCAGACTTTTGCAACCTGTTGCCTACTTTTGGCTTCCCGTTCTCGCATTTGTTGTTGCTGTTGCTTTAATAGTTGCTGTTGCGGTTGCCGAAAATGTTCGCAACGATTTAGATTCGTAGAGTACATCAAAATGTTTGTGCTCATAAAACTTGTGGCTGGATGTGCGCGCAGCGGCAGGTGGCAAAGAATGTGGCCCCCGCCCCCGTCCACCTCAGACGCCTACGCCCATGAAAATTCCGCATCTAAAGCAGCCCATCAATATTGGCTATGATGTATGCGAGTGGGAGAGCTGAGATCCGCACCAGACATATAAGTATGTGTAAATTGTGCCTTAACATTTATTTATACTTAATAATCGGCGGAGGCGCCCCCCCGTTGACATGCCGCAACCACCTGGTAATTTTCCCCGATTTAACCAGCATACCTGTTCCACAGAAATTTCAGCTAAATTATTTATAGTATTTTGACCAACAGCGATATTCGTCTGAAATTTGTTTTTGTTGTGGTTTTCTTTTTTTTTTTTTGTTGCCAATTTTTGATTCCGAAGTGGCCAAGACACAAAATGGAAACAAAGCTGACAAGTGGGAAAATTTTGGTGCTTTTTGGCGAAGACCTCCCCAAAAACGCTGGGCGAGGGACATGTCTGTGTGCAATGTTTTCGATGTCACACGAAGAACGAAAAGTCCGAAAGTCGCATGTTTCTCTGACAGGCCGTTAATTAATTATTCGTTGGCCCGTGCACCGATCGCAGTTCCCAGGCGCAGATCGCAGATCGCAGATCGGTAATCGCATATGACATCTCAAAGAGCAGGAAAAGCAACAGCAGCAGAACTGCAAACGTTAATTGGTGCAGGCCTCTGCAAATGGGCATTCAACGGAGGGGAATGAGGCATGTAACATGTGGCACATGTTGCTATATTCAAATCGAACCGCATTAATTTGGTTTAGACTATTTGAAGTTGATTATAGTCGAATTTAAGTGTCATTTAATGCTTTATGGCTGTTTTTGATGCATACATAAGCGCTTCATGAGTTGAACTTATTTGCAACAGTTGAAAAAATGTTTGCAAAGCAGCACATCGTTTACGAATAAGACACAAAGAGGAATAGGCGAGTTACAACAATGTGAGTGATAGTTAAACGTTTAAGAACGAGATACAAAGAGGAATAATCGATCAAATACACTCTCGAGAAAATGAGTTATAACAATGTTTGTGATAGTCAAACGTTTACGAACAAGACACAAAGAGGAATGTGCAAATGAGTGCTCTCTCGAGAAATAGAGTTGCAACAATGTGAGTCATAGTTAAACGTTTAAGAACGAATCATAGAGAGGAACAATTAATGAAATCCTTTCCCAAGCAAACACTGATTGTGATAGTCAAACGTTTACGAACAGGACACAAAAAGCACTCAGCAATTATGTGTGCTGAAAGAAAGAGAGTAAATATGCATTTGTATTCGCAGCATGATTTAAATTCGCACCAACAGATATTAATTTTAGGATTTAAAATCTATTAAATATGATTTGAATAAAACAAGATCGTGTCTGCTTAACTGCACAGCATTAATGCTCAGCTGTGCTTGGAAATCGTCGTATATCATCTTTTATAAGCCCAAATAATCGCAACTCGTTTATAATATTGTTCTATTATGGCAACAAGACAACGTATTTAAATTATTTACCACATGCTGCCTCTCATCAACTCGGTCGCCATAGCATGAACCATCCAAAAGTGTTCCGAGTGCATTCTGTAAACGCAACGCACAATGGACATGAAAATGCTTTTCTGTCTTTTCTTTTCTTTTTTTTTTTTTGTATTTTTACGGGTAAGAATCTGCGCAAAATGCTCTCGGCCCGAAGAAAGTTCAAAGTCCTGTTAATGTACACAAAGCAAAGAAATGTTAATGGCTGACGTGGAGGCGGGGGCGATGGCGATGCCAGAGGAGTAGGAGGAAGAGGAGGAGGCGGCGGCTGGCGACAGCGTTGGCCTCGGTGGCCTTTACCAACGGCCGGTGGCTGCGTGCCACGGGATCGAATGCGCGTTTGGACTATTTATAAACCGCAGCCAGGGCAGGAGAAATGCGCATAGTTTACATTTAAGTTCAAACTTGAAAATAAATGCACACATGCACAATAAACAAATGTTGGCCCCGCGTAGACGTGGCAATGCGGCGCCTGCTGTGCTGGCCGGAGTGTCAATGCCAGGACTTGCCGCCCTCCCCCCCTCCGCCTACCCCTTCTGCATGGAATGCACAGCAACATCGACTTCCTGAATACCCTGGCCCGTTGCGAGTTGATCTTTTGTTTATAGATCAATCAACGCCGGACTCATTTGGCGTCGCATTGGGCACATGTTTACGCCACCTAATTATAAACAATATCAGTCCGGGCCAACGGGACACAAAGGATCTCTGTGTTATTTAGGGTGGAAGTCAATGTAAATATCCCATCAGTTGGCTCCGACGTTTCTGGTTTACCTGTTTAATTTACCTGTGGCATGTGACTGACTAAGATTTGCAGGCTGCAGTTAGATTATATATACTATGGCATATAGTATTATAATTATTTTTGTAATTTGTCAAGTGTCTTTACTATAGGCTACAAATTATCAACCTAACCGAGCCTAATCTAAGCTGTCTCTAAATGTATCTTTATCTACCCTGGGGGTTCGAACCTTCTTGTTCGGCTGCCTGCATGACTGTGATTTTATTTACTTGGAAATTTTTGTTTTTCAACACTTTTTCTGAAATTCTACGCAGTTTCTTCCGTCATAACGACGCATTTTATACACTGTATGACTAGGCTGAAAATAATTGGCCATATTACATATATATATATATATTTATACTATCCAAACTGTTTACGCAACTAACTAGAAAGAGAAGGCATGCGAAAATTGTCAACAGCTCTTTGGCTCTTTGGTTTTTGTTGTTGTTGTTGTTGTTGTTGCAGGGCAGTTGATGGCTGCATCCATCTGCTTGGCCCGATCATTGCCAATGCAAACACATTACTCACGTAAATGTCAAAATATCAAAGAAATCATAATATTAATTTAACAAGTGCGGTCCGAACTCTCCCTCTCTTTCGCTCTCCCTCTCGCCCTCTCACTTTGCGGGTTGTCGAGGCGATAATTTAAAGAAAAAATGTGCTCATGTGCCAACATTCGTCTTCAATATGTATAAGAATAGCCGCGGGGTGGACAAGATGATAGCAGAAGGGTTGCGTATTGGAGCAATTGTGTAATTCATAGACGAGTTAGAATGCTGGGCATGCCCACATAAACATAGGGTATACGCCCAATTTTAGATAACATATAGTTACAAATTATAAATCCAACTATTTAATATACCGCTTCGCCTAAGACTACATCCTGGGACTCAAACCCGAATGTACCCTTTTCAGTTTTAGTTAAAACTACTCGAGTCATTCACTCGAACTATGCGGTTCGAATGCGTACTCACCCTGGCAGTAACGAGTGCTGTGGATCAGGAAGCGAATCCGTGAGAGACCCCTCTGCGGGAGGTTAACTGAAGCGTGCTCAAGCGGCGCCGGTCCAATGGGTTGAATATATGTATGTTGCTTGGTTCGCGATGCGAACTGATGATTCAGCCAGAATATGTTTGGGTGTCGATGCGAAATCAATAATATATCACCACGCACTACACCCTGCCCCTGCCCCTTGTGGGTCTACAGCCTCGCTGTCAAAATGTTCTTGCTCGTTGTTGCGTCTGGGCTACACACGTATTTCACGAAATTTCATCACAAGCAAGGAACAATAACAAAAGAACTGTGCACCAGATACAGATACAGATACAAATTGAGATACAGCTTCAGATACGAGATACAAGTAATGCACAAGTGTTTTTGGCCCGACTACTGATCCGATCCTCACCAATTGCTATACGGATCACAGGCAGGCAATGTTGTTGCACGGTACGCGCGCTCTCTCGCACTCTCTCTCTCTCTCTTTCTGTTTAGTACGAACGCAACGAGATCCCAGAAAGAACTGAACTTTCACGGCGCTGGCACTTACAGTTTTTACATCGCTGCTGCCGTCGAGGAGGTGACGATGCCGCCGCCGGCGTCGCCGACGACAGCCGACAGCCAGCCGACAGCCAGCCGACAGCCAGCAGCTGTTTGGCCGAGGATCGACCGAATGCGTCGCGGAGAGCGTCGCGTATGCGCGCCCCAATGGAACAAGTGTGTGCGGTTTAAAAATAAATTGAAAATAATGTTTTTATTATACACGCTCTCTCGCTCTCTCCAACTTTTGCTCTTGCTCTCGCTCTCTCGCAGCAGCCGCGCACATTTTCCAAAAGGGAGCCAAGCGCGCACACACACACACGCACACACACACCGACATTTTCGCCGTGCAGCGGGCAAGGACCACTGCGCAGAATATTTTTCTAACGCAGCGTCAAGTTGGCAGCCAGTGTCAAAAACCTCACAGAGTGCTGCTCCGATCGCCGATGCCCCCATGCCGCAGCAAACCCTAACCAAAGCGACGGCGACGGCGAAAGAGAGAGAGCTAGGCAGAGCGAGAGAGAGAGAGCAGCAAACGCAGCGCCGCGGTTGGCAGCTTTTGCCGGTTCGGATTCGAATTCTGGGGCCGTTGATGGTGACGCAGTCGGGCAATTTGGCATTTTGAAATGGCTTTTTGTACTTTGGTGTGCCCATCCAAAATAGATTCGCTCACCTGCCGCAGTCACCGCCAGCCCCCACCCCCTCCCACGACTGGCCAATCCCTTTTCGAACGAACGGATACCTCACAGGTGTTGTCGGCAGCTCTCAACATTTGACTAGCTCAAGCGTAATGAACTTAATGTCGCTCTGTCAGGTGTGTTGCCTCGGCAATGGGACTTTGGCGGGGAATTGGGCATCGTACTTACGTATGTATTTGCCATATTCTATAATCATACCGTATTCTATTTGATTTATGTCTCTTCTATGCACGTTGTTGTCGCCTTGATTCGGTTCTGGTTCTAAGTGGATTTTGTTGTTGTTGCCCCGAGATTTATGTAGCTGCAGTTGCAGTTGCACGCATTAAATATAGACGCATTTTTTTTCAATTGAAAATATTGAGCGATCGTAGACAATATTTATTGGTCAATAACAATTTTAACAATAATTAATAACAATTTTGCGCTTCTTTCGTCTTTGAGGCTATAAAATCGTATATAAAAGCTGTAGGACATCCTTAGTTCTTATCGCCGACCAATTAAGCTTTTAAAAGTACAGGATCTTGAGATCCGCGCGGAATTTATCAATACTTGAATTGTTAAACACTACTCAAACTACTCAAATTTATTATCGATATGAGTTATCGATTATTAGAAACTCTACTCTATAACACAGTTAGTTGAGCTTTGCAAATTGGGCCGTGCTGTCGGATTTGATGGGCATTTTCGCACTTTTGCGGCCTCGACCCACGCAATTTTGCAACAAAGAAAATGGAATGGATGAAGATAAAGATGTGCGATCCACAGCTGAAGGCGTTGTCTGGCGCGAAAACATGGAAATGCAATTTGAATAGGGTCAAGTTGGGCCAAGAAAATGGCGAGACGGGCGACAAAGCGCCTACGTGAGGGCGCAGTGGTTGCTGTGGGCGGAGGAGGAGGAGGAGATGCAGATGGAGATGGACTCTTTATAGGGGTAAGCAATGTGACATGTGCTAAAGACATTCGTGGCAGTCGACTTCGACTTTAATCACGGCAATTAATAAGAGAGAGAGAGAGAGAGAGCACAAAGGAAGGAAGTGACAGCCTGACAGCCGTAGAGTCCACGATAAGCCAACGCCTCAGCTGTGTTAAGCATCACCCAGAGCGCTGCGATTCTCGAAAGCGACGCGACTGGCGGCCATAAATCTATTTTGGTCCTTTGCTGCTGCTCCAGCAGCAGCCGATCTCCCTCCAGGGGCCGGGTGCCACACTTGCTGCGCAATTGCAGTTGCAGTTGCAGTTGCAGAAGCCGAGTCGCTTTTTATTTTTAACTGGCGCGATACATTTTTGTGCTGGGCTCCAACGGTTCTTTGCGTAGGTAAAATGCAGCTGGAGATGCGGCTATAAATTCCGACGCTTTTCCAATTATTTACACAGATAAATAAGCGAAATCGCCTTAATGTGAAATTCAACAGGCAGACAATAGGAAAAAAAAAGAAGAAACAGAACAAAATGGGCGAAAAAAAAGAAGCAAAATATTTCGCATTTCGCTTTTGTGTAAATAATTTTATAATCGATTTCAAATGAAAGTCTTTAGCTTGCGGTTCCATAAATTATCCGTTAATCTCTTTCGAATTGCTCAGAGTTCGTTGCGTTCCCATATAATGCCCCCCCCCTCACCCCTTCCCCCTTCCGGCAACAGCTCGCGCCTTGGACCACGTGATGGTCAAATTGATCTTTCTTGTAGATCTGAGATCTTTAGCTACTCAAGTGTTTGCCATTTCGTCACCCAATTCGAGCAGCGCGTCCTGTTTACAGGAAACTTCTTGTTGTTTAAATTACGGACAATTACTCAAAACATTGTTTAGATCGGCAGGCAGCGGTTTGCTCTTGGTGATCCGTAAAGTGGTCGCCCTCGGGCCCCTCGAGCTGGGCCGGATATGCTTGTAATTCCTGCACCAGGTCGGAGATGCGTTCGAAGTCGGGGTCGCGAAGCAGAAAAAAAAGAACTACACCATAAAGTTCTATTTATAAGGCGAACGCCAAGTTTTGATTCCGTGCCGGATTTCAATTGGGGGAGTTGTCGAGAGACAAGGGGGGCGCGCGAGTGGGAGGGGCTCGAACTCCAAATGTGCGCCGGCTAAATTTGAATGTGAAGTGCAAGTGAAGCGACCAAAGATTCCATAGGTGGCTGCCACTTTGCGCTAGGCAACAGGCGCGGACGGGTTGCCCCCACCCCCCTGTTTGGCCTGTGCCGCCGCCACTTGAGAGAGAGAGAGGAAAGAGTGAGGAAGGGGGGGGGATAGCAGTAGCACGCGTCAGGAAAGAGTGCAATGCATCTGGCAACCTGCAGCCGCATCCAGCAGCATGGCAAAGATACGCATGGCAGGCATGTATGCGCACACATACATGCATACATGTGCACACATACAACCATACGGCTACCGTGTTAAAATTCAAAGAAACAAAAGCGGAAATGTTGTTGTTTTCTTTATTTTTAACAGCAACAAGGCAACAACTAAAACAAAAACATCATCCACATCATCATTGCTATTGGATGCTTTTATATGGCAATTGAAATGTTTTGGTCATTGAACTTTCGTCTTGAATTAGATGTATCAGTGGCGACTGTTTTTATAAGTTAATATGTGCCTATAAGTTACATATGTATATATTGTAGTTTTTGAATGGTCGGCAATTGCGTTGCCAACCACATGCATTCGAGTAACACTGGCAATCGTATAACAGCCCTGTCCATCAGTTAACAGTGTCAACTGTGCATAGCAGTCTGTTAAAAATGGTTAACTGCTTTTACAAAATGTATGTAAGAAATAACTTTTTATTCCAGTAAATACGATACTAATCAACATCCGGCTCTATTAAGAAATTTTTAAAATTATTATTTATAACATAATAATTTATAGTAAGCCACAAGATCGTCATTGTTTCGACTCGGGTTCCGCGAGCACCTGAAAAGCATAATCGGCACTTTAATTACTTCTGCTTTGATTTTATACAAAAAAATGAATACTTTGCCTTCTTCATTCTCTTGTTTTGGCTCATCTGCTGGCTCTGCTGTTGGCTCTTCATTTCGTTCTTCCTTTGCCTCTTGTTTTGGCTCATCTTTTGGCTCTTCTTTTGGCTCAACTTTTGGCTCATCTTTTGGCTCTTGTTTTTGCTCCTGTTTAACCTCTTTTATGCCATTAAAAACTTCAAATGTATATCCTTTCGATATACAGAATGCCAGCGCAGTGTTATCAATTACAATTTTACCAATATCATGACAGAAAACTGTGGGATCATCAGTGTATTCATACCTGTTCCTTTCGGCTACATCTCTAGCTATTTATACATATATATACATCCAAAAATAGGAAAATAAGTATACTGATGACATGTTCATGTAACATATTCAGTTAATTACATGTATGTACATTTTTAATCATTACCATTATACTCAATTTTATCTTACCAAGATCGATTATATAACCGACGTTCGCTGAACGTAAATTCTTACATCCTATAGCGAACTTATGCTCAATTTCGGGTAATTTGACATAGTAAATATATGATCTTTCATCCGACTGATCGTAGTACATTACGATAATCATAACGTTACTAACTTTGATATAAGGCTTTAAGTAGGATAATGTTGTTTCTAGTCATTATTTTCATCGCCTGCCCAACTGCCCCCTTTTTAAATTTAAATTTAACAGCTGTTAGTTGGCGCCAATTTCGCGATACCTAACAGAGCCTTAACAGACCCATGCTAAACTATCGATATTTCTCGCGTATCGACCATGTCCGCACGATATTTCTAGTTATCGCGAAGTTGTCACAACAATGTCATATTCGTGTTAAGCATCAGCAATTTGTGAAATTTACGTGCATAAAGTCGCGAAAAACTATGAATTCTTATTAACGTTGTTGAAAGGAACCTGAAAAACTTGTCGCAAACAGTTTGCAAAGTTATTTTACAGCCCTTGCAACATACAGAGACAAATATTTTCTGCTTGCAAAAAACATGGCGCCCACTCCGCTGCCACTGGAGCAAATGCCCGGTGCGAATGCGGGCTATCTGCCAGCCGGGCAGGAGGGAGGACCGCGCATCAATACCATGTCCATGTCAGTGCTGATCGATTTTATTATCCAGCGCACCTACCACGAGCTGATGGTCCTGGCCGAACTGTGAGTAGACCAGATCTAGTTGATGCTGCGACTGACGACTCATTATTTATCCTACAGATTGCCACGCAAGACGGATATGGAACGCAAGGTGGAAATTTACGCGTATGCGGCGCGCACGCGGCATTTATTCACACGGCTCAACGCTTTGGTCAAGTGGGGCAACTCGGTGTCCAAGGTGGACAAGAGCTCGCAGATTATGAGTTTTCTGGACAAGCAGAACATGCTGTTTGTGGAAACGGCCGATATGCTGGCTCGCATGTCGCGCGAGACGTTGGTCCGGGCACGTTTGCCCAACTTTCACATACCCGCTGCTGTCGAGGTTCTGACCACGGGCACTTACAACCGTTTACCCACTTGCATTCGGGAGCGCATTGTGCCGCCGGATGCCATTACGCCGGCAGAAAAAAAGCAAACACTGTTGCGCCTGAATCAGGTCATACAGCATCGTCTAGTCACTGGGAAATTGTTGCCGCAAATGCGCGAATTTCGAATACGCAATGGACGTGTCACGTTCGAGGTGAAGCACGAGTTCAGCGTGGCCCTCACCGTCATGGGCGACAGTCCGAATGTGCCCTGGCGCCTGCTGGACATCGATGTGCTGGTTGAGGACAAGGAGACGGGCGGTATGAGACTTCAAACCAACTTTATTCTCCCAACTAATTTATGATTTATCTGTTGCCGATAGACGGAAAGTCGTTGGTGCATCCGCTGCAGGTCAACTACATACACCAACTGATACAGGCGCGTCTCGTGGAGAATCCCAATGCCTTGAGCGAGGTGTACAATTGCCTGCACTATTTCTGCCAGTCGCTGCAGCTGGAAGTGCTCTATACGCAAACGCTCCGCCTGAATTACGAGCGTCTCGACGACAACAATATCACTGTGGAGGAGTATGTGCCTGGCGTTAAGCTCACGGTGTCGTATTGGCGCGATCTCAAGTCGGAGCTGGGCTACCGCCTTACGGTTCAATCGGACCCCAGCGAAATCGGTCGGCCGCTGGTCGTTGTTCATGTACCCTCACTGGGCGCCAAGGAGTCCGCCGAGGTGGCCGATCGTGCCGTGCGTTCGGAGCATCTCTCCATGGAGCGCTTGATTGTGCACACTGTTTACATACGTTCCGTGTCCCGTTTGAGTGATCTCAAGCTCGAGTTTCAGGCTTTCCTCAAGGACGTTGACTGTGAGTGTAAATGTGTATTCAGTTGTTTTGGCCTATTGTTATTTGGGTATTTTTTAATGCAGTTACTGATATATTTCCCTTTTTTTTAGTTAATCTGCAAGGCACACCAGCTATTCTGACGGTGCCCGTGCTGTCGCCCTGCTTGCGCGCGGAACAAATTCATATCACCATAGACACGCACACCGGCATGTTCCGTTGCCATGTGCCCAAGCACTTGGATTGCCCCATTACGGAAGAGATGCAGGACTGTTTGAATACGGATCGCAGCAAGCTGCCAGCATTGTTGTCGGAGCTGCGCTATTGGATCACTCATCGGCGCTGCGAAAAAACGCTACAACATCTGCCCGCTACGGCCACAGAGACGTTGCCCTTTCTCACTCTGCCCGAGCAGGAGCTGCTGCAGCCGGGCCGTCACAAGATCTATGTGAAGCTGCATCGCCACCCTAACATTATTCTGGTAAGTAAATATAAAATCTATGCAAGCAGCTCAACTTAAGCACTTTATCTTACCTTCAGGTGGTTCAATTGAAGGAGAAGCCTGCCATGCCCAACGAGATGGAGTATACGTTTCATCTGGGTTTTGTCGTCTTTCAAAAGGACGAAAACGATGTTGTGGATGACTCGGCTAAGCAACTGGTCTCCATTGTGGCTCAACCGCCATCAGAGATTCCCAAACTGTACACAAAACTGATGCGTCTCATCGAGTTTGACACTTTTGTTGCCACCCATGGACCCGGCACAGAGGTCGATGGTGAGTTTCATTTCATTTTACTAGCATACAGATGATAATTGTCATACGCTTCCAGCAGAGGTATCACCGCATAAGCGTAAATCAAATGGCGATATTCTAGCCCCGCCCGCCAAGCAGCAGAAGACCATTTTTCCGGCATATTTCATACCGGAGCTGGCGCATGTCGTGGCCATGTGTGATGAGAAGATACCATTCCTCAATCTGGCACAGACGCTCTCCAAGTACCGCATACCGCATAGCGGCCTGCAAGTGGAGGCGAATGCCACCTCGCTGGTGTTAAAGATTCTGGCTCTGCCTCAGCCAGGCACCAACAACCAGGCCACGACAGCAGCTGGCGAGCAAAAGCCGGCGCCGGCGCCAAGCACATCATCGGCGTTGCCCAAGATTGAGCCACATGTCTGGGATGATTTAATGCGACGCGTTCTGTCTATTTCGGTGCGCTCACAGACCAACAAGAATAGTCAGGTGCGCATCTGGGTGGTGGAATTTGTGTTCTACAGCACACCACTGCAGAGTACCCATCAGAAGGAGCTGGGCAGTCGTCGTACCATCAACCTAACCTACGAGCAGGCCAATCATGATTTTTCCAAAACGGTCGAGGATTTGCTTAACGACTGGTCCAAGATTGTCTACTTATACACGCTGGTTTACGATTTTGCCGAGCAGTTGCGCAACAGTGAGTGTCGCCTATTCCTGAGCTTATCTACATTATTTATTTATATAATTACTTATACAGAGCGACTAAGCCTGGGCGATATGCTGGTGGTCAAATCCTATACGTACGCCAACTTGCTGCTGGGGTATGGACCCAAGAAGGAGGTCACCTGCAATATTTACTGGTCTGTGCAGTCACACGGCTTTCGCCTAACCTTTGTGGGCGGCATCTCAGCGGTCAATGCGCACTCCATGATGCGTGATCAGCTGGCGCAGCATCTGAATCAACAACACAGTCTCACGACCATCGCTCACATACTGCATGAGACCTACAATCCCATGAGCTCCATAGCCAAGCTGCCTGTGCTGCCACTGCTGGGCATACCGGTGAGCATTAAAGCATATATATGTTATATACTTAAAAATATATAACACCTATTGTATTTACAGCGCCCGCAGGTGCCCGTGCTGTCGTTCTGCATGCTGCCACAGTCGCCCTGCCTGATGCGTTTGACCTACCAGGCGGTGTATTGCTTGGAGCTGCGTTTCCGCGCCAACCGGCTTGTTTCTATACGCGACGGCGCCAGCAGCCGTTTCGAGCGCAACGTCATCGAGGAGTTTACGCCCATTCAGGGCCTCAAGGCTTTCTTGTCCAAGTATGTGGATGAGTCGGCCGTTTACAGAGGTCGTGCGCCGCATGACGATGACAATCCGCTGTCGCCCATGGGTCTGGAGGATAATTTCGGCGGTCCGAGCAGTGTGACTGGTGTGAGCGCGGGTGGATCTTCGCCATTTTTGAGCGCCGGCATGCGCGGTCCACAGTCTCCACGGGATAGTGGTCTTCGCTTTCCCGCACCCCATACACCGCCCTCCAGCTCAAATCCGCACACACCGGCCAGTCCCCATCCCAGCGCTGGCGGCGGCGGCGGCGGTGGGGCTCAGAGTCATGCCAATTTTAATTTGACATCGCCACCAGCACCGCATATGCCGCATCCGTCACCTGGCGGACTGATGCCCTCATCGCCGCTGAATCCACAGCCCAGTCCACACATGGTGCACAGTCCGGGACCCAATACGCTGTATATGCAAAGCCATCAGGATTCGCCTTTTACAGCCATGTCGCCGGCAAACAACAATTGGCCGGGATCGCCCAGCATGCCGCGGCCTTCACCCCGGCCTGGGCAGAGTCCAGAGCACAAGAGCACAGGTGGCGGCGGCCCAGGTGTGGGTGCTGGCGATCGAAACGTCACCCGCGGCACACTCAACCGGCCCTGGGCTGGCGCTGTGCCCACGCTGCTAACGCATGAGGCACTCGAGACGCTGTGCCGTCCCAGTCCGCATCCAAACAAGGACATCAACGTGGCCGACATGAGCCCACTCGAACGCTTTTTGGGCTGTGTTTACATGCGCCGTCAGCTGCACCGAAACATCCAGAGCGAGGAGACATTGACGGCGCTTAACTCCACGGAGCCGGGCGTGGTGCTCTTCAAGGTAGATGGTCTGCAGTGCCAGGTGATGCTCAACCAGCTACACATGCAGTCGCTTCATCTGAAGGTTACCCAGCTGCCACCCATGCCCGACAAGCCCACCTTCCAGCTGAGTCCCGATGATCTGCTCGTAATCGAGCAGTACTTCGATACGCGGGTCGCTGCCCCGCCGTATCGTCCCAATGCACTGCACAGCATCTGTCGATTGTTGAACCTGCCCGGTCATGTGCTCAAGGATTTCGTGCAGATCATGCGCTTGGAGATGAAGCCCGAGCTCGGCGGCGATCAGCTCAAGTGGACCGTGCAGATGTGCATGCGCATGTCGCCCTCGGCGATGCCCATTGTGCCTATTGGCAGTGCCTGCGTGGTGCTGGGCCGCATGAAGATTCTGTTCTTCTTGCACATTACACGCATACCGTACAACGGCAAGGACTGGAAGGACAGTCCGTCACTGGTGCTACCCATTGTCCACGACATTGCCACAAATCTCACCCAGGTGGCCGAGCGGCGGGAGCAGGTGCAATCGCCCACAATGTCCGCTGCCAGCGCGCTGTTGCGTCGCTTTGCCGACTTCGGGGTGCAGCAGAATCAGTGCTCCCTCTTTCCGGCCGTCACAGAGCTGCTGACCAATCTGCAGATCACCACGGATCTGCCGCCGCCGCCGCCCAATCAGCCAATCGGGCCGCCTGTAGGCGTTGGCGTGGGCGTGGGTGTGGGCGTTGGAGTTGTGGGCTCTAGCCCAAATACGATGATGCCCATGCAGCAGCTGCAGCCGCAGGTCGGACATGGGCCGCAGCTTGGCCCGAATCCTGGCGGTCCGCAGTGATGAAGGCGCAAGCGCCGCGCCTCCTCGCAGCAGCCATGAGGCGGCATCCTGGCGCAATTGCGACCAACCCACTGAACACACACACACAGACATACACAAATTCCCAATCATCATCCGATTATTTATTTATAATACGAGACAAGTTTCAACATTCACTTGCGATAACATGCGACGAGAGTCAAAATCAAGATCAAGGTATATATCCAGAATAAACAATAAACAAATACACAATTATTGTAAAAAAGAATCCACTAAGTACATATGTAATAAATCACTAACTAACTGTAAAGCTAACTACTCTAATCGTAAGAGCTGTCTTATATAGGTTTTCCTTCTTTCTTTCTTTGTAGCTACATCGTTTATCACATGTGCCAGCTGTCTGGAGGTGTCGAGCGTTTCTGTGACTCCGAGGTTAGTAAATATGGTTGTAGTTAATATACCCTTGCTGTGATTTAGCAAAAAAAAAAAAGACCATAAAAGGCAACAAAAATCCACGTGGATAGGAGGAAAATGTGTGGAATGTAGAAAATAATTTGCATCAACTTTAAGCTAAGAATCGATATGGTACAACGGAAAACGAATTCACGGCACCGAGCGGAAAATAGGCGAAAAACGAATAGTTAAATTTTAAAAAACACGTAAAGCCGATTAATAATAGCTAGTATAAGATTTAGATCAAAGTCGTATGCTGAGCTCCGATCCTATTTGTGCGCAAGGGTATAAAAGATTCGGCCAGGCCGAATTGAATTACTCTTCAAACTGTTTTCGTTTTTGGCTTGATTGCTACTGCACCTGCGCTCCAGCTCCAGCGTCTCACTGCTGTGCCACGATCTGAGTGTTGTCCAGTTGGGTGGTCAGCTCGGTGATGCCCTCCTCCTCGTCGGAGATGAGATCGACCCAGTAGCGGAGCCGCTTGCTGCGCAAGTAGCTCGCGGAGTTGTCAAAGACGACGGTGTCTGTTAGAAAAGATGAGAGCAAGAAGTTAGAGCAATCCGGCAGCTGCGGGACTAGACTTACATGTGGTATTGGGTCGCGTGGAGATGAAGCCCGCCTCGTCCATTTCGTTGGAGTAGACGGTGCCGAGGGGCACTTCGCTGCGCTTCTCGCCCGTCTGCTCGTCCACGCTGTAAATGCCGAACTTGATGTCGTAGTCGTGGGTGCGGAAATTCCACGAGAGCAGCTGCTGCTCCACTTGGCCATTCACCTTGAAGTTCAGCTTCAGCTTGTCGCCCTTGGGCACCTGGGCCTCGGTGAAGTTCTTATCGCTCTGCTGGCTGCTCTGATCGATGTACAGCTCCTCGGGCAATTTGCCGCCCCAAATCATCAGGGATTTGCACTTCGGATCACCGAACTTGTCAACGAGCTGACCACCCCAGCATTTGGGAAACTTCTGGGGATCAACGTGCGAGAAGAGCTGCTGCTGCCACTTGTCCGATCCGGATTTGTAAATATGAATCTTGCTGGTCGTGTTCTCGTCCAGAAACTTCTTGACTATGTTAAAGGCCACCGAGAACAGCTTCGGTGCATTGATGATGTAGCAGCTCTTGAGCAGCTCCGGAAAGTTGGCCTCGTACTGCTTCACCGACGAGATGACGCATTCGGCCGCTGGCCGCCAGGCGAACTGCTTCAGGTTCATCGCTTCGCAGTCAAAGAAGACGACCAGCTGGCGCGCCTTCCAGCCGTGCTGCAGGCTCTGCTCGTAGGCGATCTTCATAAAGCGCTCTAGCAGAAGCACCAGATACTTTTGGAACTCGAAACGTGTGACGCAGTGCATCATGCCCCACATGTCAAAGTTGTAGAACGGACAAACGATCACTGTGGGCAATGCTAGAGTGAAATCCAGCTTTATATTAAGGAGAGTTTTTGTCACATACCTGGCGAACCTTCCTTATCGTAGCCCATGATGCCATACGGCAGATATTCGCGCAAGGCCTGCGGTGCATCCCACTTCTCAATATTGTCCACATTCCACATGGCGCGCGTCTTGAGGCACTGCGCAAACATAAAGATAAAGACTTAGGATCTGTTAAATATTTCTTTTGGACTTACAGCTTTAAGCATTTTCTCTGCCGCATCCAGGTTCCATTTGCGAGCTGTAGAAAGAGAGAGAGAGAGAAAGAGAGGGAGAGAGTTAACTGGTGGTTCCTTGGTTCCACAACTTTACCCACCTCGCAGCCAGCGTAGCAGGAAGTAATCATCATGCGTCTCGTTCAGCTCGGGGCTCATCACCTTGCGGAACTGCAATTAGGATTAATTAATTAATATGTTAGGAAAGTATTTCTAATCACAAGCTAATCTCCAACAACCTTGAATTGAGCTAATTTCGGATCGCACTCCCTAATCGGTGTATAAGCCCTAATCTTGGCCGATAGCTAAACCGTAAATAATGCGTATTTCAAAGTCAATTGATCGACAATCGCAGTCTTAACTTTATTTTGCTTGTGGCCTGAAAAGTCGTTAGCCTTAATAACTGTGAATTTAGACTTGCATCAATGCCAATTTGCTAATACCCTATACTTAAGCAGCGCGGGGTGTACCCAATCGCTGCATGCCAATTTAAATGAGCTGTATTTCCCACGCGTAAGGTATATATCAATATTTAAACGGCGGATACCAGTTTGAATACCCTATGTGTTATAGGGCGTGGGGTATGCTGATGCAGCTTAAGTGAAATTTTAACTATAATATATTATTCTATGTATGATATGATTGTGTGCTATCTATAATTACAACTATCAGTCTAATAATTATTTAACTCTGCTTATAGGAATCTCAGGAAATTTCGCCTGGAAAAGTTCTATATGGAACATATATTTAGAAGCCCCTAACAGGATAAAAATATAAAGAAAATCGATCTAAAAGTTGTCCAAGGTAAGGTAATTTTAAAATTCAAATTATTTCTGAATAGTTTAAAATATCTCAGGAAATATTTTAAAATAGTATAAAGTTTTTCTTAATTGTTCGTCATGATACTTGGTTCAGTCTGTTTCCCAAGTATGGTCTCCCTTTTGAAATGAACTTTTCTTTCTACACATAGAAACTTTTTACAGGGCATCTTCAAGCCACTGCTTTCATCTCAGTTGCTAAACAGCTTCTAGTCAAGGCTTTGAATTCATGCTTTAAAACTGACTCAGCAAATTGATTATTTTTGATTCAAGTTCAATCGAATTAACATCAGAGCAGGGAATGTTAACTGCATTTTATTGAAATTGTGGAATTGTTAACTGAAAACGAACCGCTAAATGATGTCGATTCTTTTGCTAAGTGTTTAATTTATGAATTATTCGGTAAATGCAATTGCACAATGCTTTATGTCCATATAATTTACATGACGTTTCGTGTTTTGACTGTTTAATTGAGCGCCAAACGAGCCGCGAAAACGGTTGAGTTTATTAACCACAGAGCTGGGCAAATACTCGACAATCACTTGGCTTAAAGCCGCTGAGCTTGGCTAAGTTTAGTTCAGGCCACACTTGAAATTCAATAACGAGGCCAGCTGCCAGTTTTGAGTTGTTTTTTGTATTTCTATTTTTTCATTTTCGGGCCTGAACTGCAGACCAAGCTTCTTCTTTTTGTTGAGACGTGGTCATTTGGCTTTTCATTTGTCGGCGGGGGGAGGGTGGTTGGTTGGTTGCGGCTCTTGGCGTGGTTTTCATTAGCGCTGAGCATTTTTGGTTAACTTCCTCATAACTCAGTCGCCTTGCAGCTGCCTGCTGCCTCGTTTGATGCGTTCTTTTGTTTTTCTAAGCGACTTGACCAAGTTTTTAAACAGTCGGCAGCAAAAAAAAAGAGGTACTTAGTAGTAAAAAAGGAAGGCTAAGAAAACATTTTGCTATTGCATGCTTACTTTTTGATAGTACCAAAAACGTAAGACTTAATTGGAAAGGAATTGAATGGATTATTTTTACTCATACAATAATTTCCCATGGGGAAAGTAAGAAATTCCCATTCAACCGCATTCCAATTATATCAACAAAGTATTTTCATTCCACACAGTCATAAGATTGGGAAAGAAGTGTTTAAAAAAGCTGCATTATTTTGCTTAGCAAATGGAAATGACCCTCCTTAAAGCATCTCATTTAAACATTTTCGAATGCATATAATTTATATATAAACTTAAGCTTTTGACAGACAAATGATATATTTGCATTTCAGCCTTGAACTACAAACATTTCATAACAACCGAATGTTATTTATTACTATGCACAACTTTATTTAGAGTCCATGAGAGTCGCAACATTTGGCAATTATTTTCCAGCTGTTACGGGGTATCCTCCAGTCATTCTAACTGCCAATTCTCAAATAGTCTTGTCGATATATGCAAATTTGGCCTTGACTCCTGGCCTTTTGCCCATTTATTAGCTCCTTGGTCTTAATCAAATATTGAAAGTATTCGCTTGACTATCTTACTCATTGGGTCTTTCCGTGCCAAGAAACCAGTTGTTGAAAGCTAAGACAAGAGTAGAAAGCGGCAGTCTAAGAGATACCCTGTTACTAGTCCCTTATTGCCTTAGTATATATTAGTATGTAATTGTATATCCCAAAAACAAATTAGTTAATTCTTAAGCTTGGGTGGAACTAGCACATTTGGTGTCTTCGCTCTATTATCTCTGAGGTGTGTTTAACATTTTGGGAACTGAAAATCGATATTTATTGAATTTGGACAAGTAGAATAATCGAGGAAATTAAATAGTTAAACATTTAGAATCCAGAACTTTTATTCCCAATTCGCAGAAACATGGTCGTCTCGTCTGTTGCTTCTGTTCACGCACATATATTCTTTATATGGTCGTATATGCCCTCGTCTGTCTATTACGGACATATCCAATATACCCGTTCTTACACACTTGCAATTGGTTCAGGGTGTACGCAAAACAGAACTCATTAGCACTTTGTAAGCAGCTACCAGAACATATATGTATATGTACATATGTATATATCAGATATATGTGCATGTTTTCGAATTGTTCGGTTAATCTTACTTCGCACTTGGTCAAAGGTTCGCTGTGACAGATCACTTTTTGTGATTAGTTAATGTCTGTTGTAATTGCGCTTGCCCTGCCATGAAGTGACATTTATAATTGTAGCACTTCATGCGCGAAGGGAGGGGTTACAGCTTTTAGGGGGGGGGGGGGGGGGGGGGGGGGGGTACCACAGTCAATCTCAGAAAACATCTGCTCAGAATTCAGTCAAGGCAACAAGTGGCTTAGTGGGTTACGATTTGGACTTTAACCGGTTCGTTTTCCGTTACTTTTTTGTTGTTTATTTGGATAAATTTTGTGGGTCGTTGGCACCGCTAAGTAATATGGGCGTGGCGTGGGCTGACTCTATGCAGATTTGTTGGCCCAGACAGCGTCGAGAACAACAACGTCAACAAAGCGCAACAGCTGCCGCATCGAGTGCATTGGCCAGAACTAGTTGTCGTTAATCTTTGCACAGTGTGGCAGCTGCACGCCAAAAAGTGGACACTGTTTATTATTATTGCCATGCTGGCAGCACGCTCCATCGATTAGCTGGCGATAACTCCAACTCATTTCAAAATGCGCAATTTATCATATGCTCGGTTTTGTTTTATCGCAAGGCCAAAGAAACCCGAGGAAGACATAATGTGTGTTTACGTTTGTGTGTTTGCATTTAGTTATTTCGTAATGCAGTTTCAAACGGTAAAACCTGTTTTGTTTTTAATAATAATTCCAACTCTTAATCAGAAGCTGTTTAAAAAAAATAAGCATTTATTTTGTATATCATCATAGTGTACGCCCACGCAGAGCGTAAGTTTTGCACCAATGTGCAAGCGTGTAATAGATATTTCAAGAGAGAGCGAGAGTGAAAGAGAGTGAATCTCAAGCAATAGCCGCTAGGAGGCGCCTCACTCGCGCTCTCTTTTAATTAACGCCCGCCGCTCTCACCTGTTCCAATGTTTTGCGCTGTTCAGCGCTGATTTCGGGCAGTGGACCAGACATTATGTATTTAATTTATTTAATCAAAATTGTTAAAATGTTGCCAATTCGGGTTTTTATGCACACACACACGAACACACTAAAACGCCAATTTCTTTTCTTTTTTTTCGGTTATTGTGTTGTTGGGTTCACACGCAAAAAATGTGATGATGCTTCGGTTTTTTCGCTTTTTTTGGCTTTGACTTTGGCGTTTTGTTGGCTTAAAAATAATAATAATAAAAACTTTCTACGCTTGCGTAGCTCTTGTTGTTGTCGTCGATCTGGCCAGTTGCATATTTTGAACGCAATTATTTTGTATTTTGTTATTTAACTTTAGCCTTAACACAGGCTGACCCTCATCTGAGCCGGTTAATAACAATAATTACAAAAGGCAACAGTTGCACGCACTAGACACAAGATGGCGCCAATTTGACAACGTTTGTCTTTTGTTTTTGTGTAATGAATATATATATGTGTTACACTGATAAACAGCCGCCGGAACTGAAGCGAACGGAACTTAAAACTCCCCCAATGCGTTGTGTTTGGCGAGCGACGACAAACTGAGCCGAAATTTGACGCAGCTTTGCTACTTAAAATGCTCTCATTGCCGCTCTCTTAGCGGCGAATCGGCGCTTGTCGCGCCAAAAGAGCGACGTCGGCGTTCTTTTGCACTCAATTGTTGCTCTCTCTCGCTCTCATCCTCTCTCATGCGGGTGCAAATTGTCTGTTTTGAATATCAATTAAAATTATATATGAGGCTTTCTCTAAAGTAGAGTATAACTATATTATCTCGAAACATGCCACATTACTCTGTACCCATTCTTTAGGAGAACAACTTAGTTTAGATGGGGGCAGTGCGCCCCCTTGCGTTGCATTTATTTACTATAAAGTACTTGTGGCTTTTTATCAGCAAAGATTGCAGTTTATTGGCATTTGCTTATGGAAATATTTCTGCCTATGCGCGTCAAGTGCGCTACTTAATTTTTTTGGTTATTGGTATTTGTTTTTTGCGCGTCGAGTGCGTTGGCTGTATACCAACAAACATTTGCTTTACCGATAAGATAAGCAATAAAAGTCCGTTTGAAACAGTCAGCAGTTCGCCATGACCGATTACTGCAGTTTATGCTATCTCAATCAGCTGTTTGAGTAACTTCAAAGAAAACAGAGTATCTGACTGTTGCGGGACGAATTAAGTTATCGATTGTTTAGTATTAAGTATATTCTGAAAGTATGTATTTTTGCCCTGTGAATGTACGGGCACATTGTATTTGGCTTGTTGCCGCCATCACTTAAATGTTAAGCTCATTATTGTCGTGAGTTAGAAGGCCGTAGGAGGGAAGACTGCGGTAAGATTCTGAGGGAATATATATTTAAGTTCTAACCTATATAATCCGTTCAGAATAAAACACTTGCACTAGCACGTTTTGCATTACGCTGTCTCTATTAACATCGGAGTAACATGGCCAGTGGCCAGGCGTAAACCTTGCAGTGTTCAAATTGCAACTCCACCTTCGTTTGGCACGCGACATGATCTTTTATTCGCAGTTCTTATTGTAAGAAACTGCAAGGGCGACTTGCACTGGAGACAAGACGTGGTGTAACTTTGGAGTTACAGTGCGTGTAGATAGACACAGCACAGGCAGGGCCTCCACCCCAGTTATAGAGTTACCATTGGTACGCAGCCAGCGTAAAATATAGTAGAAGTCATCTCCGAGCTGAACAGGATGACACAACGGTCACCCAGGAAAAGCCCACGCCTGAATGATGGCCAGGAGATAATTACCACGACGAGTGAGGTGCCACCGAAGCGGACAAGTAGAATGGTGAGCACTGTATCACAAATGCAAGTTCCCGCTGTGAGCGCGCCACAAAGCCCCAGCACCGAGGATGTGGGAACAAGGGTACAACCTGCCGGCACTGTGGCCGCAGGAGTGAGTGCACGAGCCAGCATATTGACAGGAGCGCCAAGCCCATGCACGCAACTCTCAAGTGCTCAAGTCATGGATTTGATAAAGAGAGTCGCTGCGCTAGAGCACGAGTTGCAGAGGTCAAAAACTGGTCAAGCACATGTGAGTACAGTTACTGATCCCGTTAAATTGAGTGATGCTGGCGTGGGTCGTACAGCTATCCTGCCGCCATTTTTGAGTGGAGAGCCATCGTCGAGTGGAAGTTTGAGTGAAACTGCAATTATGAGTGGAGCCCCAAATTCAAGTGTTAGTTTGAGTGAAACTGCAATATTGAGTGGAACTGCCATTTTGAGCAGATCGCCATCTTTGAGTGAGGCATTGCCTACTTCATTGAGTGGAAATTTGGGACCACAGTTGCAAACGGTAGAACGAGCTACAGTTATGGATAACTGTTCTACAACATCAAGCCGCTCGACGCCATATTGTTCTGCAGGCATTGCGCAGTCAACGCTCAGCCACACGCCGGCACAAGAGAACCAACCTGTGATCATTTTGGAGCCAACGCAGGCAACTGGGGACTTCGCATGGGCGACACCCAGGAACGATGTATGCCTGCTACGCAAATTACCAGATCTACCCGAGTTTGGAGGCCAACCTGAGGATTGGCCTATATTCTTCTGCGCGTTTACGGAAACAACTTTGGCGTACAACTGTACGAATCTGGAGAATAACCAGCGATTGTTGAAGGCACTCAAAGGCGAAGCACGTGATACTGTGAAGTCGTTGCTCATACATCCCAGGAATGTGAACAACGTGATGGAACAATTACGTTTTAGATATGGCCGTCCAGAACAACTAATACGCAGCCAGCTAATTAGTATTCGAGAGGTGCAGCCAATTCAAGAGCACAGCATAGCGAAAATCGTGCCATTTGCTACACGAGTGAGTAACCTTGCCGCCTTTCTACGATCAGCTAACGGAGAACAGCATTTAGCGAATCCTACACTGATGGAGGATTTGGTCGCTAAGCTACCACCAAGCAAGAGGGTGGAGTGGGCCAGACATGCAGCTACGATTAGGCCTTTCCCGACTGTCGTACATTTTAGCGCGTGGTTAACGGACTACGCCAATTTGGTATGTACGATTGTGGACGTCGATGGTAAGGAGCAGAAGCGTAGAGTGCTGCATGCCAGCATTGACCAGAATAATGAAGGGCGACACCGAGGTCGCACCAAACAGTGTCCAATCTGTAATGGACAACACGCAGTCAGGGACTGCAACGAGTTTAACTTAGCCTCTCCGCTAAAAAGGTGGACGTTTGTTAAAAGGCACCGGCTTTGTTTCTCGTGCCTACGAGATGGCCACATGGCAAGAGTCTGCAAAAGGGCAAACGAATGTCAAGTCAATGGTTGCCGAAAGAGGCATCATCGCCTTTTACATGATCATGATGCTATGAGTCACAATGCACCGCAGCCAGCGGGTGATAGAGTGATGAATATTGGACGGATGCCGCAGCCAGCGGATCCGCACACAAGGGCACCGCAGCCAGTGGATGCTCAATTGACGCAACAAACGAATTTAAGTTGTGTCGATTCGGATGGAGAACGCCTACTATTCCGCATATTGCCAGTGACATTGCACGGGGCCAATAAGCGGATCGATACGTATGCACTCCTCGACGAAGGCTCGTCCGTAACTATGATAGACGACGAGCTACTGCGCGACCTAGATGTCAAAGGGGAACGCAGGCAACTAAATATACAGTGGTTTGGTGGAAGAGCAACCAGGGAGCCGACCACAGTGGTAAGCATGGAAATTAGTGGAGCGGACAAACGCAAACGTTATGTGCTGCGAAATGTGTACGCCGTGTCCAACCTGAGCTTACCGATGCAAAGTCTGCATCGACGTGATGTACAAATGTTGGACAACGGTGCACGACTTCCAATGAAACCGTATCGCGGGGCGGTACCAAAACTTCTGATTGGACTGGACCATGCGCATCTTGGACTGCCAATGCAAACAAGAAGGTTTGCACCACAGGGACCATATGCCGCAGCCACCGAACTTGGATGGGTGGTTTTTGGGCCGGTAAGAGGTCAACCAACGACAACGTCAACAAAGTCATGCCTCCTAGCAGTGTCGCAGGAGGATGCAATCCAAAAGATGGTAAACGACTATTTTGATATCGAGAACTTCGGTGTGAAGCTTACGTCACCAGTCGCAGCCAGCGACGATGCACGAGCACAGAAGATACTCGAAGACACCACGGTGAAAATAGGGGAACGTTACCAGACAGGTTTGTTATGGAACCGTGATAATGTTGAGTTGCCACGAAGCTACGATATGGCATACAAAAGATTGGTCAACATTGAGAGAAAGATGAAGCGTAACGATCAGTTTAAACGAGCCTATATGAAAATTATGGACGATTATGTTCATAAAGGATATGCTCGACGCTTGAAGCATCATGAGGTCGCTTTAGCCAACAGCGACAAACTTTGGTATCTGCCGCACTTTGGAGTTGAAAATCCAAATAAGCCCGGTAAGATAAGACTGGTGTTCGACGCGGCAGCAAAGGTCGGTGACATTTCATTGAATTCGGCATTATCCAAGGGGCCGCAGCACTACAAGTCGCTGCCGGCTGTTCTCTTCCATTTCCGGGAAGGTGCGGTTGGCGTTTGTGGAGACATCAGAGAGATGTTCCATCAAGTGTTGATTCGACCGCAGGATAGATGCGCCCAGCGATTCTTGTGGCGAAACGGCGATGACCGCCGGGAGCCTGATGTTTATGAGATGAGGGTAATGACATTTGGAGCAGCATGCTCGCCAAGCACCGCGCACTATGTGAAGACCTTGAATGCCCTGCAGTATCAGGATTCAGACCCTCGCGCGGTTAAAGCTATTCTTGAATGTCATTATGTGGACGACTATGTGGATAGTTTTGATAGTGAAGGCGACGCCATCGCCATATCAACAAGAATAAGAGAAATACATGCAAATGCTGGATTTGAATTGTGCCAGTTTACTTCCAGTTCGCCAACCGTAGCTGACGCCCTGGGCCAACATGGGGCTGCTAGGAGCATCGGATGGGGCGAAGCTGAAGAAAAGATTCTGGGCATGTGTTGGCAGCCAGCCACGGACGATTTCAAATTCAACATGAGGTACCACAAAGTACCCCGATGTGTGCTAAATTTGGAGCGAGTACCTACGAAGAGGGAATTCTTGAGCTTGATCATGTCAACATTTGATCCCTTGGGATTTCTTAGCTGTCTCATGATAACTGGAAAGTTACTTATGCGTGAGATCTGGCGACGAAATGTGCAATGGGATGAACCCTTACCAGATGAGATCGCCCGCGCCTTTAGTAAATGGCTTCAGGATATGAACAATGTGGAAGGATTTCGAAGCTCGCGCCATTACTTTGGCCCAATACCCGTGCGGGCAATACAACTGCACGTTTTTGTCGACGCTAGCCAGTCAGCATTCGCAGCTGTGACTTACTTAAGGGTAACCTACGACAACAACGACGTGCGAGTATGCTTCGTATGTGCCAAGACGAAATGTGCCCCAATGAAAACGATGTCAATTCCACGACTGGAATTGCAAGCTGCTGTGTTAGGAACGAGGCTGATGGACACTGTCAAAAAGGAGCACAGTATAGCGATCAGCGATGCCATACTATGGACTGACTCAAAGACAGTGCTGCGTTGGATAGGCAGCACCCACCGTCGATATAAGCAGTTCGTCGGAAATCGAGTGGGAGAAATTTTGGAGTCAACAAAGGTTACCCAATGGAGATGGGTACCTACTGCTGAAAATGCAGCAGACGACGCAACGAGGCCGCACTGCCACGTAGACCTCAGCCAACGGTCACGATGGTTAGACGGGCCAACATTTTTGCAGCAGCCGGAAAGCAGCTGGCCGCAGCCCGAACCGGGCACCGAACACTCATCCTGCGATGATGAAGAAGAGATGCCGAGTGAATTTGCCTTAGTTGCAGCAAATAACTTTTTCATTTCATTTCAGAGATTCTCTAGCTACAGTCGGCTGGTGAGGACGACGGCTTGGGTTCTAAGGTTCACGCGCTGGTGCCGTGGACATAGGACTGAACTTGAGAGATTCGGCCTCACCGCTACGGAATGTGAGGACGCTGAGAAATTGCTGATACGGCGAGCGCAATGCGAAGCATTCCCTGACGAGGTTCGAGCCTCGTACAATGAAGAATCAGTCGGTCATCGAAGCGAAATAAGAGGGCTGGCGCCCTACTTGGATGACAATGGAGTCTTGCGAGCGTATGGCAGGATCGATGCCGCACTGTGTATACCGCATAGTGCGAGAAGGCCAATAATCTTGTCACACCGGCACGCACTGACGGAACTGATTGTGTATCACTACCATGTGAAAATGAAGCATCAAAACGTGGATGCAACGATGGGCGACATCAGGACCAGGTTTTGGATAACAAAGCTGCGTCGAGTGTTGCGTACAGTAATATCTGGATGTAGTGTGTGCAAGCTACATAGAGCGCAGCCAGCGCCACCTATAATGGGTCCTTTGCCAGAGGACAGACTGGAGGCCAATGGATGGCCATTTAAGTTTACGGGTCTGGACTACTTTGGACCACTTCTTGTGACCAACGGACGTCGAAAGGAAAAGAGATGGGTTGCCTTGTTTACGTGTCTGACAACAAGGGCCATACACTTGGAGTTGGCACATGACCTGTCAACTGATTCCTGCATAATCGTGATCAGGAACTTTCTTTGCCGTCGCGGGCCTGTACTGAGGTTGCGCAGTGACAACGGAAAGAACTTTGTTGGGGCCGATAGAGAAGCCAAAAGGCTCATAGATGTATTCGAGCCGGAGAAGATTCAGGGTGAGCTATCTTCTAGGGGCATTGAATGGATTTTTAACTGCCCAGCGAACCCAGCTGAAGGAGGAGCCTGGGAAAGGATGGTGCAGTGTGTCAAGAGAGTGCTTCGCCACACAGTAAAGGAGGTGGCACCGAAGCAACATGTGTTGGAGAGTTTCCTGATTGAGGCCGAGAATGTTGTGAATTCGCGCCCGCTTACTCACTTGCCAGTATCTGTGGATCAGGAAGCCCCCCTAACACCGAACGATCTACTCAAGGGAGTAGCCAATCTGCCTGACACACCCACTATTCATGAGCAGCCGGACGAGAGATGCGCCACAAGGAAGCAGTGGCGCATAGCGCGGCTATTACGAGATCGTTTTTGGAAGCGGTGGGTCTTGGAGTACCTGCCTACACTTGTGCGACGCGTGAAATGGTGTGCGCGCGTTGAGCCGATACGCCATGGAGATGTGGTGTTTATATGCGACCCAGCCGTGCCACGCAGGGAGTGGCGAAGGGGCATAGTGGAGGAGCTCTACCCTGGACCAGATGGAGTACCTCGACGCGCCAGCGTACGCGTAGCGGACGGCAATCGAGTGCGACTGATGACTCGTCCCGTGGCTAAACTAGCCATATTGGATGTGAGTGAAGCAGGGCCTTCACGGGGGCGGGGATGTTGCGGGACGAATTAAGTTATCGATTGTTTAGTATTAAGTATATTCTGAAAGTATGTATTTTTGCCCTGTGAATGTACGGGCACATTGTATTTGGCTTGTTGCCGCCATCACTTAAATGTTAAGCTCATTATTGTCGTGAGTTAGAAGGCCGTAGGAGGGAAGACTGCGGTAAGATTCTGAGGGAATATATATTTAAGTTCTAACCTATATAATCCGTTCAGAATAAAACACTTGCACTAGCACGTTTTGCATTACGCTGTCTCTATTAACATCGGAGTAACATGGCCAGTGGCCAGGCGTAAACCTTGCAGTGTTCAAATTGCAACTCCACCTTCGTTTGGCACGCGACACTGACAATTTCATCATTTCGGAGATAAACGTGTGTCTCCTTCTAAAAGTTCTAGTAGCATAAGGATTTCGAAAATGAGCCCCAGAAAGCGCTAAGTGGCGCTAAGTATGCAACACTTTTTTTTGTGGTAAAAACGAACAATAGATGGCGATGTGAATTAGAATCTACATTGAAGAGAAAGGGCTTCGCGTAATGAACAACAGATGTCGCTAGCTTAGGGTGATTGGCGCGAAATAGAAATTATTTAAATCAAACGGTCAACATAACATTGTATTATGTGACTTAGAATATAATACTATATTGTGCATTGCCATATTTCGGCATGGGTATTTAATCTTCAATGAAAAGATGAAAATTTTATTTGCTCGATGTTTTGTTATTTATTAGCTCGTGTTATGCAATCCAGAGCACAGGCCGAATAAATCTTAAAGTGTACACAATGTGTGCTTATTTTTAGTTGAACCTAACTACTTGTTATTCTGCATGACTGATTAATTTGTTTGTGGCCTCAATATATCCTGTGGCTACTGAAACGATCGACTGCCGAAAATAGCGCAATTCATAGTATTTTAATAATCATAAATAGAGGTGCGAATATTTATTTGCCAATTGCTGGCATTGATTTGTGCTTTCGCCATGGGAAATGATTTGATTTGCCGAATAACAGCCCCATCACCTACACCCAGTCAGCTGACGGGGCCACCCTCATAGCTAGTGCCCTCTGGCTGCTTCCTATCCCAACTTACCTTTGGCAGTGCTGCATATGGAATCGTTTATTCGCACTTGGGGCAGAGAATTTACTACTTTGCGTCACAGAAATGCCAAAACTTAATAATTCAAAAGTACATATTGAATAATAGGTTTATAAAAACAAACAATGCTCTCCTCGGACAGAGACGCCAACACATGATAGGCGTAAAATTTTATGAAATTGTTGAAATCCTCAACCGGCCATTAGCGAAATTGCAAATTTAAATTCCTGCTGCCAGAGACGTAGGACAGCGGAGACCATGGCATAGGCCAGCTTCTGCGGATTACCAGATTAAACATAATCGAAAATTCTATTAGAGATTTACATAGCAATAATAATGTACATACATATTTCAACACAATGTTGTTATTCGCAAGGCATCAATGAAATCCATAACAAAAACATTCGAAAACACGACGACAGGCGGAGGGTTGCGCCGAAGAGGTGCAGAGGTGCGAACGCGCATATCAACACCTGCAGCACATAGAAATCTCTGGAGCATGCTAACCGACCTATATGCTATAATGCCGAATTAAGCATTCCAATTTCTTGATAACTTTCAAGCACTTTCTGTACATCTAGCCTCTTTACCTGGCCCATTGATTGCCATGCATCAAACAGCCATCGCACACGTTGATTTAGATTAGTTGAGGCCGATGAGAATTTATCTATGCTCAGTTTTATTTTCTTCTTGTTTTTTTTGGGTAGTTTTTAGCGCGTGGGTGCGCAGCAAAAACAAGGCGCAATTCACGATAAATACTTGCAAATAAATAAGCTGCTAGACAAAGTACAATAAAATTGCCCATTTGCCCACAATTTGGCCACGCCTCCAGCAAACCGCACGCTGACGTTGCTGCTGCCAAGTCAATCAACCAGCGATGCCAGTTGCCAGCGATTGCTGCCCCCTCGCAGCTACTTTTAGCGTTTTGCACTTGAAATTGCTGGAAAAAAAACCAGATTCAAATTTGTCGACCACCCGCAGACACACGTTCACTCCACCCTCCTGGCCAGGTAAGATCTGGCTAAGGATCTACGTCATGGGCCGCTCGATGATGCAGTCGTGTTCATATTCAAGTCATAAACGCGCAAAAAGTTTGTGTAAATAAAGCGGCGCCTCCCGCCAGCCACGACGCATTTGTGCCTCATGACGTGCCACACGGACTGCCCCACGTAACGTCACGGCCGAAGCATCATACTTGGCTCGGCCAGGTGTACGCCCCCTTCTAACCATACTCCTGTGCCATTCTTCTTCATCAGCTTTCGTTTATTTGCATCCAGAAAAACTTGTACGGAAAACCTATGAGAAACTGTTTCTATTTTTAGGCGATTGCACGAGTCGATTTCCAATTGGCGCCAACATAAACAAACACGAACACGAACTGAATTAAACAGCAACAGAATCGAATTGTAGACCTAATAAGATGCTATTGTTGTGACTATGACGAGAGTCCTACAATTGGCCATCAGGTGTACGTACTCTATGTACTTCCCTCTGGCATCAGGGGGTCGTGCGTTCAGCTGGGTTGTTCCCATGCTTCCGAATACTTTCAATATTAATCAATAATGTTAAATGATGTGCAATTTGTTGTTAAAGGCGAATAACTCAGTGAGTCGCACTTCTCGCGAAACAACTTTTCATTTTCATTGCTCTCTGTTATTTTCTTGGAATTCAAGTCTTCGTTTTCGACATCTTGGAAAAATGATTTTGGCGAAACATTTTCGTTTTCCTGTTTAAGCATGAAATTCTTCAGGTGATCCACAATTAACGGTGGCAGAAGACAAGAAGGAACAGTTTTCTTTGGATTGGCCGAAATTAAATGCCCTTGCAGACATTTAGCAGAAGGGCTATTTATTATATGAATATATTATTTACCTTGCCAAGCAACGTTGTTTTCATGCTATTGCTCAGTATTCAAACCATTTCATCTTAAGGTGAACAAAATATTGCCCCCAATTTAAGCTATTCATCTTTGTTTCAAATCGCTAAGAAACAAAATTCTTCAAACTATCAGAAACAGAAATTACCTTCAGCTGTTCTGCTGCTGAAAGTTAAGTTTGAATCTGTTGTACAAACAATTCAGATAAAATTGAACTTGCAATTTTCAGTAAATATTTTTTCTCTTTTTCGAGCTAACAGTTGAGAAATGAGTCACCCTTGTCAGAGCTGTGCCTGCTGCATTGCAACCTCTTCAGAAATTCCTTTGCCTGCACGTTTCCAAAGAAATTCAACGTTTCTCTAAGCCAAATATGTAGACACGCTTTTGTGCCGCGACACAGGAGCAGCACGTGTCCTTGCATGTTAGTCTGGGATATTCACTTGGAGCATTTCCATTCCTATTCCCATTCCCCCTGGAACCCAACACAGTTCCCATTACTTTGCTGAATGCCCCTTCAAGTTGCAATCTCATGATGTGCGTGCAGTTGCGCCTAATCCGCGTTTTAGTCGTCGGCGTTCGTCGTTTATCCTGGCCTGGACACAGAGCTGGGGCCAAAGCCAGCCCAGACATAGGCGGAAACTGTTGCTCTTTCTCTCCCTGTTGGTCATGATGAGGCGTATTCCTGCTTCCTGCTTGCTTTTTGCTTTGACAAACAAATTAATAAGAAAACGAGGGCTGAACTAGGCGGCGCTGTGTTGGGCTTGGCTGGGTTGGGCTGGTCTTTCGATCCGATCTGGCATGTTACCCCCGTCGCAATGCTGTTTGCCTGGTCATAATACGCGTAATTTTGCCCTTTTGTAAGCAAATGGCTGGCAAACTGATGCCCGGCCAGAGGCGGGCAGCACGACCGAGCAGCACCCTAACCAGAGAGCGAACGTTGCGGGTTTGTCCTTGATGCCAATGCTCGACATAATGACTTTTGATTACAGCGCCATTAAGCACGACCCAAGGATGTGGCAGCTCCTTGTACATCTGTTTGATTTTGGCTTTGTGTGCTCGGCTGGGCAGGGATTACGCCTGCTCGCTAGAGTTGTACTCACTGAACCAGTTAAGTAGTTCAATTTGTAACTGAAGGAACTAATCTTTCGAGCTGTGTCATTCATATGAAGCAAACTCGAAGAATGACAGTAACTGAAAGAACTAGGGACTTTTGAACTATTAACAAATAATGGGATTCATGAACTGCTAAAGGATGATGAGACTCGCGAATTACTAAAAGAACTAAGAAACTTGTAAACTGCTGACAGATTAACGGACCCACGAACTACTGATGACAGATTGAGGAGACTCCTGAACTACAGACAGCTCGTGGGATTCGTGAACTGCTAAAGGATGATGGGACTCGTGAACTGCTGAAGGACTAAATCTCTCATGAAATAAAGACAGATTATGGTACTAATGGATGATGTGGCTCAAATGAACTACAGAATGGGAACATGAACCGCAGGCATATGATGGAAGTCGGAAAACACTGAATTGCAAGCAGGAATCTAGTTTAGTTGTTCAATTGAACCAATTGTGAACAATTTGAGGCAACTCTGTAGGTCTGCGCTCTGCCTGGTCGCTGCAGGATGTCGCCGGCTCGTAAATATCACCCACTGTGCATGGGATAAGCCGCATTAGACGCAATCCAATTCAATCCATTCAAAATGGCAAATTGCTTCGACTCGCACAACACACACACGCACACACACGCACACACACGCACGTACATATACCCAAATGAATTAATGCGTATAGTTCAATTACGGTAATGTCAGGCCCGCCCCCATTGTCCCGCCCCGCCTTAAATGCTTGCCCCTTGCGTTTAACTGAATTGCGTTTTAAGTGTCCTTCAGCAACGATTTTCTTACTCCAATTTTTTTCTTTTTCTTCTTCTGCTGCTGCGTCGCAGTTAATTTTCCACGAATTGTTTATTGACATTCTGTGGCGCATTTTGCGTGCAGCAATTGATTGCCTTGTCATATGGTGCATGCTGCCATGGAGGCGACTCGAGCACAGTCAGGAGTCAGTTGCTCGCTCGTTGGCCCGTTGCCCCATAAATTAAGCAATTTCCTTCTTTGGCTTTTTCTTCAATAAACTGCACACGTTGCGCATACGCCACGTAGCCAGAGTGATGCCCATCGCTCGACTTGGCCATCAATTTGGCTCGCTGACTGCGACTGGCTGACTGCGACTGGCTTGTGTCTTCAGCTGTTGCCCCGCCACTAGCAGGTGCTGTCCACCTCACCTGCTGTCGGCTGCCAAGCCCATCAACATGAACATCAATTTCAAAGTGCATTCGCCATGTTGCACAGGTCGCGACCACTTGGCACACTTACTCAGTTGGGGTGCAGGTGTGTGTGCAGGTGTGTGTGTGTGTGTGCTGGGGGTGGGTCTGGGGTTTGGGGCTTACATTTGACGGGCGACCTTTTGCCATCCACGCTCGCATAATTCCTCACGGTCTTCGGGCTTCCACTTGGACTGTAAATGCGCATGTAATCTTTACAAAAGTTCGCCATTTCGTGTTCTCTTGTTTTGGGGTGTGTCTATCCGCCCCCATCCCCTCCCCTCTCACCCTTAAGTCTTTTGGCAGTTACATTTGCAAGCTCTTCATGTTTAATGCTGTTTTTTATTTTATTTTTGTATATATTATGTTTTATGTGCATTTCCATTGCCTTGTAATGGCGTCCATTTCGCAAAGAAAGTTTTGCAGCTCTTTTGAAAGTTGCACAACTTTTCGCCCAGCTCTCAAAGTTTTTGGTGTCAAAATCAATTTTACCTAGCAGTCGGAGCTTAAAAGAACAACAACAAAAACAACAGCAAAGTAGTTCACCTGATGCTAATTAGTGCCAGGTGAAATTAGCAGACTGATGGAAAGCAATTAGAAACAACTACGAAATGGGATTAGACAAGTCTGTGGCAAGGCGCTTTTCTTCAGCTTGAAGTGCGCCAAACTTCTTGAACTAATTTACATGGATTCAATACGCAATGCAAATATTGATTGGCATTTCTAGCACAGACGGAAACTCAACTTAATGTACAGCAATTAATTCAAGCATGTCCTTATACCTGTGCCAGATGTTGAATGTCAAGAGCGTGATGGTAATTGTTAGCTAGAGCTGAGCCTGTATTCTTGCGTAAATTCTATCCATTTTCTAGCAAACATATCAACTGAACTTCATAAAGAATAAGACGTCAATTGCTGAGTTAGTAATTTGAACTGATTTTATTTCTTAAGGTCCTAGTCTTATATAACATATTGACTTATAGAATAAGTAATTTTTCATTTTCGAATTCCAGTCTGGGTTGTGATTGAGTCCAGCTGTCGTGTAGCAGATGCTACAGATGGGGTTGATTGTTTTTGCCTGTAAATAATGATAAAAATTTAATTTAATTATAATACCAAAATCATCCAATTTAACTTATCAGCTAACAAAAAAAAAAAAGAACAGTTTAATCATGGTAAACATATTGCATATTATTGCTGCTACTGCAAATAAAGCGCTTGCCATAAAATGTTGCAAAAATGCATTTACATTTGCTGCGATAAGCTATCAACTCCTTTCTGTTGACAGTCGCAAATTGAATTGACCCTTGTGGCGAGAACATGCAAATCAAAATTAATTAACATTTGTCAAATACCAAACGCATATTTAATAAACTTAATGCAAATAGTTGCAATAAAGAATTCAAATAATACAAATTTACGTTTGCTGCGCAGTGATATATCAATCGTTATTTCAGTGCTGCCATCTAGAAAATGCAACTTGGCAGCACCAGCTTAAATTGCATTGCAAACCTTGCAGCACCTGCTCAAAATGCAACTAGGCAGCACTAACATAAATTTGTTGCAAACTGGGCAGCACTAGTATTAAAATCTTTGCAAACTTGGCAGCATCAGCTTAAATTGCAGCTTAAAATGCATTGCAAATTTGGCAGCACTTGCATAAAATGCATTGCAAACTTGGCAGCACTAGCATAAAATGCATTGCTTACTTAGCACCACCTGCTTAAAATGCAGCTAGGCACTAATATAAATATGTTGCAATTTGGCAGCACTAGCATAAAAGTCTTAGCAAACTTGGCAGCACTAGCATAAAACTCACTGCAAACTTGGCAACACCAGCGTAAAATGAATTGCAGCTTAAAATGCATTGCAAATTTGGCAGCACTGGCAAAAAATGGATTTCAAACTTGCCAGCACTGATTAATGCAAACAAAAGACAGCTGATAACAGTTTTGTGAAAAAGCTTACTATTTATTGACTTAAGCTGCAAACTTTCCACACTTGCACACAATTTTGATAGGCACAATTAAAGCAGATAAATGGTTTTCATTTTAAAGATATATACTTGCTGTCTAAGCTGGTTAATAATTAAATTTGCTTTCACTCCCCGAATATATATTCACAGTTGAGCTGCTGTAATTTATGGCATTTTGCCCATTTTAAATTGCATTCTCGTGCATTTTGCAAGTGAATAAATGCCAGCATTTAATTAAATTGATGCAGCGCACAACACATCAATCAATCAATGCATCAGTGTCAATAGTCAATAGTGTCAATATAATAACACAGTGCACGCATATTTTGTTCGATTAATAATGCATTTTCGGGTTCATTTAAATTCAATTTTTCAAAATCTATTTATCATAATCTATCTAATGCCTGATTATAATGAACTCGCGCGTCGAGGCTGCAGTTGATTGCCGATTAAAATCAGAATCAGGCGCATCGTTGCCTTCAGCCCCTGCTGCCGTTTAGCCTCTCCCTACACGCTGAGCAAAACCACCTGCCCGCATTTGAGACCGAGTGGCACACACAAGAACAACAACAACAACTACAAAATCACACCTTGCGTCCTGTTCCTGTGCCCCTGCTTCCAGGCTTGTTGTGGCAGCGTCTTTGCTTTCTAGCTGGCGGCTGCTATTTGTAGGCAACTTGGCAAACAAAGTCCTTGGGCGCACACACACGCACGCAGGACTCTTTTGCTATCAACTCAATCGCAATCGGCATGCATCAGGGATCTGTTTGCAACCTATCTGTTTGTGAACAACTCAAATTACCATTTCGATTCAGTTTTTAATGAGATTTGCCCGCTTTCATCTGCCACAGCAAAAACAGACAGCAGCAGCAGCGTGTGCCAACGTCCTGGTTGCTTTCTATGCCTCGGCCTCCGTCTCTGCCTCTGCTGCAGGCACGAGTTATGGGCTTGTAATATCATTTTCCGGCAGTTAGTTTGTCTCACCCGGCAGCTGCGACAGGCGGCGGCCACGTTGCAATGCGTCCTTGCTGCATCCTATCAGACTGGAGCAACATCGACTCACTTCTTTAGCTACATTTGTGACTATCGACTCAATTGCAAGCGCGCTTCAGTGCATGTCCTTTACACACACACGCGCACACACACACTACACACACAATCGCCCTCGTTTATGCTGCCTTCTTGGTGGACAGGTTAAACAGGAACAGCGTGTCCTTAATGCCACAGTTGTGTTGCCGCCAGTTGGTCGTATGAAATCAGTGAACCAATTAATGCCGCGCACCGATTTCGCCTTGTCCCCCCTCCATTGGGCAGGATGTCGAGGTCCAGTGTTCATTGTCCCGGCTCAGCTCCTGTTTTTCTTTTTTGTCCTGCTGCTCCTGCGCGTGTGCCTCTGACCCGTTAATGCCGCCAAATGTTTTTTTTAAACACATTTATCCAAGTACAGCGCCGCTTCATTTGGCCTCTACGTAGTGCACCACAGAAACAAGTAAAAGTGATCTAGTAGGGCGTGCCCGATTTGCAGATACTCTGCTTATTCTTCCTGAAAATTTCAAGTTATCAATTTGGCCTTAACATGATCTTCATTCAACATTTTAATGCCTTTGCTCGTTTAGTCTCTGAGATGAACGCACAGGCAGACGGACACTGCTCGATCGACTCGTCAGTTGATGCTGATCAAGAATATATTTTCTTATATCAAGAATATATTTTCATATATCAAGAATATATTTTCCTTTATCAGGAATATATTTTCTTAAATCAATAATATGTTTTCTTTTATCAAGAATATATATTCTTGTGCCTGTTACATACGTTTGCACATATGCAATATGCCCTGTTTGCGCATTTTCAATGGGTTCAATGGGCATAATAATGCTGCACGTGTGTGTTGGCCCTGGTGTTTGCCCCCGCTCCCCAACTGCTGCGTCTGCCACTTGTTCCGGTGTCGAGTTGCACACGGCCTCAATTGCACGCCTGCCCCTGGCCTAGGCGCGGGCACCGTGCACTGTTTCCTTTAGAGCAGCTGTCCCTGTGTGTGCGCGTGTGTGGGTGTGTGTGTGTGTGTGCCTTGTATGAATTGCGTTGAAAATGTTGGTTTATTGATTTGTAAGTTGAAATTTAATTGAAACTCGTTGGCTGTCTGGCCTCGCTGCTAGCTGCCCCTGCCGCATTTATCCTTGGCTTCCTTGGCAATTTATGAGGTCAGCCCGTGTTATGTGGCTGATAGCGTCCAGGCTCATATTTTCAGTTACCTCTAATTAGAAACCAAAAAGAAAACTGTTTACCTGTCCAAGTTCTGCGGCTTTGCAGCAGCAGCTGCTGCTGCTGCAGAAACTGCAGAGCTTGCCACTAAAATCTAATTACGTGGCGAGTGTGTGGACTTATCTGGCTGTTAACAGTCCAGTGGTTAGCTGGCAGAAATTGCAATTTGTTGCACCAAGTGCTGCAGGCGGATTCCAGGCTAAAATTAAAACTATGAAAAGAAAAGAAAGCAAAAGAAAATGTTCAACAAAGTGTTGGTATTTTAAATACGCAGAAACTCTTTAAAACAGCAACTATCTTTTAGTTGAAAAGTTGATAATATTTATGGAATTTCATTGAATTTCCCTTATTTATATTTTAAAATAATACGTTCTGCTTTGCACTATTTAATTTTGTTGGGGGTCATAAATTGAGGTTAAACTAATAAATAAATGCTGCGCGTACTTGCGCCACATTCCAGAGCTGCGAACTAAGGGCCTGGCACTTGTCAAGGAAATGCCCCAGAGCCAAATATAATTGATATAAAACAACGATCGTATTCCAAGACTGAACAATAAATCTTTTGGGCCCACGCGAAGCGAAGGCATTTCGTAGGCATTTAACCTCGTCAGCCAGAGAAAAGGTCGCAACGATCGCTGCCATTGTGTGGCCCCGAGCGGCACTTCCGATTTGGCATCTTTTTAGGGCTGCTGCGCACGCGCCCCGGAGTCGGGGGCAGACAGCAGGGCAGGGCAGGGTAGGGCAGCCAGCGGCTGTTTAATGTAGAAAAAACATCTGTCCCGGCCGACGAGCGATTGCTCCTCAATCAGTGCGCTTCCTGCCGGGGCAACATGTGTGTACATACACACACACACACACACACAGAGACACACACACACACAGAGACACACACACACACATGCTAGTCCTTTTGTTCGTGTGTTTGCACAAAGGATGCGCGTGCTGCGCTGCAGCAGATGCCACAGCTATCCTGAATATGCATGCACAGTCCTGCCGCAGACGTGAGTGGAAGGGGGTCCAAACCACATTCAAAACTATAAAAATTTGCACGTGCATTTGATTCGTGGCCGAGTCCAATTGTCCAAATGTAATGAAAAGTAAAAGGTTCATGATACACCGAAAAAAATATTCCAGCAGTTTGAGTTTACTTTATTTGGAGGTTTAACAAATCATGTTTGATCTTTAAAATAGCCAGATAATTGCCTTAATTTCAATACAAATATGTTGCTTCAAAGGCAATTAAAACTTTAATTAAGTTTAAATTATTTAAAAGATAAATGATAAGATATTCTTAAATCAAGAACTTGCAAACTGACAGTAAGCATACAACAAATCAGATTGAGCTGAATTAAGCTGCGTCTTACACTAAGTCCCAGGGGTAACTTTTCCTTTCTATTATTATGGAGAGCTGCGTTTGGGTGGTCAACACATCATCTAAGCTGCTTACGGCGAAAGCTGCACTCAATCAGTTTGCTTTACACGCCCGCTGACAAAGTGCTGGCAAACAGCTTGAGTACGTACGTGCCACTCTTGCAGCGTGCAACGTGCAGCGCGCAACGTGCAACATTAGCAGAAGTAACAAAACAGCTTAAGACAATGCGACAACAGCATGAACAGCACTTGGGCTCATAATTTGGCTGGCAACGTTTATATCCTGCAACTGCTGCCAAGGAGCACTCCTCGAACCTGGAATCAGCTCAATCCAAAAATGCGCATGCCTCGACCCCCCCGCGACCCAGTCCGACTCAACTGGCAACTCGTCTCGAGACATCAACTTCAACTCGTTATCGCTTCGTATATCGCTTATTGCCCGCTTCTAAGCGCAACCTCCGCCCGCTCCGCTGCCAGTCAACACTTTCCGTGCTGCGCCGGATATGGCTGGAGATGATGAGCTCCTTAGCGCTACTTGTGCTTCCTATCAGATTCCAGCAGCTGCTCGACGCGTCGCTTTGCTTTAATGCACTGCGTATTTCTTCCGGTCCGTGCTCTGTCTCTCCTTTTGTCCCCATCTCTGTCTCTCTCTCTCTCTCTCTCTCTCTCTCAGTCTACCCTACTTTGTCCTCGGCTCTTGGTTTCAGTTTCATCTGCCTCCCCCTACACGATTTTAAGTTTGCTTATGCAACGCTTTGGCACGAGCGCTACTTTCATCCTGCTGTCGTCCTCGGTCAGGAGCACCTCTTTAATCCCCTTTAGTTGCCATTATTCACTTGGCACATCTAATTGTAAAGGATTCCCCAAAGGGCTTGTGCATGCTTTAATTAGACCTATGCTCCCTCGGAACACCCAGAATCGTCTATGTAATCGTAAAATTACAAACAAATATGTCGGGTAAATATAGTCTGATTTTGAAAATCGATGGGTTATAGAAAGTTGTCGATGAAAAAAAACGATTCGTTTGTAAAGTCAACCTTTATTTTATGATTTTTTGGCATATCTCGGTCAAATAGCTTCAGATTTGGAAATTTTATATCATTTTGGAGTCGTAAGGATCAGTACTATCGATTGGCATCAAAAGAATTCAAATCTAAATTTTGGCCCAAATCGACAAAAAAGCAAGGGGTTACATCACGTTTTTTCTCAAAATCAGTGTCGCTTCGAAAATCAAAACTTTTTTGATGATTTTTTGTGAATATCTCATGTAAAAATTGTCTGATTTTGAAATATTATACCTTTTTGAATTCGTATGAATCCCTACTATTAATTGGCATTCAAACTTAATAAAAATCAATGGATAAATGAATGTTGTGGACCAAAAAACGATTCGTTTGTAAAGTCAACCTTTATTTTATGATTTTTTGGCATATCTCGGCCAAATAGCTTCAGATTTTTAAATTTTATACCATTTTGGACTCGTAAGGATCAGTACTATCGATTGGCATCAAAAGAATTCAAATCTAAATTTTGGCCCAAATCGGCAAAAAAGCAAGGGGTTACATCACGTTTTTTCTCAATATCAGGGTCGCTTCGAAAATCAAAACTTTTTTGATGATTTTTTGTGAATATCTCGTGTAAAAATTGTCTGATTTTGAAATATTATACCTTTTTGAATTCGTATGAATCCCTACTATTAATTGGCATTCAAACTTAATAAAAATCAATGGGTAATAGAATGTTGTGGACCAAAAAACGATTCGTTTGTAAAGTCAACCTTTATTTTATGATTTTTTGGCATATCTCTGCCAAATAGCTTCAGATTTGGAAATTTTATACCATTTTGGACTCGTAAGGATCAGTACTATCAATTGGCATCAAAAGAATTCAAATCTAAATTTTGGCCCAAATCGGCAAAAAAGCAAGGGGTTACATCACGTTTTTTCTCAATATCAGGGTCGCTTCGAAAATCAAAACTTTTTTGATGATTTTTTGTGAATATCTCGGGTAAAAATTGTCTGATTTTGAAATATTATACCTTTTTGAATTCGTATGAATCCCTACTATTAATTGGCATTCAAACTTAATAAAAATCGATGGGTAATAGTATGTTGTGGACCAAAAAACGATTCGTTTGTAAAGTCAACCTTTATTTTATGATTTTTTGGCATATCTCGGCCAAATAGCTTCAGATTTGGAAATTTTATACCATTTTGGACTCGTAAGGATAAGTACTATCGATTGGCATCAAAAGAATTCAAATCTAAATTTTGGCCCAAATCGGCAAAAAAGCAAGGGGTTACATCACGTTTTTTCTCAATATCAGGGTCGCTTCGAAAATCAAAACTTTTTTGATGATTTTTTGTGAATATCTCGTGTAAAAATTGTCTGATTTTGAAATATTATACCTTTTTGAATTCGTATGAATGAAATATTATACCTTTTTGAATTCGTATGAATCCCTACTATTAATTGGCATTCAAACTTAATAAAAATCAATGGGTAATAGAATGTTGTGGACCAAAAAACGATTCGTTTGTAAAGTCAACCTTTATTTTATGATTTTTTGGCATATCTCTGCCAAATAGCTTCAGATTTGGAAATTTTATACCATTTTGGACTCGTAAGGATCAGTACTATCAATTGGCATCAAAAGAATTCAAATCTAAATTTTGGCCCAAATCGGCAAAAAAGCAAGGGGTTACATCACGTTTTTTCTCAATATCAGGGTCGCTTCGAAAATCAAAACTTTTTTGATGATTTTTTGTGAATATCTCGGGTAAAAATTGTCTGATTTTGAAATATTATACCTTTTTGAATTCGTATGAATCCCTACTATTAATTGGCATTCAAACTTAATAAAAATCGATGGGTAATAGTATGTTGTGGACCAAAAAACGATTCGTTTGTAAAGTCAACCTTTATTTTATGATTTTTTGGCATATCTCGGCCAAATAGCTTCAGATTTGGAAATTTTATACCATTTTGGACTCGTAAGGATCAGTACTATCGATTGGCATCAAAAGAATTCAAATCTAAATTTTGGCCCAAATCGGCAAAAAAGCAAGGGGTTACATCACGTTTTTTCTCAATATCAGGGTCGCTTCGAAAATCAAAACTTTTTTGATGATTTTTTGTGAATATCTCGTGTAAAAATTGTCTGATTTTGAAATATTATACCTTTTTGAATTCGTATGAATGAAATATTATACCTTTTTGAATTCGTATGAATCCCTACTATCAATTGGCATTCAAACTTAATAAAAATCAATGGGTAATAGAATGTTGTGGACCAAAAAACGATTCGTTTGTAAAGTCAACCTTTATTTTATGATTTTTTGGCATATCTCTGCCAAATAGCTTCAGATTTGGAAATTTTATACCATTTTGGACTCGTAAGGATCAGTACTATCAATTGGCATCAAAAGAATTCAAATCTAAATTTTGGCCCAAATCGGCAAAAAAGCAAGGGGTTACATCACGTTTTTTCTCAATATCAGGGTCGCTTCGAAAATCAAAACTTTTTTGATGATTTTTTGTGAATATCTCGGGTAAAAATTGTCTGATTTTGAAATATTATACCTTTTTGAATTCGTATGAATCCCTACTATTAATTGGCATTCAAACTTAATAAAAATCAATGGGTAATAGAATGTTGTGGACCAAAAAACGATTCGTTTGTAAAGTCAACCTTTATTTTATGATTTTTTGGCATATCTCTGCCAAATAGCTTCAGATTTGGAAATTTTATACCATTTTGGACTCGTAAGGATCAGTACTATCAATTGGCATCAAAAGAATTCAAATCTAAATTTTGGCCCAAATCGGCAAAAAAGCAAGGGGTTACATCACGTTTTTTCTCAATATCAGGGTCGCTTCGAAAATCAAAACTTTTTTGATGATTTTTTGTGAATATCTCGGGTAAAAATTGTCTGATTTTGAAATATTATACCTTTTTGAATTCGTATGAATCCCTACTATTAATTGGCATTCAAACTTAATAAAAATCAATGGGTAATAGAATGTTGTGGACCAAAAAACGATTCGTTTGTAAAGTCAACCTTTATTTTATGATTTTTTGGCATATCTCTGCCAAATAGCTTCAGATTTGGAAATTTTATACCATTTTGGACTCGTAAGGATCAGTACTATCGATTGGCATCAAAAGAATTCAAATCTAAATTTTGGCCCAAATCGGCAAAAAAGCAAGGGGTTACATCACGTTTTTTCTCAATATCAGGGTCGCTTCGAAAATCAAAACTTTTTTGATGATTTTTTGTGAATATCTCGGGTAAAAATTGTCTGATTTTGAAATATTATACCTTTTTGAATTCGTATGAATCCCTTCTATTAATTGGCATTCAAACTTAATAAAAATCAATGGGTAATAGAATGTTGTGGACCAAAAAACGATTCGTTTGTAAAGTCAACCTTTATTTTATGATTTTTTGGCATATCTCTGCCAAATAGCTTCAGATTTGGAAATTTTATACCATTTTGGACTCGTAAGGATCAGTACTATCGATTGGCATCAAAAGAATTCAAATCTAAATTTTGGCCCAAATCGGCAAAAAAGCAATAACATCACGTTTTTTCTCAATATCAGGGTCGCTTCGAAAATCAAAACTTTTTTTATGATTTTTTGTGAATATCTCGGGTAAAAATTGTCTGATTTTGAAATATTATACCTTTTTGAATTCGTATGAATCCCTTCTATTAATTGGCATTCAAACTTAATAAAAATCAATGGGTAATAGAATGTTGTGGACCAAAAAACGATTCGTTTGTAAAGTCAACCTTTATTTTATGATTTTTTGGCATATCTCTGCCAAATAGCTTCAGATTTGGAAATTTTATACCATTTTGGACTCGTAAGGATCAGTACTATCGATTGGCATCAAAAGAATTCAAATCTAAATTTTGGCCCAAATCGGCAAAAAAGCAAGGGGTTACATCACGTTTTTTCTCAACATCAGGGTCGCTTCGAAAATCAAAACTTTTTTGATGATTTTTTGTGAATATCTCGGGTAAAAATTGTCTGATTTTGAAATATTATACCTATTTGAATTCGTATGAATCCCTACGATTAATTGGCATTCAAACTTAATAAAAATCAATGGGTAATAGAATGTTGTGGACCAAAAAACGATTCGTTTGTAAAGTCAACCTTTATTTTATGATTTTTTGGCATATCTCTGCCAAATAGCTTCAGATTTGGAAATTTTATACCATTTTGGACTCGTAAGGATCAGTACTATCGATTGGCATCAAAAGAATTCAAATCTAAATTTTGGCCCAAATCGGCAAAAAAGCAAGGGGTTACATCACGTTTTTTCTCAATATCAGGGTCGCTTCGAAAATCAAAACTTTTTTGATGATTTTTTGTGAATATCTCGGGTAAAAATTGTCTGATTTTGAAATATTATACCTTTTTGAATTCGTATGAATCCCTTCTATTAATTGGCATTCAAACTGAATAAAAATCAATGGGTAATAGAATGTTGTGGACCAAAAAACGATTCGTTTGTAAAGTCAACCTTTATTTTATGATTTTTTGGCATATCTCTGCCAAATAGCTTCAGATTTGGAAATTTTATACCATTTTGGACTCGTAAGGATCAGTACTATCGATTGGCATCAAAAGAATTCAAATCTAAATTTTGGCCCAAATCGGCAAAAAAGCAAGGGGTTACATCACGTTTTTTCTCAATATCAGGGTCGCTTCGAAAATCAAAACTTTTTTGATGATTTTTTGTGAATATCTCGGGTAAAAATTGTCTGATTTTGAAATATTATACCTTTTTGAATTCGTATGAATCCCTACTATTAATTGGCATTCAAACTTAATAAAAATCAATGGGTAATAGAATGTTGTGGACCAAAAAACGATTCGTTTGTAAAGTCAACCTTTATTTTATGATTTTTTGGCATATCTCTGCCAAATAGCTTCAGATTTGGAAATTTTATACCATTTTGGACTCGTAAGGATCAGTACTATCGATTGGCATCAAAAGAATTCAAATCTAAATTTTGGCCCAAATCGGCAAAAAAGCAAGGGGTTACATCACGTTTTTTCTCAATATCAGGGTCGCTTCGAAAATCAAAACTTTTTTGATGATTTTTTGTGAATATCTCGGGTAAAAATTGTCTGATTTTGAAATATTATACCTTTTTGAATTCGTATGAATCCCTTCTATTAATTGGCATTCAAACTTATTAAAAATCAATGGGTAATAGAATGTTGTGGACCAAAAAACGATTCGTTTGTAAAGTCAACCTTTATTTTATGATTTTTTGGCATATCTCTGCCAAATAGCTTCAGATTTGGAAATTTTATACCATTTTGGACTCGTAAGGATCAGTACTATCGATTGGCATCAAAAGAATTCAAATCTAAATTTTGGCCCAAATCGGCAAAAAAGCAATAACATCACGTTTTTTCTCAATATCAGGGTCGCTTCGAAAATCAAAACTTTTTTTTATGATTTTTTGTGAATATCTCGGGTAAAAATTGTCTGATTTTGAAATATTATACCTTTTTGAATTCGTATGAATCCCTTCTATTAATTGGCATTCAAACTTAATAAAAATCAATGGGTAATAGAATGTTGTGGACCAAAAAACGATTCGTTTGTAAAGTCAACCTTTATTTTATGATTTTTTGGCATATCTCTGCCAAATAGCTTCAGATTTGGAAATTTTATACCATTTTGGACTCGTAAGGATCAGTACTATCGATTGGCATCAAAAGAATTCAAATCTAAATTTTGGCCCAAATCGGCAAAAAAGCAAGGGGTTACATCACGTTTTTTCTCAACATCAGGGTCGCTTCGAAAATCAAAACTTTTTTGATGATTTTTTGTGAATATCTCGGGTAAAAATTGTCTGATTTTGAAATATTATACCTATTTGAATTCGTATGAATCCCTACGATTAATTGGCATTCAAACTTAATAAAAATCAATGGGTAATAGAATGTTGTGGACCAAAAAACGATTCGTTTGTAAAGTCAACCTTTATTTTATGATTTTTTGGCATATCTCTGCCAAATAGCTTCAGATTTGGAAATTTTATACCATTTTGGACTCGTAAGGATCAGTACTATCGATTGGCATCAAAAGAATTCAAATCTAAATTTTGGCCCAAATCGGCAAAAAAGCAAGGGGTTACATCACGTTTTTTCTCAATATCAGGGTCGCTTCGAAAATCAAAACTTTTTTGATGATTTTTTGTGAATATCTCGGGTAAAAATTGTCTGATTTTGAAATATTATACCTTTTTGAATTCGTATGAATCCCTACTATTAATTGGCATTCAAACTTAATAAAAATCAATGGGTAATAGAATGTTGTGGACCAAAAAACGATTCGTTTGTAAAGTCAACCTTTATTTTATGATTTTTTGGCATATCTCTGCCAAATAGCTTCAGATTTGGAAATTTTATACCATTTTGGACTCGTAAGGATCAGTACTATCGATTGGCATCAAAAGAATTCAAATCTAAATTTTGGCCCAAATCGGCAAAAAAGCAAGGGGTTACATCACGTTTTTTCTCAATATCAGGGTCGCTTCGAAAATCAAAACTTTTTTGATGATTTTTTGTGAATATCTCGGGTAAAAATTGTCTGATTTTGAAATATTATACCTTTTTGAATTCGTATGAATCCCTACTATTAATTGGCATTCAAACTTAATAAAAATCAATGGGTAATAGAATGTTGTGGACCAAAAAACGATTCGTTTGTAAAGTCAACCTTTATTTTATGATTTTTTGGCATATCTCTGCCAAATAGCTTCAGATTTGGAAATTTTATACCATTTTGGACTCGTAAGGATCAGTACTATCGATTGGCATCAAAAGAATTCAAATCTAAATTTTGGCCCAAATCGGCAAAAAAGCAAGGGGTTACATCACGTTTTTTCTCAATATCAGGGTCGCTTCGAAAATCAAAACTTTTTTGATGATTTTTTGTGAATATCTCGGGTAAAAATTGTCTGATTTTGAAATATTATACCTTTTTGAATTCGTATGAATCCCTACTATTAATTGGCATTCAAACTTAATAAAAATCAATGGGTAATAGAATGTTGTGGACCAAAAAACGATTCGTTTGTAAAGTCAACCTTTATTTTATGATTTTTTGGCATATCTCTGCCAAATAGCTTCAGATTTGGAAATTTTATACCATTTTGGACTCGTAAGGATCAGTACTATCGATTGGCATCAAAAGAATTCAAATCTAAATTTTGGCCCAAATCGGCAAAAAAGCAATAACATCACGTTTTTTCTCAATATCAGGGTCGCTTCGAAAATCAAAACTTTTTTGATGATTTTTTGTGAATATCTCGGGTAAAAATTGTCTGATTTTGAAATATTATACCTTTTTGAATTCGTATGAATCCCTTCTATTAATTGGCATTCAAACTTAATAAAAATCAATGGGTAATAGAATGTTGTGGACCAAAAAACGATTCGTTTGTAAAGTCAACCTTTATTTTATGATTTTTTGGCATATCTCTGCCAAATAGCTTCAGATTTGGAAATTTTATACCATTTTGGACTCGTAAGGATCAGTACTATCGATTGGCATCAAAAGAATTCAAATCTAAATTTTGGCCCAAATCGGCAAAAAAGCAATAACATCACGTTTTTTCTCAATATCAGGGTCGCTTCGAAAATCAAAACTTTTTTTATGATTTTTTGTGAATATCTCGGGTAAAAATTGTCTGATTTTGAAATATTATACCTTTTTGAATTCGTATGAATCCCTTCTATTAATTGGCATTCAAACTTAATAAAAATCAATGGGTAATAGAATGTTGTGGACCAAAAAACGATTCGTTTGTAAAGTCAACCTTTATTTTATGATTTTTTGGCATATCTCTGCCAAATAGCTTCAGATTTGGAAATTTTATACCATTTTGGACTCGTAAGGATCAGTACTATCGATTGGCATCAAAAGAATTCAAATCTAAATTTTGGCCCAAATCGGCAAAAAAGCAAGGGGTTACATCACGTTTTTTCTCAATATCAGGGTCGCTTCGAAAATCAAAACTTTTTTGATGATTTTTTGTGAATATCTCGGGTAAAAATTGTCTGATTTTGAAATATTAAACCTTTTTGAATTCGTATGAATCCCTACTATTAATTGGCATTCAAACTTAATAAAAATCAATGGGTAATAGAATGTTGTGGACCAAAAAACGATTCGTTTGTAAAGTCAACCTTTATTTTATGATTTTTTGGCATATCTCTGCCAAATAGCTTCAGATTTGGAAATTTTATACCATTTTGGACTCGTAAGGATCAGTACTATCGATTGGCATCAAAAGAATTCAAATCTAAATTTTGGCCCAAATCGGCAAAAAAGCAAGGGGTTACATCACGTTTTTTCTCAATATCAGGGTCGCTTCGAAAATCAAAACTTTTTTGATGATTTTTTGTGAATATCTCGGGTAAAAATTGTCTGATTTTGAAATATTATACCTTTTTGAATTCGTATGAATCCCTTCTATTAATTGGCATTCAAACTTAATAAAAATCAATGGGTAATAGAATGTTGTGGACCAAAAAACGATTCGTTTGTAAAGTCAACCTTTATTTTATGATTTTTTGGCATATCTCTGCCAAATAGCTTCAGATTTGGAAATTTTATACCATTTTGGACTCGTAAGGATCAGTACTATCGATTGGCATCAAAAGAATTCAAATCTAAATTTTGGCCCAAATCGGCAAAAAGCAAGGGGTTACATCACGTTTTTTCTCAATATCAGGGTCGCTTCGAAAATCAAAACTTTTTTGATGATTTTTTGTGAATATCTCGGGTAAAAATTGTCTGATTTTGAAATATTATACCTTTTTGAATTCGTATGAATCCCTACTATTAATTGGCATTCAAACTTAATAAAAATCAATGGGTAATAGAATGTTGTGGACCAAAAAACGATTCGTTTGTAAAGTCAACCTTTATTTTATGATTTTTTGGCATATCTCTGCCAAATAGCTTCAGATTTGGAAATTTTATACCATTTTGGACTCGTAAGGATCAGTACTATCGATTGGCATCAAAAGAATTCAAATCTAAATTTTGGCCCAAATCGGCAAAAAAGCAAGGGGTTACATCACGTTTTTTCTCAACATCAGGGTCGCTTCGAAAATCAAAACTTTTTTGATGATTTTTTGTGAATATCTCGGGTAAAAATTGTCTGATTTTGAAATATTATACCTTTTTGAATTCGTATGAATCCCTACTATTAATTGGCATTCAAACTTAATAAAAATCAATGGGTAATAGAATGTTGTGGACCAAAAAACGATTCGTTTGTAAAGTCAACCTTTATTTTATGATTTTTTGGCATATCTCTGCCAAATAGCTTCAGATTTGAAATTTTATACCATTTTGGATTCGTAAGGATCAGTACTATCGATTGGCATCAAAAGAATTCAAATCTAAATTTTGGCCCAAATCGGCAAAAAAGCAAGGGGTTACATCACGTTTTTTCTCAATATCAGGGTCGCTTCGAAAATCAAAACTTTTTTGATGATTTTTTGTGAATATCTCGGGTAAAAATTGTCTGATTTTGAAATATTATACCTTTTTGAATTCGTATGAATCCCTACTATTAATTGGCATTCAAACTTAATAAAAATCAATGGGTAATAGAATGTTGTGGACCAAAAAACGATTCGTTTGTAAAGTCAACCTTTATTTTATGATTTTTTGGCATATCTCTGCCAAATAGCTTCAGATTTGGAAATTTTATACCATTTTGGACTCGTAAGGATCAGTACTATCGATTGGCATCAAAAGAATTCAAATCTAAATTTTTGGCCCAAATCGGCAAAAAAGCAAGGGGTTACATCACGTTTTTTCTCAATATCAGGGTCGCTTCGAAAATCAAAACTTTTTTGATGATTTTTTGTGAATATCTCGGGTAAAAATTGTCTGATTTTGAAATATTATACCTTTTTGAATTCGTATGAATCCCTACTATTAATTGGCATTCAAACTTAATAAAAATCAATGGGTAATAGAATGTTGTGGACCAAAAAACGATTCGTTTGTAAAGTCAACCTTTATTTTATGATTTTTTGGCATATCTCTGCCAAATAGCTTCAGATTTGGAAATTTTATACCATTTTGGACTCGTAAGGATCAGTACTATCGATTGGCATCAAAAGAATTCAAATCTAAATTTTGGCCCAAATCGGCAAAAAAGCAAGGGGTTACATCACGTTTTTTCTCAACATCAGGGTCCCTTTGAAAATCAAAACTTTTTTGATGATTTTTTGTGAATATCTCGGGTAAAAATTGTCTGATTTTGAAATATTATACCTTTTTGAATTCGTATGAATCCCTACTATTAATTGGCATTCAAACTTAATAAAAATCAATTGGTAATAGAATGTTGTGGCCCAAAAAGCGATTCGTTTGTAAAGTCAACCTTTATTTTATGATTTTTTGGCATATCTCTGCCAAATAGCTTCAGATTTGGAAATTTTATACCATTTTGGACTCGTAAGGATCAGTACTATCGATTGGCATCAAAAGAATTCAAATCTAAATTTTGGCCCAAATCGGCAAAAAAGCAAGGGGTTACATCACGTGTTTTCTCAACATCAGGGTCCCTTTGAAAATCAAAACTTTTTTGATGATTTTTTGTGAATATCTCGGGTAAAAATTGTCTGATTTTGAAATATTATACCTTTTTGAATTCGTATGAATCCCTACTATTAATTGGCATTCAAACTTAATAAAAATCAATGGGTAATAGAATGTTGTGGACCAAAAAACGATTCGTTTGTAAAGTCAACCTTTATTTTATGATTTTTTGGCATATCTCTGCCAAATAGCTTCAGATTTGGAAATTTTATACCATTTTGGATTCGTAAGGATCAGTACTATCGATTGGCATCAAAAGAATTCAAATCTAAATTTTGGCCCAAATCGGCAAAAAAGCAAGGGGTTACATCACGTTTTTTCTCAATATCAGGGTCGCTTCGAAAATCAAAACTTTTTTGATGATTTTTTGTGAATATCTCGGGTAAAAATTGTCTGATTTTGAAATATTATACCTTTTTGAATTCGTATGAATCCCTACTATTAATTGGCATTCAAACTTAATAAAAATCAATGGGTAATAGAATGTTGTGGACCAAAAAACGATTCGTTTGTAAAGTCAACCTTTATTTTATGATTTTTTGGCATATCTCTGCCAAATAGCTTCAGATTTGGAAATTTTATACCATTTTGGACTCGTAAGGATCAGTACTATCGATTGGCATCAAAAGAATTCAAATCTAAATTTTGGCCCAAATCGGCAAAAAAGCAAGGGGTTACATCACGTTTTTTTCTCAATATCAGGGTCGCTTCGAAAATCAAAACTTTTTTGATGATTTTTTGTGAATATCTCGGGTAATTTGTCTGATTTTGAAATATTATACCTTTTTGAATTCGTATGAATCCCTACTATTAATTGGCATTCAAACTTAATAAAAATCAATGGGTAATAGAATGTTGTGGACCAAAAAACGATTCGTTTGTAAAGTCAACCTTTATTTTATGATTTTTTGGCATATCTCTGCCAAATTGCTTCAGATTTGGAAATTTTATACCATTTTGGACTCGTAAGGATCAGTACTATCGATTGGCATCAAAAGAATTCAAATCTAAATTTTGGCCCAAATCGGCAAAAAAGCAAGGGGTTACATCACGTTTTTTTCTCAATATCAGGGTCGCTTCGAAAATCAATAATAGAATGTTGTGGACCAAAAAACGATTCGTTTGTAAAGTCAACCTTTATTTTATGATTTTTTGGCATATCTCTGCCAAATAGCTTCAGATTTGGAAATTTTATACCATTTTGGACTCGTAAGGATCAGTACTATCGATTGGCATCAAAAGAATTCAAATCTAAATTTTGGCCCAAATCGACAAAAAAGCAAGGGGTTACATCACGTTTTTTCTCAAAATCAGGGTCGCTTCGAAAATCAAAACTTTTTTGATGATTTTTTGTGAATATCTCGGGTAAAAATTGTCTGATTTTGAAATATTATACCTTTTTGAATTCGTATGAATCCCTACTATTAATTGGCATTCAAACTTAATAAAAGTCAATGGGTAATAGAATGTTGTGGACCAAAAAACGATTCGTTTGTAAAGTCAACCTTTATTTTATGATTTTTTGGCATATCTCTGCCAAATTGCTTCAGATTTGGAAATTTTATACCATTTTGGACTCGTAAGGATCAGTACTATCGATTGGCATCAAAAGAATTCAAATCTAAATTTTGGCCCAAATCGGCAAAAAAGCAAGGGGTTACATCACGTTTTTTTCTCAATATCAGGGTCGCTTCGAAAATCAAAACTTTTTTGATGATTTTTTGTGAATATCTCGGGTAAAAATTGTCTGATTTTGAAATATTATACCTTTTTGAATTCGTACGAATCCCTACTATTAATTGGCATTCAAACTTAATAAAAATCAATGGGTAATAGAATGTTGTGGACCAAAAAACGATTCGTTTGTAAAGTCAACCTTTATTTTATGATTTTTTGGCATATCTCTGCCAAATAGCTTCAGATTTGGAAATTTTATACCAATTTGGACTCGTAAGGTTCAGTACTATCGATTGGCATCAAAAGAATTCAAATCTAAATTTTGGCCCAAATCGGCAAAAAAGCAAGGGGTTAACATCACGTTTTTTCTCAATATCAGGGTCGCTTCGAAAATCAAAACTTTTTTGATGATTTTTTGTGAATATCTCGGGTAAAAATTGTCTGATTTTGAAATATTATACCTTTTTGAATTCGTATGAATCCCTACTATTAATTGGCATTCAAACTTAATAAAAATCGATGGGTAATAGTATGTTGTGGACCAAAAAACGATTCGTTTGTAAAGTCAACCTTTATTTTATGATTTTTTGGCATATCTCTGCCAAATAGCTTCAGATTTGGAAATTTTATACCATTTTGGACTCGTAAGGATCAGTACTATCGATTGGCATCAAAAGAATTCAAATCTAAATTTTGGCCCAAATCGGCAAAAAAGCAAGGGGTTTTCACGTTTTTTCTCAATATCAGGATCGCTTCGAAAATCAAAACTTTTTTGATGATTTTTTGTGAATATCTCGGGTAAAAATTGTCTGATTTTGAATTCGTATGAATCCCTACTATTAATTGGCATTCAAACTTAATAAAAATCAATGGGTAATAGAATGTTGTGGACCAAAAAACGATTCGTTTGTAAAGTCAACCTTTATTTTATGATTTTTTGGCATATCTCTGCCAAATAGCTTCAGATTTGGAAATTTTATACCATTTTGGACTCGTAAGGATTAGTACTATCGATTGGCATCAAAAGAATTCAAATCTAAATTTTGGCCCAAATCGGCAAAAAAGCAAGGGGTTACATCACGTTTTTTCTCAATATCAGGGTCGCTTCGAAAATCAAAACTTCTTTGATGATTTTTTGTGAATATCTCGGGTAAAAATTGTCTGATTTTGAAATATTATACCTTTTTGAATTCGTATGAATCCCTACTATTAATTGGCATTCAAACTTAATAAAAATCGATGGGTAATAGTATGTTGTGGACCAAAAAACGATTCGTTTGTAAAGTCAACCTTTATTTTATGATTTTTTGGCATATCTCGGCCAAATAGCTTCAGATTTGGAAATTTTATACCATTTTGGACTCGTAAGGATCAGTACTATCGATTGGCATCAAAAGAATTCAAATCTAAATTTTGGCCCAAATCGACAAAAAAGCAAGGGGTTACATCACGTTTTTTCTCAATATCAGGGTCGCTTCGAAAATCAAAACTTTTTTGATGATTTTTTGTGAATATCTCGGGTAAAAATTGTCTGATTTTGAAATATTATACCTTTTTGAATTCGTATGAATCCCTACTATTAATTGGCATTCAAACTTAATAAAAATCGATGGGTAATAGTATGTTGTGGACCAAAAAACGATTCGTTTGTAAAGTCAACCTTTATTTTATTATTTTTTGGCATATCTCGGCCAAATAGCTTCAGATTTGGAAATTTTATACCATTTTGGACTCGTAAGGATCAGTACTATCGATTGGCATCAAAAGAATTCAAATCTAAATTTTGGCTCAAATCGACAAAAAAGCAAGGGGTTACATCACGTTTTTTCTCAATATCAGGGTCGCTTCGAAAAACAAAACTTTTTTGATGATTTTTTGTGAATATCTCGGGTAAAAATTGTCTGATTTTGAAATATTATACCTTTTTGAATTCGTATGAATCCCTACTATTAATTGGCATTTAATCTTAATAAAAATCAATGGGTAATAGAATGTTGTGGACCAAAAAACGATTCGTTTGTAAAGTCAACCTTTATTTTATGATTTTTTGGCATATCTCTGCCAAATAGCTTCAGATTTGGAAATTTTATACCATTTTGGACTCGTAAGGATCAGTACTATCGATTGGCATCAAAAGAATTCAAATCTAAATTTTGGCCCAAATCGGCAAAAAAGCAAGGGGTTACATCACGTTTTTTCTCAATATCAGGGTCGCTTCGAAAATCAAGACTTCTTTGATGATTTTTTGTGAATATCTCGGGTAAAAATTGTCTGATTTTGAAATATTATACCTTTTTGAATTCGTATGAATCCCTACTATTAATTGGCATTCAAACTTAATAAAAATCAATGGGTAATAGAATGTTGTGGACCAAAAAACGATTCGTTTGTAAAGTCAACCTTTATTTTATGATTTTTTGGCATATCTCTGCAAATAGCTTCAGATTTGGAAATTTTATACCATTTTGGACTCGTAAGGATCAGTACTATCGATTGGCATCAAAAGAATTCAAATCTAAATTTTGGCCCAAATCGACAAAAAAGCAAGGGGTTACATCACGTTTTTTCTCAAAATCAGGGTCGCTTCGAAAATCAAAACTTTTTTGATGATTTTTTGTGAATATCTCGGGTAAAAATTGTCTGATTTTGAAATATTATACCTTTTTGAATTCGTATGAATCCCTACTATTAATTGGCATTCAAACTTAATAAAAGTCAATGGGTAATAGAATGTTGTGGACCAAAAAACGATTCGTTTGTAAAGTCAACCTTTATTTTATGATTTTTTGGCATATCTCTGCCAAATTGCTTCAGATTTGGAAATTTTATACCATTTTGGACTCGTAAGGATCAGTACTATCGATTGGCATCAAAAGAATTCAAATCTAAATTTTGGCCCAAATCGGCAAAAAAGCAAGGGGTTACATCACGTTTTTTTCTCAATATCAGGGTCGCTTCGAAAATCAAAACTTTTTTGATGATTTTTTGTGAATATCTCGGGTAAAAATTGTCTGATTTTGAAATATTATACCTTTTTGAATTCGTACGAATCCCTACTATTAATTGGCATTCAAACTTAATAAAAATCAATGGGTAATAGAATGTTGTGGACCAAAAAACGATTCGTTTGTAAAGTCAACCTTTATTTTATGATTTTTTGGCATATCTCTGCCAAATAGCTTCAGATTTGGAAATTTTATACCATTTTGGACTCGTAAGGTTCAGTACTATCGATTGGCATCAAAAGAATTCAAATCTAAATTTTGGCCCAAATCGGCAAAAAAGCAAGGGGTTAACATCACGTTTTTTCTCAATATCAGGGTCGCTTCGAAAATCAAAACTTTTTTGATGATTTTTTGTGAATATCTCGGGTAAAAATTGTCTGATTTTGAAATATTATACCTTTTTGAATTCGTATGAATCCCTACTATTAATTGGCATTCAAACTTAATAAAAATCGATGGGTAATAGTATGTTGTGGACCAAAAAACGATTCGTTTGTAAAGTCAACCTTTATTTTATGATTTTTTGGCATATCTCGGCCAAATAGCTTCAGATTTGGAAATTTTAGACCATTTTGGACTCGTAAGGATCAGTACTATCGATTGGCATCAAAAGAATTCAAATCTAAATTTTGGCTCAAATCGACAAAAAAGCAAGGGGTTACATCACGTTTTTTCTCAATATCAGGGTCGCTTCGAAAAACAAAACTTTTTTGATGATTTTTTGTGAATATCTCGGGTAAAAATTGTCTGATTTTGAAATATTATACCTTTTTGAATTCGTATGAATCCCTACTATTAATTGGCATTTAATCTTAATAAAAATCAATGGGTAATAGAATGTTGTGGACCAAAAAACGATTCGTTTGTAAAGTCAACCTTTATTTTATGATTTTTTGGCATATCTCTGCCAAATAGCTTCAGATTTGGAAATTTTATACCATTTTGGACTCGTAAGGATCAGTACTATCGATTGGCATCAAAAGAATTCAAATCTAAATTTTGGCCCAAATCGGCAAAAAAGCAAGGGGTTACATCACGTTTTTTCTCAATATCAGGGTCGCTTCGAAAATCAAGACTTCTTTGATGATTTTTTGTGAATATCTCGGGTAAAAATTGTCTGATTTTGAAATATTATACCTTTTTGAATTCGTATGAATCCCTACTATTAATTGGCATTCAAACTTAATAAAAATCAATGGGTAATAGAATGTTGTGGACCAAAAAACGATTCGTTTGTAAAGTCAACCTTTATTTTATGATTTTTTGGCATATCTCTGCAAATAGCTTCAGATTTGGAAATTTTATACCATTTTGGACTCGTAAGGATCAGTACTATCGATTGGCATCAAAAGAATTCAAATCTAAATTTTGGCCCAAATCGACAAAAAAGCAAGGGGTTACATCACGTTTTTTCTCAAAATCAGGGTCGCTTCGAAAATCAAAACTTTTTTGATGATTTTTTGTGAATATCTCGGGTAAAAATTGTCTGATTTTGAAATATTATACCTTTTTGAATTCGTATGAATCCCTACTATTAATTGGCATTCAAACTTAATAAAAGTCAATGGGTAATAGAATGTTGTGGACCAAAAAACGATTCGTTTGTAAAGTCAACCTTTATTTTATGATTTTTTGGCATATCTCTGCCAAATTGCTTCAGATTTGGAAATTTTAGACCATTTTGGACTCGTAAGGATCAGTACTATCGATTGGCATCAAAAGAATTCAAATCTAAATTTTGGCCCAAATCGGCAAAAAAGCAAGGGGTTACATCACGTTTTTTTCTCAATATCAGGGTCGCTTCGAAAATCAAAACTTTTTTGATGATTTTTTGTGAATATCTCGGGTAAAAATTGTCTGATTTTGAAATATTATACCTTTTTGAATTCGTACGAATCCCTACTATTAATTGGCATTCAAACTTAATAAAAATCAATGGGTAATAGAATGTTGTGGACCAAAAAACGATTCGTTTGTAAAGTCAACCTTTATTTTATGATTTTTTGGCATATCTCTGCCAAATAGCTTCAGATTTGGAAATTTTATACCATTTTGGACTCGTAAGGTTCAGTACTATCGATTGGCATCAAAAGAATTCAAATCTAAATTTTGGCCCAAATCGGCAAAAAAGCAAGGGGTTAACATCACGTTTTTTCTCAATATCAGGGTCGCTTCGAAAATCAAAACTTTTTTGATGATTTTTTGTGAATATCTCGGGTAAAAATTGTCTGATTTTGAAATATTATACCTTTTTGAATTCGTATGAATCCCTACTATTAATTGGCATTCAAACTTAATAAAAATCGATGGGTAATAGTATGTTGTGGACCAAAAAACGATTCGTTTGTAAAGTCAACCTTTATTTTATGATTTTTTGGCATATCTCGGCCAAATAGCTTCAGATTTGGAAATTTTAGACCATTTTGGACTCGTAAGGATCAGTACTATCGATTGGCATCAAAAGAATTCAAATCTAAATTTTGGCTCAAATCGACAAAAAAGCAAGGGGTTACATCACGTTTTTTCTCAATATCAGGGTCGCTTCGAAAAACAAAACTTTTTTGATGATTTTTTGTGAATATCTCGGGTAAAAATTGTCTGATTTTGAAATATTATACCTTTTTGAATTCGTATGAATCCCTACTATTAATTGGCATTTAAACTTAATAAAAATCAATGGGTAATAGAATGTTGTGGACCAAAAAACGATTCGTTTGTAAAGTCAACCTTTATTTTATGATTTTTTGGCATATCTCTGCCAAATAGCTTCAGATTTGGAAATTTTATACCATTTTGGACTCGTAAGGATCAGTACTATCGATTGGCATCAAAAGAATTCAAATCTAAATTTTGGCCCAAATCGGCAAAAAAGCAAGGGGTTACATCACGTTTTTTCTCAATATCAGGGTCGCTTCGAAAATCAAGACTTCTTTGATGATTTTTTGTGAATATCTCGGGTAAAAATTGTCTGATTTTGAAATATTATACCTTTTTGAATTCGTATGAATCCCTACTATTAATTGGCATTCAAACTTAATAAAAATCAATGGGTAATAGAATGTTGTGGACCAAAAAACGATTCGTTTGTAAAGTCAACCTTTATTTTATGATTTTTTGGCATATCTCTGCAAATAGCTTCAGATTTGGAAATTTTATACCATTTTGGACTCGTAAGGATCAGTACTATCGATTGGCATCAAAAGAATTCAAATCTAAATTTTGGCCCAAATCGGCAAAAAAGCAAGGGGTTTTCACGTTTTTTCTCAATATCAGGATCGCTTCGAAAATCAAAACTTTTTTGATGATTTTTTGTGAATATCTCGGGTAAAAATTGTCTGATTTTGAATTCGTATGAATCCCTACTATTAATTGGCATTCAAACTTAATAAAAATCAATGGGTAATAGAATGTTGTGGACCAAAAAACGATTCGTTTGTAAAGTCAACCTTTATTTTATGATTTTTTGGCATATCTCTGCCAAATAGCTTCAGATTTGGAAATTTTATACCATTTTGGACTCGTAAGGATTAGTACTATCGATTGGCATCAAAAGAATTCAAATCTAAATTTTGGCCCAAATCGGCAAAAAAGCAAGGGGTTACATCACGTTTTTTCTCAATATCAGGGTCGCTTCGAAAATCAAAACTTCTTTGATGATTTTTTGTGAATATCTCGGGTAAAAATTGTCTGATTTTGAAATATTATACCTTTTTGAATTCGTATGAATCCCTACTATTAATTGGCATTCAAACTTAATAAAAATCGATGGGTAATAGTATGTTGTGGACCAAAAAACGATTCGTTTGTAAAGTCAACCTTTATTTTATGATTTTTTGGCATATCTCGGCCAAATAGCTTCAGATTTGGAAATTTTATACCATTTTGGACTCGTAAGGATCAGTACTATCGATTGGCATCAAAAGAATTCAAATCTAAATTTTGGCCCAAATCGACAAAAAAGCAAGGGGTTACATCACGTTTTTTCTCAATATCAGGGTCGCTTCGAAAATCAAAACTTTTTTGATGATTTTTTGTGAATATCTCGGGTAAAAATTGTCTGATTTTGAAATATTATACCTTTTTGAATTCGTATGAATCCCTACTATTAATTGGCATTCAAACTTAATAAAAATCGATGGGTAATAGTATGTTGTGGACCAAAAAACGATTCGTTTGTAAAGTCAACCTTTATTTTATTATTTTTTGGCATATCTCGGCCAAATAGCTTCAGATTTGGAAATTTTATACCATTTTGGACTCGTAAGGATCAGTACTATCGATTGGCATCAAAAGAATTCAAATCTAAATTTTGGCTCAAATCGACAAAAAAGCAAGGGGTTACATCACGTTTTTTCTCAATATCAGGGTCGCTTCGAAAAACAAAACTTTTTTGATGATTTTTTGTGAATATCTCGGGTAAAAATTGTCTGATTTTGAAATATTATACCTTTTTGAATTCGTATGAATCCCTACTATTAATTGGCATTTAATCTTAATAAAAATCAATGGGTAATAGAATGTTGTGGACCAAAAAACGATTCGTTTGTAAAGTCAACCTTTATTTTATTATTTTTTGGCATATCTCTGCCAAATAGCTTCAGATTTGGAAATTTTATACCATTTTGGACTCGTAAGGATCAGTACTATCGATTGGCATCAAAAGAATTCAAATCTAAATTTTGGCCCAAATCGGCAAAAAAGCAAGGGGTTACATCACGTTTTTTCTCAATATCAGGGTCGCTTCGAAAATCAAGACTTCTTTGATGATTTTTTGTGAATATCTCGGGTAAAAATTGTCTGATTTTGAAATATTATACCTTTTTGAATTCGTATGAATCCCTACTATTAATTGGCATTCAAACTTAATAAAAATCGATGGGTAATAGTATGTTGTGGACCAAAAAACGATTCGTTTGTAAAGTCAACCTTTATTTTATTATTTTTTGGCATATCTCGGCCAAATAGCTTCAGATTTGGAAATTTTATACCATTTTGGACTCGTAAGGATCAGTACTATCGATTGGCATCAAAAGAATTCAAATCTAAATTTTGGCTCAAATCGACAAAAAAGCAAGGGGTTACATCACGTTTTTTCTCAATATCAGGGTCGCTTCGAAAAACAAAACTTTTTTGATGATTTTTTGTGAATATCTCGGGTAAAAATTGTCTGATTTTGAAATATTATACCTTTTTGAATTCGTATGAATCCCTACTATTAATTGGCATTTAATCTTAATAAAAATCAATGGGTAATAGAATGTTGTGGACCAAAAAACGATTCGTTTGTAAAGTCAACCTTTATTTTATGATTTTTTGGCATATCTCTGCCAAATAGCTTCAGATTTGGAAATTTTATACCATTTTGGACTCGTAAGGATCAGTACTATCGATTGGCATCAAAAGAATTCAAATCTAAATTTTGGCCCAAATCGGCAAAAAAGCAAGGGGTTACATCACGTTTTTTCTCAATATCAGGGTCGCTTCGAAAATCAAGACTTCTTTGATGATTTTTTGTGAATATCTCGGGTAAAAATTGTCTGATTTTGAAATATTATACCTTTTTGAATTCGTATGAATCCCTACTATTAATTGGCATTCAAACTTAATAAAAATCAATGGGTAATAGAATGTTGTGGACCAAAAAACGATTCGTTTGTAAAGTCAACCTTTATTTTATGATTTTTTGGCATATCTCTGCAAATAGCTTCAGATTTGGAAATTTTATACCATTTTGGACTCGTAAGGATCAGTACTATCGATTGGCATCAAAAGAATTCAAATCTAAATTTTGGCCCAAATCGGCAAAAAAGCAAGGGGTTTTCACGTTTTTTCTCAATATCAGGATCGCTTCGAAAATCAAAACTTTTTTGATGATTTTTTGTGAATATCTCGGGTAAAAATTGTCTGATTTTGAATTCGTATGAATCCCTACTATTAATTGGCATTCAAACTTAATAAAAATCAATGGGTAATAGAATGTTGTGGACCAAAAAACGATTCGTTTGTAAAGTCAACCTTTATTTTATGATTTTTTGGCATATCTCTGCCAAATAGCTTCAGATTTGGAAATTTTATACCATTTTGGACTCGTAAGGATCAGTACTATCGATTGGCATCAAAAGAATTCAAATCTAAATTTTGGCCCAAATCGGCAAAAAAGCAAGGGGTTACATCACGTTTTTTCTCAATATCAGGGTCGCTTCGAAAATCAAAACTTCTTTGATGATTTTTTGTGAATATCTCGGGTAAAAATTGTCTGATTTTGAAATATTATACCTTTTTGAATTCGTATGAATCCCTACTATTAATTGGCATTCAAACTTAATAAAAATCGATGGGTAATAGTATGTTGTGGACCAAAAAACGATTCGTTTGTAAAGTCAACCTTTATTTTATGATTTTTTGGCATATCTCGGCCAAATAGCTTCAGATTTGGAAATTTTATACCATTTTGGACTCGTAAGGATCAGTACTATCGATTGGCATCAAAAGAATTCAAATCTAAATTTTGGCCCAAATCGACAAAAAAGCAAGGGGTTACATCACGTTTTTTCTCAATATCAGGGTCGCTTCGAAAATCAAAACTTTTTTGATGATTTTTTGTGAATATCTCGGGTAAAAATTGTCTGATTTTGAAATATTATACCTTTTTGAATTCGTATGAATCCCTACTATTAATTGGCATTCAAACTTAATAAAAATCGATGGGTAATAGTATGTTGTGGACCAAAAAACGATTCGTTTGTAAAGTCAACCTTTATTTTATTATTTTTTGGCATATCTCGGCCAAATAGTTTCAGATTTGGAAATTTTATACCATTTTGGACTCGTAAGGATCAGTACTATCGATTGGCATCAAAAGAATTCAAATCTAAATTTTGGCCCAAATCGGCAAAAAAGCAAGGGGTTACATCACGTTTTTTCTCAATATCAGGGTCGCTTCGAAAATCAAAACTTTTTTGATGATTTTTTGTGAATATCTCGGGTAAAAATTGTCTGATTTTGAAATATTATACCTTTTTGAATTCGTATGAATCCCTACTATTAATTGGCATTCAAACTTAATAAAAATCGATGGGTAATAGTATGTTGTGGACCAAAAAACGATTCGTTTGTAAAGTCAACCTTTATTTTATGATTTTTTGGCATATCTCGGCCAAATAGCTTCAGATTTGGAAATTTTATACCATTTTGGACTCGTAAGGATCAGTACTATCAATTGGCATCAAAAGAATTCAAATCTAAAATTTGGCCCAAATCGACAAAAAAAAGCAAGGGGTTACATCACGTTTTTTCTCAAAATCAGGGTCGCTTCGAAAATCAAAACTTTTTTGATGATTTTTTGTGAATATCTCGGGTAAAAATTGTCTGATTTTGAAATATTATACCTTTTTGAATTCGTATGAATCCCTACTATTAATTGGCATTCAAACTTAATAAAAATCGATGGGTAATAGTATGTTGTGGACCAAAAAACGATTCGTTTGTAAAGTCAACCTTTATTTTATTATTTTTTGGCATATCTCGGCCAAATAGCTTCAGATTTGGAAATTTTATACCATTTTGGACTCGTAAGGATCAGTACTATCAATTGGCATCAAAAGAATTCAAATCTAAATTTTGGCCCAAATCGGCAAAAAGCAAGGGGTTACATCACGTTTTTTCTCAATATCAGGGTCGCTTCGAAAATCAAAACTTTTTTGATGATTTTTTGTGAATATCTCGGGTAAAAATTGTCTGATTTTGAAATATTATACCTTTTTGAATTCGTATGAATCCCTACTATTAATTGGCATTCAAACTTAATAAAAATCAATGGGTAATAGAATGTTGTGGACCCAAAAACGATTCGTTTGTAAAGTCAACCTTTATTTTATGATTTTTTGGCATATCTCTGCAAATAGCTTCAGATTTGGAAATTTTATACCATTTTGGACTCGTAAGGATCAGTACTATCGATTGGCATCAAAAGAATTCAAATCTAAATTTTGGCCCAAATCGGCAAAAAAGCAAGGGGTTACATCACGTTTTTTCTCAATATCAGGGTCGCTTCGAAAATCAAAACTTCTTTGATGATTTTTTGTGAATATCTCGGGTAAAAATTGTCTGATTTTGAAATATTATACCTTTTTGAATTCGTATGAATCCCTACTATTAATTGGCATTCAAACTTAATAAAAATCGATGGGTAATAGTATGTTGTGGACCAAAAAACGATTCGTTTGTAAAGTCAACCTTTATTTTATTATTTTTTGGCATATCTCGGCCAAATAGCTTCAGATTTGGAAATTTTATACCATTTTGGACTCGTAAGGATCAGTACTATCAATTGGCATCAAAAGAATTCAAATCTAAAATTTGGCCCAAATCGACAAAAAAAGCAAGGGGTTACATCACGTTTTTTCTCAAAATCAGGGTCGCTTCGAAAATCAAAACTTTTTTGATGATTTTTTGTGAATATCTCGGGTAAAAATTGTCTGAGTTTGAAATATTATACCTTTTTGAATTCGTATGAATCCCTACTATTAATTGGCATTCAAACTTAATAAAAATCGATGGGTAATAGTATGTTGTGGACCAAAAAACGATTCGTTTGTAAAGTCAACCTTTATTTTATTATTTTTTGGCATATCTCGGCCAAATAGCTTCAGATTTGGAAATTTTATACCATTTTGGACTCGTAAGGATCAGTACTATCGATTGGCATCAAAAGAATTCAAATCTAAATTTTGGCCCAAATCGGCAAAAAAGCAAGGGGTTTTCACGTTTTTTCTCAATATCAGGATCGCTTCGAAAATCAAAACTTTTTTGATGATTTTTTGTGAATATCTCGGGTAAAAATTGTCTGATTTTGAAATATTATACCTTTTTGAATTCGTATGAATCCCTACTATTAATTGGCATTCAAACTTAATAAAAATCAATGGGTAATAGAATGTTGTGGACCAAAAAACGATTCGTTTGTAAAGTCAACCTTTATTTTATGATTTTTTGGCATATCTCTGCCAAATAGCTTCAGATTTGGAAATTTTATACCATTTTGGACTCGTAAGGATCAGTACTATCGATTGGCATCAAAAGAATTCAAATCTAAATTTTGGCCCAAATCGGCAAAAAAGCAAGGGGTTACATCACGTTTTTTCTCAATATCAGGGTCGCTTCGAAAATCAAAACTTTTTTGTGAATATCTCGGGTAAAAATTGTCTGATTTTGAAATATTATACCTTTTTGAATTCGTTTGAATCCCTACTATTAATTGGCATTCAAACTTAATAAAAATCGATGGGTAATAGTATGTTGTGGACCAAAAAACGATTCGTTTGTAAAGTCAACCTTTATTTTATTATTTTTTGGCATATCTCGGCCAAATAGCTTCAGATTTGGAAATTTTATACCATTTTGGACTCGTAAGGATCAGTACTATCAATTGGCATCAAAAGAATTCAAATCTAAAATTTGGCCCAAATCGACAAAAAAAGCAAGGGGTTACATCACGTTTTTTCTCAAAATCAGGGTCGCTTCGAAAATCAAAACTTTTTTGATGATTTTTTGTGAATATCTCGGGTAAAAATTGTCTGAGTTTGAAATATTATACCTTTTTGAATTCGTATGAATCCCTACTATTAATTGGCATTCAAACTTAATAAAAATCGATGGGTAATAGTATGTTGTGGACCAAAAAACGATTCGTTTGTAAAGTCAACCTTTATTTTATTATTTTTTGGCATATCTCGGCCAAATAGCTTCAGATTTGGAAATTTTATACCATTTTGGACTCGTAAGGATCAGTACTATCGATTGGCATCAAAAGAATTCAAATCTAAATTTTGGCCCAAATCGGCAAAAAAGCAAGGGGTTACATCACGTTTTTTCTCAATATCAGGGTCGCTTCGAAAATCGAAACTTCTTTGATGATTTTTTGTGAATATCTCGGGTAAAAATTGTCTGATTTTGAAATATTATACCTTTTTGAATTCGTATGAATCCCTACTATTAATTGGCATTCAAACTTAATAAAAATCAATGGGTAATAGAATGTTGTGGACCAAAAAACGATTCGTTTGTAAAGTCAACCTTTATTTTATGATTTTTTGGCATATCTCTGCAAATAGCTTCAGATTTGGAAATTTTATACCATTTTGGACTCGTAAGGATCAGTACTATCGATTGGCATCAAAAGAATTCAAATCTAAATTTTGGCCCAAATCGGCAAAAAAGCAAGGGGTTTTCACGTTTTTTCTCAATATCAGGATCGCTTCGAAAATCAAAACTTTTTTGATGATTTTTTGTGAATATCTCGGGTAAAAATTGTCTGATTTTGAAATATTATACCTTTTTGAATTCGTATGAATCCCTACTATTAATTGGCATTCAAACTTAATAAAAATCAATGGGTAATAGAATGTTGTGGACCAAAAAACGATTCGTTTGTAAAGTCAACCTTTATTTTATGATTTTTTGGCATATCTCGGCCAAATAGCTTCAGATTTGGAAATTTTATACCATTTTGGACTCGTAAGGATCAGTACTATCAATTGGCATCAAAAGAATTCAAATCTAAAATTTGGCCCAAATCGACAAAAAAAGCAAGGGGTTACATCACGTTTTTTCTCAAAATCAGGGTCGCTTCGAAAATCAAAACTTTTTTGATGATTTTTTGTGAATATCTCGGGTAAAAATTGTCTGATTTTGAAATATTATACCTTTTTGAATTCTTATTAATCCCTACTATCAATTGGCATTCAAACTTAATAAAAATCGATGGGTAATAGTATGTTGTGGACCAAAAAACGATTCGTTTGTAAAGTCAACCTTTATTTTATTATTTTTTGGCATATCTCGGCCAAATAGCTTCAGATTTGGAAATTTTATACCATTTTGGACTCGTAAGGATCAGTACTATCAATTGGCATCAAAAGAATTCAAATCTAAAATTTGGCCCAAATCGACAAAAAAAGCAAGGGGTTACATCACGTTTTTTCTCAAAATCAGGGTCGCTTCGAAAATCAAAACTTTTTTGATGATTTTTTGTGAATATCTCGGGTAAAAATTGTCTGAGTTTGAAATATTATACCTTTTTGAATTCGTATGAATCCCTACTATTAATTGGCATTCAAACTTAATAAAAATCAATGGGTAATAGAATGTTGTGGACCAAAAACGATTCGTTTGTAAAGTCAACCTTTATTTTATGATTTTTTGGCATATCTCTGCCAAATAGCTTCAGATTTGGAAATTTTATACCATTTTGGACTCGTAAGGATCAGTACTATCGATTGGCATCAAAAGAATTCAAATCTAAATTTTGGCCCAAATCGGCAAAAAAGCAAGGGGTTACATCACGTTTTTTCTCAATATCAGGGTCGCTTCGAAAATCGAAACTTCTTTGATGATTTTTTGTGAATATCTCGGGTAAAAATTGTCTGATTTTGAAATATTATACCTTTTTGAATTCGTATGAATCCCTACTATTAATTGGCATTCAAACTTAATAAAAATCAATGGGTAATAGAATGTTGTGGACCAAAAAACGATTCGTTTGTAAAGTCAACCTTTATTTTATGATTTTTTGGCATATCTCTGCAAATAGCTTCAGATTTGGAAATTTTATACCATTTTGGACTCGTAAGGATCAGTACTATCGATTGGCATCAAAAGAATTCAAATCTAAATTTTGGCCCAAATCGGCAAAAAAGCAAGGGGTTTTCACGTTTTTTCTCAATATCAGGATCGCTTCGAAAATCAAAACTTTTTTGATGATTTTTTGTGAATATCTCGGGTAAAAATTGTCTGATTTTGAAATATTATACCTTTTTGAATTCGTATGAATCCCTACTATTAATTGGCATTCAAACTTAATAAAAATCGATGGGTAATAGTATGTTGTGGACCAAAAAACGATTCGTTTGTAAAGTCAACCTTTATTTTATTATTTTTTGGCATATCTCGGCCAAATAGCTTCAGATTTGGAAATTTTATACCATTTTGGACTCGTAAGGATCAGTACTATCGATTGGCATCAAAAGAATTCAAATCTAAATTTTGGCCCAAATCGACAAAAAAGCAAGGGGTTACATCACGTTTTTTCTCAAAATCAGGGTCGCTTCGAAAATCAAAACTTTTTTGATAATTTTTTGTGAATATCTCGGGTAAAAATTGTCTGATTTTGAAGTATTATACCTTTTTGAATTTGCACGGATCCCTATTATTAATTGGCATTCAAAAAAATTCAATATCGATGGGTTAAGAAAAAATATGACCAAAAACCGATTCGTTTTCAAAATTAACCTTTTTTAATGATTTAAAAACGACATATCACCACGCGGAGCTATGACGTTTAGCGCGGCGGAGCTATGTCGCTTCAAAACGACATAATCTCGCCATGATCAACGGCGGAGCTATGTCGCTTCAAAACGACATAATCTCGCCATGATCAACGGCGGAGGTATGTCGCTTCAAAACGACATATAGCCTATTTTCTAAAAAGGACATTTTTTAAATAGCCATAGCTCGGCCAAATACAAAAGGATATCGAAAGGATATATCGTTTTGAGCTCGAGGGGAGCAGGACTATCGATTGGCATTCAAGGATTTTCAAAATTTGACAAAAAATTTTATCGAAATTTATCCTAGGGGGTTAGTCGCAAAATTGGCAAAAATCGAAAAATTCCGGGCTAACTTCGCCATTTGAAGGACTATCGGGATGTCCTTTGGCCAGTAGATAGTCCTCAGCATCCCATTGAACAATTTACAACCCAAAGGACGAAAGTCCTTCAGACAAAAATGTTTTAAGGACGATTTTGCTTGAAGAAATTAGGCCATAACTCGACCATATCCTTGCGTATCCTGGCGAGTCATATGTCAAAATAATTGTGTTGGCCAGGACTATCAACTGGCCAAATTTCATTAAGATCATCCTTGTAGTTTTGAAGATATTCAAGGATTTGTGTTTTCGGGCCATTTCCGTGCGCTCCGGGACAAAAATTTTACAAGTCCAATTTCGAGTCATGTGATTCTTAGATGACCCTATATTTTTATGATGCAGATCGATGCAGGGGGTCTATATGATCCTAACGCACCATGTCCTTTGAAAATCTGCAAGGACATGCCCGAGTTATGGCCAATTTTCCGATTTTATAGAATTATCTATATGTTTAATTTAAATGTGTTTTTATCATTTCAGAGCGGCAGATTAAGGACTATAAGGACCTCTAAGGACCTCCACGAGTGACAAAGCAGATTTTTTAAGGATCGGAATTAATTAAGGCCAGATTTAGTTAATTTAAGTTTAAATAAGCTAAAATTATAAATTATGCTCGTTTTGTATAATTTTAAGAGAAATAATTAAGAAAATTAGCATAAAAAACAGCAATTTTATAAATTGAAACATAAATAAATTTAAAATAAAAGCGAAATTCCTGTTTTTTTATTTAAAAATTCAAAAATCAACGGTTTTTAGAAATGGCGCTGGAGTTATGTCGTTTTGGAGCGTCATATCTCCATTGACTACCGCTGGCGCTGGAGTTATGTCGTTTTGGAACGTCATATCTCCATTGGCAACCGCTGGCGCTGGAGTTATGTCGTTTTGGAAAGTCACATCTCCAGTTTTCTTAAAATCTGCCAAAATACCAGGCGAACAGAAATGCGCAGAAGGTCGACAAAAAATATTTTTAGCTGCCGAAAAATTTCATTGCATACCCAAAAGGGGCGCCCTAACGGCCGGCTGGGTCCCAAAATTTAACTAAAATTTCCGAAAAACACCAGGCGAACAGAAATGCCCAGAAGGTCGACGCACAATATTTTTACGGCCGAAAAAATTCATTGCATACCGTCACGGGGCGCCCTGTTCGGCGGCGACGCCCCAAATTTGCCCTAAAATTCCACTCAAATACCAGGCGAACATAAATGCCCAGAATGTCGCCGAGTGGTTTGAATAAAAATATTCATTGCATAGCATTAAGGGGCAGAAATGTAACCCAATTAAAATGAGTGCTGTTAATTAGCAGTTTATGTAAAATCGCTGTAAGCCGCCTGTTAAATAACAGCTGCAGCTGCAGGTAATGTAAAGGGCTCCTGAAAGAAAAAGCATACATGTTTTTGGACCATTTCAATGCACATTTTGCAAGGATCTGATCCTTTAGGTTCCCAAGGACTATATCGATGGTATGGTATAACCAAGGATATCCTAGTCAACTAGCAACCATTCAGGGGGCGGGGCAGCTGCTGGGGGCGGCTGTAAATGAAAAGCATACATATTTTTGGACCCTGTTTCACGCATTTTGCAAGAACTTGGTCCTTTAGGCTCGCTAGGACTACATCCCTGATATGGAATAACCAAGGATATAAAGGTCAACTAGGTGCCATGAATAGCGATCATTTCCTGACCAAATGTTGTCCATTGGCGTGGAAGATTAGGCTGAAAAATAAAAAACTAAAATACATCGTTTTAATTACGTCCGACTTTGGAAAGACATACCTTTAAAGATTCCTGAGCCTTAAACATCGACGGAATTTTATAAATTGTTGATTTGAGAATCGAAGCAGATTGGCAACAACGTTCATGTACCATGTAAGCCATTTTGGTCGAAATTTAAATTTTCATGGCATGAAATAGACAAGGTCATTCAGGTATTTAATGTGATTGATTTAGCATTTTTAGCTGCAAAATAAAAAAAAAAACGAATAAGTATTTTGTAAGCTTTTAATATCGTTTAAATTAAGTCCGACTTTGGAAGTATATACCTTTTGAGGTTTGGGAACGTCTTCAAAATCGACAGTCCACTAAGAAATTTCAATTTCAGAAGCGACAAGAATTAAGCAAGCACATTGACCACATTTTCCTATCTGATCAAACCGCAGAAGGCGATTTATTTACAAGTCAATTGATATTCCAGATACGGACGATATTAGTCCGAGAATTTTCCCTTATTATATTTTCAAAGAGCTCTCTCCAGTCGACTGCTGGCCAAAGTCGGCGCACAGCAAACTGAGCAAGCAATCACAGGAAGATAACGCACAAGCAAGCACAAGTAGATATCAATTGCGAATACACACACCCAAACATACATACATATGTATGTATGTATGCAGAGAGAATCGCCAAATTTGTGCATATGTATGTGCATATGATTGCTAGTGCATTATCTTCTAATCGCGCAGAGCTTGAGCGAACAGCGAACACACACACGAACAGCTGACTGCTTATCTCGGGCTTTGGCTCATCTCTGCGCACACACGTGTTTGTGTGGGAGTGTGCGTGTGTGTGCTAAGCAATGTTTCGCATCGTTCTCACTCGAGTTCTGATCGCTTGCTTATTTTCTGGGCGCCGGTTTTATCGTCCGCTTAAAGTAACTCACAATTTAACAGTGTGTTAGTTTGACCTCAGTATGCAATGTGAACATGTTTTGATTAGCAGCTGCTGACCAGGGCGAGTCTGAAAGGGTTTTATGTATATATTATTTAGCTATTTTGATATATGTATGTATGTATGTATGTATGCAGTGCATATGATTGCTTGTGCATTATTTTCTAATCGCGGTCTCACGCTTTCATTTTTTGCGAATTGAGAAGAAAATTACACTAAAATAAATACTTTAACATTCTGTTTACTGTTTAATTATGGCTATTAATACTTCCGATCCGAGAAGTCCGAAAAAGTGAGAATTTTCATCTGATTATTTGTTCAAACAGCTTTACTCGACTGCTGCACTGAAACTAAAGCAAAATTATGTTATGCAGACGGAAAGTGGACAAAAGTCAGCTTAGATAATCATACACACAAGCATAAGTAGATATCAATTGCGAAAGCACACACACAAACATACATACATACATATGCATGCATGCAGAGAGAATTACCAAATTTGTACACATGTATGTATGTATGTGCATTATCTTCTTATCGCGTATGCGTGTGTATGCAGAGAGAATCGTTAAATATTTACATACATATGTATGTATGTAATGCATATGATTGCTTGTGCATTATCTACTTATTCATCTCGTTCTCACGAACTATTTGCGAAGTGAGAAGAATATTACACTAAAATGAACACTAACATTCTTGAAAGTCTATCAAAACTATGGACTTCTTCAAATTTGATCTTACGCTGTTTTTATGGCTATTTATACTTCCGACCCGACAATTCGAAAGTGGATAAAAGTCGGCGAAATATCGCACACCCGAACATATGCAGAGAGCATATCTAGAGCAAGTATGTGCATACATACATACGTATGTATGTGTATATTTGCATTGTCTTCTTATCTTCTTATTCGTTGCGCTTTCACGAATTGTTTGCAAAGGAGAAAACTTGTTTTTGGTCAACTTTGATATTATTTCAATTGCTGATAAACACTTTAACATTCACGATAATCTATAAAATTGAAGGAGCTCTTTTAATTTTGATTCAGTTTTTATATATTATATATGTTCAATAAGTATATGCATGTATATCAGTTGCAAGCAACACTTACCCAAACAATATGTATGCAGAAATCGCCAAATATGCACGTACGTATGTGTATTTGCGTGCCAGTCCCTTATCTAATTATGTATGTATGTATGTATGTATCACATTCACAAAACGGTAAAGCAAACTAATAGGAGGCTTAATAGACCAGCGGCCGCAGCACAACAACATGCCATATTGCCTAATAGGGCCACACTGACTCAGAACAAAGTTGCGCAGGTCGACAAAAACTGCGCTCAGAAGAAGAAGAGCGCTTGGGAACATTGATTGGACCAATCAGCGATCAGTTGACCAGCGCCAAAAAGAATTGTGAGCGCGTGAGCGCGAGCAGAAAAAAGTTGACAGCGAACACACACACGAACAGCTGACTGCTTATCTCGGGCTTTGGCTCATCTATGCGCACACACGTGTTTGTGTGGGTGTGTGTGTGTATGCTAAGCAATGTTTTGCATCGTTCTCACTCGAATTCTGATCGCTTGCTTATTTTCTGGGCGCCGGTTATTTCGTCAGCTTAAAGTCACTCGCAAATTAACACTCTGTTAGTTTGCAGTATGAACATGTTTTTTTAGCAGCTGCTGACCAGGGCGAGTCTGAAAGGGTATTATGTATATATTATTTAGCTTATTCTTAAGAATTAAGAATTGAGAATTTCACAAAAAAGGAGAATTTTACTCATAATTATCAGACGCACAATTCCTACTATCAATAGGCATTCCAAAAAAATAAAAAATCGATGGGTTAAAAAAGTTGTCGACAAAAAAACGATTCGTTTGTAAAGTCAGCCTTTATTTTATGATTTTTTGGCATATCTCGGCCAAATAGCTTCAGATTTGGAAATTTTATACCATTTTGGACTCGTAAGGATCAGTACTATCGATTGGCATCAAAAGAATTCAAATCTAAATTTTGGCTCAAATCGACAAAAAAGCAAGGGGTTACATCACGTTTTTTCTCAAAATCAGAGTCGCTTCGAAAATCAAAACTTTTTTGATGATTTTTTGTGAATATCTCGGGTAAAAATTGTCTGATTTTGAAATATTATACCTTTTTGAATTCGTATGAATCCCTACTATCAATTGGCATTCGAAAAAGTTAAAAATCGATGGGTTACGTGAGCTTCTGGAATGATATAACTGTTTGAATTCGTATGGATCGGATCATAAATTGAGGGGCTACATCACATTTTGCAAATCTTAAATCAAAAGCTTTTGGATTCTACAACTAGAAGCAGATTTTCACATTTCCACTTTACAAATTGAATTCACAACATTGTTTCTTCGATATCCTTTTCAAGAACCTTCCAACAATGCGAATTAGCTGCGAAATGCGCAGAAAAACAGCGAATTTCTCGTCCTTCCTCCCTGCGTCCTGCCTGCAGGTTGGCATACACTCAGGACTGAACGTTCCTTTGGCGAGTTAATTACGCTAATGCATCATTTTTGCACATTTGCAAGTCTTGCGTTTATTTACTCGCACATTCAATGCACTCATTCCTGCACTTATTCGTACACTCATTCATTTGGCTCATTCATCGACATTCGCGGCTTTGTTTTGTTGTTGTTTTTGAATAACTGCACAAAGAAACCGAGCTGTGTGTGGGCGTGTGGGCGTGGCAGCTACTGGAGGTTGCATTAATATCGTATTAAGTTAAATGCCGCCGCGGAAGCCCCACGATATGCAAACACCCAATATTCCGTCTGTGAATAAATGCCGCAAGCTTTCTATTCACTTTCTGTCCCTGGATACGATTTTCCACACCTGCCCCGTGGGCTGTTGTTGTTGTTGTGCGTCGCGTGTGCATTGCAATGGACAACTAATCCAATTGAATTAAAGTGATATTTGCGTGTCTGGGCGTGGCAGTGGGAACCCTACTTGGGGTAGGGGTACTCGATGGGATGGCAGGTGTTGCGCTCGCACAATTCGACATTTAAGTTTTCATTTATTTGGATTCTTTGCTCTGCTTTGCCTGCCTTGGCTCGATTCGATTCAATTTAATTTGATTTGATTTTGTTGTCTTGCTTTTTATCGTTTTTTCGCTTTTTCATTTTATTTTTTTTTTAGCTGCGACTGCGACTGCAGATCCGCATTAAAAAGTTTCGCCCATTCGAGCGGAAATCAAAAAGTTTTATTGACCAAAAGACAAACGAAGAATGTTAGAAGGGTGGAGGTAGAAATGTCAAACTTGAAATAGGATTTATATATAGAATATATATATGTATGTACTTTTCGTAATAAGAAAATAACATGAGTTATTTGCAGGACACGGGCAACTGCAACTGGCGATGCGTTTTATTGGCATGTCCTGCGGCAGAAGGCAAGCTCTGCTGACAGGACAACAGCCCAAACGAACTAGTGCAGCAGGAAGTGCGCATCCCTGCCCACACCTCCCCTCCCCTTGGCAGCAGCGACACATTTCGACAGGAAACTGTTGAGGGGGAAAAACATTTCCGATTTCACACTCAAATTGGCTGCCTTAAAGCGTAGAGCCAAATTTTCCAATGTTTATTTACAAATTTGCAATTGAATTCATTCAAGATTTTTGTGGCTCGCCTGCGACAGCGTGCTGGGGGTGAGGAAGGGGGGAGGGGGCGGGGGCGAATTGAGGGGGCGAGTGTGGGTGCGCACAATGCGTATACGGCCCGTTGAACGCAAGCAAAGCTGATTAATTGCTTGCAATTAATAATGAGCAACGGTAAATGGCAGGTAATAAATTGCTCAGACACACACACACACGCACACACGGACACACACAAGCAGAGACCTGCGCCTGCACTATGCAGGTCATGAATGAAAAGTGAAAAACGGAAAATGCTTTTTAGAACCTCATCATTTTTGGTACTTAAATACATTTGTTTATGGCATGTTCATCAAAAGCTACAGCCGAGGGCATGTTTGAATTAATTAGAGGACAGATTTGATGCAGCCAGGCAAATATTTTTAGATCCAAAAGAGTTTCAGGCTAGTTGCGTAGCAAATTGCAAGTATGGGTGTATTAGCTATGACAATTGTAATTGTTTATATTATAAATATTAAAAAAATATTGAAAAAAAATATGTATATATAAAAAAGAAATTACCCTTTTAGTTTTAACTCCGTTTCATAATATTCTAACCAAATATGTGGTCTAGGTTCTTTTTTAATCGTGCAATCTCGTCTAGAGGTGGGCGCGTGTCGTGACACGAGTGCGCATATCCCTATTTTGCAATTAGTTTATAATAAATTGTAACAGTTGTTGCAGCAGTTTGATGCTCTCCACATAGGCAATATATTGACTCACTTTATCAGTATTTATTTGCATATAAGAATCGTAAGAAGTCGTGCGTGTTCGTGTCACGCAAGCAAACACGAGAAACGCGCAACTCAGGGCTCGTCAAGAGTTCTTTTCCCACATATTCCATTACTTTCCACAATATATTATTCGAGTTGTATGAAATCTTAAGCCAGAAACTACAATCATTCCATTGACAGCACGCACTCTCAATCATTTTTGATGTATGGTCTGATGTAGGTATGTATTTAGACGCTATTTAAATGTCTCCAATGATTTATGCCGCATGCCTACTTTGCCTTCGCTCTCGGCTCCTAGGAGTTCTCATAATCGAGGCAACTTATCGGAACCCCAAAAATGGGCCGCAATTATGGCACTTCCAGTTTCCATATTCCATTTTCATAATACATCATTTGCATACATAGTTCTATTGTGCTGCAACTGGAGGGTGTCTCGTGCAGTTGCATTCGCGTTAATTATGCGGCCATGATTTATGATCTCAACACGTGCCACGCCCACCCGCCGACGCTCCGGCCACAAGCAACTGTTGATCTATGATCTGATCTATGGCCAAATTTATGAAAACAAGAGTATTTTCTCTTCTCTCTCTTATTGAGGGTTGGTTCCGCTTCCACTTCCACTTTCGAGGCAGCACTCTAATTTTTATTGGGGATCCTCGAACCCGCGATGCCGCGCTTGAACCCTCTAACACTCGGCCTAATGTATGTAAATTTTTATGAATTGCCTGCCACCTGCGTGTTTTTTCCGCTTTGCATTTTCCTCGACTCGAGTTTTTATTTTGGTACGCGCCATTAGCATAAGTTCCTTTCTCTGTTTGTTGTTGTTGTTGTTCTCCTTGTCTCTCGACAAGTGTCTCTTGTTGTTGTTGTTGTAGTTCATATTCTTTGCAGTACAATATTATCCATAAGTCGGCACAGATTACGTTAAGTATGTTTTGTAAAGTGAACTCTCGGCTCTCGCGCTCTTTGATGTGCCGCCCGATTTGACTTTGGCTGCGATGCCGTTGCAGGTGCATTTCGTTAAATCGAAAATAGAAAAGAAATGTTTTATTTTATTGGAAAATCGTATAAAATCAGCAACTTTATGCGCCCAGCCCAGTCGGGCTGAGAGAACTAAAACAGAAGGTGCGAACTGAACGACAGGCAACTTTCATAAGCCGCTTAGCAGCGATTGGCATGCCACAGGCTGGGGCAGGGCCGAGTCTAGGGTGGGGGTGGAAGCGGCTGTAGGTGCGGGGTGGGATAAGCATAATGAATAGCCAGCTGTCTCTGTGTCTGGCCAGCTAAGCGCAGCAAAAGAAAACAAAACAATCAACTACTAGATGTGAGCATGTGTGGCACTGACCCTTCCCACCGCAGACTTTCCCACAAATTAATCAGCCAGGGGCAGCGACACTAGCTGGGGCAGCGGCAGTGGCAGGGGCAGGGACTTGAGCAGTAGCTGGCAACCTTTGCAGTTGCGGCTCATTAGCGCTGTCGTGTTAACCATTAGGATCGCAATAGTCACTACCGAACCCTTATTAATGGTGCTGCGGTTGTGACTTAATGACCGCCGCGGCAAGGACTTTGCCGAGATCCCGGAGACGGCGACTGTTGCTGCCACAGCAGGTAGCAGCTAGCTGGTTGCCGCTTCCAATCACAGTGCGGCACAAAGGAAAACGGGTTTCGTAACTTGACCCAAGGCGAGCGTTTGGTCAGCTGCCGCCATTGCGTTGATCTTGCAACAGCCACGCCCACTGGCCAGCAGCCAGCATAGTGCGGCCATTTGACCAGAGCTGGGCGAGAGCTCAAATGAAATATAAAATGCTCCCAGCTGGAGCTTAAGGCAGGCGTCAGTGGGGCATGCAGCTTGTGGCATGTAAGTACGCCTCACCCGCTGCTGTCACAATATTTCAAATACATTTACACACACACACACATTTCTCAGTGGAAACGCTTCGCTGCACTTGCCGACACCTTGGACTCCAACTGGCAGCGTTCAGGTAGTTGCAAGGTCTCGGGCCAAGCCCCCGAATTCGCTGGATGCCGCCCAACTGTGTGGCAGGCTTAAATTCACATTTGGCATTTGAGCAAAAGCAAAGGACCAACTATTTTCATACAATTAGGCAAAGGGTTTGCCTTCGGCGGGAGGGTAGGGGAGGGGCGTGGCAGCTGAGCGGTGGGAAGGCTCAACTTAAATATGAACTCCACTTGCAAAACTTGGCAGTAAACTTTGACTGGCCAACAAGCGAGAAGCGTGGCAGCGAGCAGAGGGAGGGAGAAGGGGCGAATTGGGACATTTTGCAACATTTAGCCAAGATGGGGGCGGGGAGGCAGCAGTAGCGGGGCGTGGCTGTGGCAACGTTTCTTGCATGCAGTTTGAATCTTATGCAAATATTTTTGGATAAGCCGGGCCCAAATGGCATTGGCCAAGTGTGAGATGCCATTTTATGTGTGAGCATGTGTGTGTGTATGTGTGTGTGCGTGGGTGGGCGTGCGTGTGCGCTGTGCTGGTTTTAAATTGAGCCTAGGGCTTTGGCCATGTGCGTGTGTTTGGTTTCAGATGTTTTATGACTGAAATATAAACTCTAATGGATTTCATTTTGAATGGTTTACATTGAATTAATGTGCACAATGCCAGAGGCAGGTCGTTTAAAGCTGCTGGAGAGAAAGAGAGAGTTAGGGATAGCAGCTGAGGTCACAGAGGCAGCCACGAGTTAAAAGGTTAAGTCAATAAATATAAAAGGATTTGTTCGAAACTGTAATGCCAATATTGGGCTGATTGCCTCAAGGTCAATATGCGGCTTATTGATTTAATAAATAATCCGCAAAGTTTCTCATTTCACTCAGCTTTGCAAGCAGCGTGCCATTCCTTTAAAGCTTTAACTTGTTGCGAATTGCAACGCGTTGTTTGAGTACTTTAATAATATCCTTTTCATGCAAGAAATAACAGTACTATTTGTTATTAACAGTTATAAAATCCCTGCACGGCAGTTGCATCTCAATTAAGTGCGATCATGAAATACCATCAAACCGCCAAACGAACTGACGCGCTCTTCTACGCAACTTGTGTGCGCGACACTCTGCTAAAATCTCACTCTCTTATACGCAACACGTTCGCTGGTTCGAACAGCTGTTCGCTGTTGCAACGTATAAGAGCGCACCGCAAACATGTTCGCACAGATGTTGTTGTGTATGATAGAAGAGCTCTCTGCTCTGCTCTGCTCTTCTTTTCTGATATGTTGGCTAGCTGTGTTGGTTGGATCTTGCTGGCTTTTGACTTTGTTGACCAAGTTAGCAGCCGCAGGGCAAACAGAGAGTCGGCCAATTTGTAGCAGTTGCAACTGTCCCACTGTGCAGCTGGCAGCAATACATTGGGGCCAGAACGCATTGTTATGCGCCAAGCGTCGCATTCTTTGGGCCCGTCTTCTGCCGGTTCGCTTCCTTTTGGCGTCTGTGTCTCTGGATTTCTCAATAAAATTATTACAACAAGCACTTTCCGTTTTTCGTGCCACCAAATGACGCTGCCGCTGCTTTGTATGCCCAACGTGCGGCTCTGGCAGCGTCTGGCTGCGAATCGCACATTGGCATTGGCGATATTTGCAGCTGTGTCCTTCTGCGGCGGCGTCTGTTGCACTATTGTCGTGGTCGTGGTTGCAAGCGACACTCGGAGAAACAGTTGGAATATGATCGGGTAGCGTGTTCAAACATTTACTTTTTGAATATACTTAAATGAAGCATGAATCAAAATTGAAAGAGTTTCGTTTAGAAGTACTTATTACAAGAATTTGCTTATATGAAATAAGTCTAACCAAAAGTACCTTAAGTACTGTATTTAATATTTATGAACTTAACTTCACTTGATAAACATTTTTTTCTGAGTGTAAGAGAGAACTCTCTCTCCCCTTATCTCTCTCAGCGGAAGCAGCCAACGCTGTGGCAAGGGGAGCTTCATAATAATTCTAAGCTGAAGCCACGTTGCGCCCACCAAAAAGGAAGCGTAATTTGAGTCATGCGGCATGTGGCAGGGACGCAGCTCGCAACTTGGTTCAACATGCGGCAGGTGAGCGATGCGGCTACGTTTCGGCCAACCAGTTTTTTGTTTGCTGTGTTTTTTTTTTTGGTTGCAAATCCTTGCACAATTCCCGTTTGGCAGCCTTTCCTGCAGGATATGCGGCAAATTGTGGCACAGTTACTTTTCGTGCCGTCTGTTGGCCGTGTGGCACGAGCAGGAACAGCAACAACAGCAACAGCAGGCACAAACAACAACAGCAACAACTGACTCGCAGCTCGTATCTCATTTCTGTACTCCTGTATCTTTGTATCTCTGTATCTTGTATCTTTGTATCTGCAGCAAACTTTTGCCGTTGCTTTGGCTACCGCTTTGCCTTGTCGCACATCTGTTTTGATTTGCAAGCCGCAGACGCTTGCCCAGCCCTGCCCCGCGCCTACCTCCGGCAACCCCACCTGTCTGCAGTCCGCACGTAATCACTTTTTATTGGATTCTTTTATGTTGCGATATTTTGTGCGTCAAATCGCCTAATCGCCTGCCCCCTCCCCCTCTCGCCTGTCCCCCAACCGAGCTGAGGTGTTTTGCATAAATCGCTTTTGGTTTTTCGCTTTTTGTTGTTGTTGGTTTTTTTTTCTTCTCGCTTTTGTTTTCTTTTGGTTTTTGTTGCCGCAATCAAAAGTAAGAGTAAAAAAATTGTGGGCAGCAAAAATTGTTAATTGTCTTTGGATTATTTACATTTATGAGCAAGTGTTTGGGACAGTGTCTGCAAAATGATTGCCAACAACTGCGTATTTATGAGTTCTTGTCTGTATTAACGGAAAATAAAAGCTGCTTTTCCGGGAAGCTCCTCAAATCACTTAATAAATAAGCTGGCTCTCTAAGTTTTCTTACGACTTCAAAGCAGGAAACAATAATATAAATAATTGTTTAATATGTGAGATGAGACCAAGTTGATAAATTTAATTTGTACTTGAATTAAAATAAATTAATATTTATATTTATATTTATGTTCCTCTTAATATTTTCCGTATAAGATTCCGTATAGAATATCTGATAAATTCTGAAGAAACTTGAGCTGCAAATCGTTTATGTATCTATAAATCATTTGAATCGATAAACAGCATTGTCCTTTGACCTTGTATCTTCCGACATTTGGGCTATGTATCCGATGGATACGATGTGGGCTATCCGCCGATCAGCTCGCTCGACTTGTTAACATATATCGAACATAATTTGATATGTTGCCTGTCGCTGACTGACGCAGGCCAAAACAGCAATAACAATAGAACAAGCCCTGCCACAGCAGCAGCAGCAGCAACAACAACAATCAAATCAACATCAACATCAACTTCATGAAAGATGACGTTGCCGGCGCTGCTGACAGCTGATGAGGGCCCGCAGGGGGTGGGGCGCGCCCCTTTTGTTGCCGCTCTTGCTGTTGCTGGCAACGCGAAAACATTTTCAAAAGATTTGATTTAAAATGTTTTCGAGTGCAGAATTAAGTGGCAGCTACATATGCTCTCAAGGGGCAGGGGGGGCGGTGCGGTGCGGATATCAGTTGCCTTATTAGCTGGATGCTGGTCGCGAGTTTTTGGGGTGCGGGAATTGAGATTGAGATTCATAAGGCGCTGCAAAACCGCATAATTGCTTGATCAAGTTCAATTGAATTGAATTTTGATGGTGGCGCTTTGGCTAATTTTCCTGCCAGCTGCCAACCGAGCCTGGGAAAGCGTCCAAAGATTTTCTCCTCTAGTACGATTTTCCGCTGCGAATCCGCTGATAGTCGCAATGTTGCGGCTGCTGCGTCGGCTGCTGCTGCTGCTGATTATTGTTATTAATCGTCGAATGAGTGGCAAGCGGCTGACCCCAATGCATGTTCCTCTACGCCTGCCTGTGCATGTGCAGGGGGTATGGGGGTAGGTAAAGGGGCGAGCGGAGAGGGAGGAAGGGGAGGGGGGGAGGGTAGGTGCAGCTGACGCCACTGAGTAATGAGACTCGTTAATTGTGTGGCAGCCGTTGTCGGCTGCTGCCCATCAGCTGGACACAAGTGCACCTGCCACCGAAACCGGCTCCTGACTGACGCTCGCTCGTTCTCTCTCTCTCTCTCTCTCTCTCTCTCTCTCTGTCTCTCTGCATTTACCGTTGTGTTAGCCAAAACAACTGACAGCCTGGCAACGTGCTTCGAACCGCTTCGAACAAGTTCGTCAGCAGGTGGACGCACTGTCGCCAGAGGGGAGCAGGGAGCACACGGGTGACCTTTTTTGGGTGGTTGTTGCTGGCTGACCGGCCGGCTAAAAGGGGTGCAAGGCAACGGCAAAACACAGTAAGAAACAAAAACAGTGAAAAAAAAAGAAACAAACACTACCCTGCGCTACAGTCAGTCCTGCCTAGCCGCGCTCCCCCCCCCCCCCCCCCCCCCCCCCCCCGCCCCACTCTGCCCTCAAGCGCCTGGGGCACCCGGCCTCGAGGCACATTGCGAATCTATAAAAGTATCGGAGCGCATAAAAAACGAGCTCAGTAGTGAACGGCACTTTGCAACGGGCAGCGACTAACGGCTAACGGCAAACGCGACGCTTAACGGTTAACAAAAAATAAAAGCAGAAGCAAATAACGGTAGCCAAAAGGACGCGAGTGCTAAATGCGGCCAGGCTGCAGGCAATGAATGCGTATCCGTCAGATACAAGATACATACGGCTTTAGCTGTGGCTATAAACTGCAACTGCCGCCAGCAGTAAGCAGTCAGCAGTGAGCAGTAGCAGTCACTTGTCAGCATCATTGGTGAGTCCTCACACACGCACACATACACAAATCTATCAGCTTACGTCGCCTTTGTATCTGCGAGATGCACAAAACAGCAGCTGCTCCAAAATTCCAGTTGTATCTCTATTTTTTTCAACACTCAGCGAAAAAAAACGTAGTTGTAAATTCGAGCATTTAGAGCTTATATATTCTCAGATTGGATATGAAAAAAGCTTGATTTCATAATTAAAAATAAAAACAATTGAAAAAAGGTTCTTGAATTAAGTAAAAAAAACTTTTCTAAAAGAATTTCTATACTTCAAAGAAGCTACGAAATTTTCAATAATGAGTAAAAAAGTTTTGCACATAGGAGGAAATGTCAGAATATCGTTTCTATTTAAGGAAAAATGGGTTTAATTGAAGAATTTTGTGCTTAGTTTAAGAAAAATTCAAAATTGAACATTAAAAATAATAAACAAATTAAGAAATTATACTTGAATTAAACAAAAATTACTTTACAATAGACGTAAAATGTTTCGAGGAAGCTCAAGAATTTTCACGAATGTGTTTGAAAGTTTTGGATGCACGAATTTCGTTCACAGTTTAAAAAAGCTCTCAAATTAGTTCTAAGTTCAAGTTAAGTAATAAAGATTCAATTTAAGAAATGTAGACCCTGATCTAGATTTTGATAGTTTCTACTTAAACTCACAAAGTGTTTGACTTTTTCTCTCAGTGCGCTAACTGCAATTGCATCTGCAACTGGATCTACATAATATCCTCTGCAGCTACATCCTGTGTGACACATTGCGTATACGCAACGTAAATACAGACGCGTGTTTTTTATGATGCTTGCTTTTCTGTATTTGGTTGCTGTTTTCATCGTTTTTTTATGCCAGCTGTTTTTTTTTTTTTTTGTTGTTTTTTTGTTTTTTTGCACCCTAAAGTGTTTTGTTTGTTTTTGGGAGGCTTTATGAATGAAACTAACTGGCGCGGCCCGTGGCGCACATAAAAGTCGATACAATCACAGGCACGCAGTTCATTTGGCTTCGGTTTGTATTTATATTCGCATTTATTCATTAATGTGGGTTGCTCTAAATTCGTTTTAGTGCCAAGCAGCTAAATAGTTTTGTATCTTGTATCTTGTATCTTGTATCTGAGCGGCCAAGTGCTACTTGCCACCAGCTTGTGTCTGCGTTTGCCATTTCCATTTCCCCTTCCAATTTCAATTCCACTTCCAATTCCATTGCTTTGATTTTGATGTTGATTTCGATTTGGTTTTGGATTTCTTTCTCTTTTGTTTTGATTCATTCAACTCTTTAGGCAGCCTAAATTTGAATCCGAAGCAAGCTGTTAGCCGCACACAACAATATATTTAATTTCTGTGTAGGAAGGACCGGCGACAGCAGCTACGGAGGCTGCCCCTCTGAATGGGGCTTTGAATACCAATTTCTTGAATTTCTTGAATGGCCTGTGTGGGCCGCCTCACGCAACAGAAAAAACAAAATACCAAAGTTGCAGAGTTCGCAGATAAAATCGCAGCTAGACAAGATCCTCGGCGAAGCGACCAAGCCATAATCATTCACAGCTGACTTCACCGAAAAGTCAGATCGAATACTATTCTGATCGGACAGATATAACAATCTGGCAAATAGATATCTGGTAGATAGATATGTATATGAAACAAATGTTCATATTGTGACAACAATATTCCATTCCGCCTTAAACTTTGTTTAAACTATGCAAACACTAACGTTTGAAATCCACGCGAACTAGTGGAAAACGCGTGGGAAGATACAATTTTAGCAATAACTTTAGTATAATTCTTGTTATTATTATTATTGTTATCATATTAATCATAATAAGCAGTTAATATATTTATTAATAAGCACTTCCCATTACTTTGCATAGTTAAGACTTCACCAACACTTCGCTGAGATTTGAACCTGTAACCCGCCTGCTCAGACTACTCTGACGGTCTAGGCCATATGCCTGCTTATAGCATACATAAATGCATTACTTTGTTGCATATATTCTTGAAATTAATGTAAATTTACATTGTTGTCCTTATTTAACATTGTAGCTGATTTGTACATTGATGTTTGCCCAACAATTACTCAAAAATGTATTCAAAATTTAATTTTGTTTCTTTTTTTTTTGTAGTGCTGTTTGCTTTTGTTTTACTGTTTAATTTGTTTACATTTTGATTTATTGATTTATTTATTCATTGACTAAAGTATTTTATTGACTGGCTGCCGTTTTACGTGGTGTTTCACAAAATTCGAAGTTGTTGCAGTTGTTGTTGCTGTTTGTTGTTATTGTTATTTTTATTAAATGATCGTTTTATTCATTTACAAGGTTTACAGCCTTTGTGCGCGCGTGGGCGTGGCCAGCGCCTGGTCTTAACGCTTTTTTTGTTTTTGTTTTCGTTTTTCATTTGTGAACTGTCTGCTAAAAGTGCATGCAAATTTTGCGTGCGACGGCAGCTACAGAAACCGAAACAGAAACAGAAACAGCTATAAGTCCATATATCATGCTTATAAGCACCCATGACATCAGAGCAGACAACAGACTAGCCTAGAGGGGGGGTTAAGGGGTGCTGAAGGGGAGTGAATGCCGCCGAGACGCCACACGACGATGATCGACGCGTTGCCTTGAATTTCCACGGCCTGCCAGAGCATAGGGGGGAGGGGGGTGGGAGGGGGTCTGATTATCTCTAGGGGCCTCAGTTGCTTTTGCGAAAAAATACACAAAAAAAAAGCCCCATAAAAATTTATGGCGTTTGCTACTTTTTTAAAAATTGTACGCACTGCATTTTATTTTTCCATCTGTATTTTTGTAAATAAACGTATTTTTTTGTAATTATGTCAAGTTTGCTTTTTTTTTAAACGTTTTTTTTTGTTACATTGAGGTGTGAAAAGAAAACGTTTTCAAGAGCCGAAAGACCTGAATTTTTAATGGGTTAGTTACCAGATATTCCATATATGGCTTCAATTTTGAAGAAGAACTCGCGAAGCGTTGTTTAAATACTTGTTTAATTTTGAATATGCGAGACTAGGAAATAGTTAAGCCAGCTGATTTGCATAGTTAAAGACTTTAAATCAAATTTTACAGCTCCTATCGGCGGCACATTCCGAAGCTATTTCGTTTCCAGAGACTCTCGAGCTGCAAGAGCTAATAAATTAGTGCACTTTATGCCTAAGAAATTTAATAAATTTTCCAGACTCTTGCGTAAGAAAAACGAGCGACAGTCGCCCTCAAGTCTGCGCGGAAAAACCAAAACAAAAGCCGCGAAGCAGAGCCAAAAAGGAAGCCAAAGCAGAAGCAAAAGAAGAAGATATACAACAAATAGGAAAATAGAAAAAAACGATGTGAAAAGTTGAATGTCTAACAAGTTGAAACACGTTCAAAATGCGAATGAAATAAAACAAAGTAAAGCAGCAGAAGAAGAAGAAGCAGCGACGACAATGGCTTGGAAAATGTGGAAATAGTCTTGGGAATCTTACGAAATGTGGTTGTTGTTGCTGCTGTTGTTGTTGTTGTTGTTGCAGCAGTTTGTTGAATTAGATAAAAGTTTAGGAAATGTTTATGCCAAAAGTGAAGCCAACAGCGAAAGCAGCCGCGACAGCGCCAGCGCCTGCTTATCGCAGGTGAAGCGTCGGCAGAAGAGGAGCAGGGAGCAGGGAGCAGGAGCAGGGAGCAGAAGCAGGCGCAGGAGCGGGCGCAGCATTTGGCAGCCGGCGGAAGTGCAGCGCAAAATGAATGTGGGTAAAAATGCCAAACCAAGAGAAGTGCGCTTTTTGCCAGGTAAATGCAGCCAGCAGATACACTCAACGAAATAATGGGTTATTTACAACTTTAGGTCAAGCACGAACGTTGTCTTAAACTGAGTACAGACAGTCTTGTTCTAAGAATTCTTTTCAAGCTACAACAACTCCTTAATACAATGTTCAAATCTCAATCTTTGTTATGTTTCATTGAAAAACGTTTCACGCATTATATTGTATTAAGTATTTTGGGCTTAATTTAAGTTGAGTTTTTTTTATTTGAAAACTAGGTTGATTAATATTTAATTAAGATATAATAATAGGAAGATATTATTTCTACAAAAGTTAAGTATTTAATTTAAGCCCAAGCCCAAGAATCGTCTTCGCTGTTTTAGTTCAAGGTTCAAACTAATGACTCATTTTATGATTCGGTTCATGAACCAACTGTTCCACAACTGTCGACCCAGATTTCTTTCGTCGCATTTTATTATATTTTTAGAAGAATAATAAAAGTTAGAAATTGAAAATTTGTTCATAAAATATATTAACATAATAAATATATTTAATGATTTAGCTTCAATATTTTGGGGCACATGGTAATAAATAAATACATATTCTAGCTTCGAATCTCATCGATTTTAACCCACTTTTGCGCAGATTAGATGTAATTTTTCTCTGAGTGTATATGGATACATTTGTATACATGTAGATACATGCATTCCTAGGCTGCAATCCAAGACGCCGCCGTTGTCTGCACGTGAATATTTCACACAAAGCACAAAGCGAGCGGCAAATTACGACACCCAGCGTCAGCGTCGACGACGACGGCGACTGAGGCAGCGACTGCGACTGCGACTGCGACTGAGGCAGCAAGAATGCCTAACCAGCGCAATTTGCAAATGCGAAATGCAAAATGCGAAATGTGAAATGCGAACTGCGAGTGCGAATGCGAACTACGAGCTGTGAATCACAAGAAGAAACAACAACAACAACAAAAAACACGACTAAGTACGCGCCAAGGGAACTCCGCACACTCATCGCTTATCGCAATGCAGTCCCCCCCCTTTCCACTCGCATACACCTGGCCCACAACATGCTGCAACATTCATTCATCGATAGCACGGTGAAAATTTCGTGCGCGCGACCAAAAACAAAAGCGCAAACTCAAGAGGCGCGCGAGATAAACAAAGCCAAAGACAAACAAGCGAAGAGAATGCAAAAGATGCAGCCGCCAGATACAATTGTATCTAAGTATCTGCTGCGTATCTACGTGTGAAACGACACTAAACTGCATAGTTGGAATTGTTCGCGCAGAGGCCGCAGCAAACACACAACGGCAAATTAGCAAAAGCTGTCGAAAACTTTTTGAAAAGTGAAACGGAACCTCGAGTCAGGGCCGCGTCCATATCGTAGATACATTGTATCTTATAGATACTTATGTACGTACATAGATATGAGCGTAGAACTGAGTCAGGCCCACGCAATGCGCCGTCGCAGCGGCGGCCACTGAAATCCGCATCCGACTTATCGACCCAAAAAAACAAGTTTTTCCCACGGCATCAAAGCGACGCGTGGGCAAAACCCCCGGGCTTGGATTCCGATTGGAAACGAACGCCGCACAAACTCCAGCTCGACGCCATTTGACGTCAGAGATATGTCTATAGACTAACCTGACAAACTATAAACACCACACACACACACACACACACACACCACACACACACCTTGCCACGCGTGGTACGCAGCGGGGCTTATGATATGGCACTGCAAATTTTCGTTTATGACTGTCAGCTGCTCGTAACTCATATGGAGTCCAAAGCCAAAGGCAATGCCTGACGTGAGTCTCGTGAGTGGTTTCTATTTATTTTATTGTTATCTAATTTCATTTGAATTGTAAGAAACTCATGTGACTAATGTTTGGGAGCCAGAGGGTGATCACATATTTCTGATAAATAATATTTAATAATCTATTAGCACTCAACACTAGCTCAACTGATTAGTTGATTAGCAAAATAACTATATTAATAAATTGAACATCAAATATCTAACAAGCTCGTGCTACTTTCTTTGCGCACGCCGAAGATTGAATATACTTACCTAGGATGGGTTACAGAAATCAATAAGATTCGATTGGCCTGACAGTATTCTGATGCGAGGATTAATTATAATGCCTAGAAAGTTATAGCTAGGTGTCCAGCTATAGTTTTGTCTAAACTTTGCCTTTTTTAAGCTAAATGGTTGCCTATTTATTTTTTGTACAGTTTTCCCGATTCGCTTCCTTAAGACGCAAGTAAAGTATTTATGGTATTTTATATTTATATTACAATTTGCTTATATTTGCTTTTCTCAGCCTAATCCAAGTTCTTGCCTGTCTAAAAACAAATACACGAATTGAACCAAAAGGCCGGCAGCTGGTTCGAACTGTGCTGCTGAGAACCAGCGACTATTATTTTTGGGTTTGTAACCCTGTTATTTATATTTCGCATGCAATTTTCTATATAAGTATTTTCAACAATAAAAAGATTTAGACCATAATATCTGGCCTATAAATAGTTATGGGGACTAAATCCCGCCTGAACTAAACCTTAAATAAAAATTCAACAAGTACGCAAATTTTTAGCTATGTTTTTTGTAATGTGATTCGAAATGTTGGAGCCGCCGAGCACTATGCGGATTAGTTTTTAGGGGGGTGTGCTTGACAATTAAAACTAAAACCAGAAAACAAATGCGATTTGTGAAATGTGAAAAGAAATGTGCATGAAAATTGGATGTTTGTGCAAATATGCGAAATGAAATGAAATATTTTGGCAATTAAAACGGGACGTACAAATTGCAACTTGTTTTATTTATTTTATTTTATGTTTAGGTTTTGTTGCTTGGCCGCAAAACGAATTTACAGGCAATTTAAATAAAAATCAAATAAAAGTAAATTTAAAAATAAATACAAATAAGTATAAAGTATTTATAATTAAATAAATGCCAGAGACAGGACGAGGAGGTGCAATATACTGCCACGCCTCTATCGCCTTCTAGCTGCAGTTGCCGGTGTATGTGTGTGTGTGTTTGTGTGTGCTGCCCGGGTCATTTGCTGATATATATTGCATCTTATAGATACGAATTGCGTTCATCAAATTTGCATTAGCAAATGAGCGCAGCAAAGAGAAAGAAAAAGCGACGTCAGCAGCGTTTCACAGTTAACTCAATTAACTTATAAAATGTAAACTATGCGAGCGCCGACACCAGCAGCAGCAGCAGCAACAAAAACAACAACAACAACAATAACAATAGTAACAACAACAGCAACAACATCTCGACTAAGCTAAACGGCAACGGTGATTAACTCTTGGCCACAGTGGGGCAGCGCAACCACTGTGCTGCCCCTTTCCATATGTAGATGCGTGCGTTCAGATACAGATACGTGAATGTATCTACAAGTTACAAGTTACGCTTTGCAGACTCGCGCAGTCAGCTGAGCGCGAATAATTACCACGCTACACGTCTTCCACAAGCTGGGGCAGGCTAGAGCGGAGGGGAGGCGGTTCAGTCAAAGCCACAACTAAATATAGTTAGCCCAGTGAATGTTTTAGCTGCAAATGAATGTGAATCGCGAGGCACAGCCCCCGGGCAATATATGGACAGACAGTTGGGTGGCTCCAGCGGCCGCTCGAGCGCCAGCGGTGCTAATGTGCTTATGACCAGGCCAGTTGGCTGGCTGGCTAGCTGGCGAAATGTGATAATCGGACGATGGCGACCAACTCCAATATCGGTTCAATGTGCGCCAGATACATTTGCACATTTCGCAGCTATTGAACCCCATTAATGGGCCCGCCGTTTCTGTTTGGGCCGCAATTTTTCCCAGCAAATGAAAGTAGCTCAAGAGCAGACGAATGAACGCCCAATTGCCCAATGGCCAGAACTGCGCCTTGGAATTGCTCAGATACATTCTAATTGTTACTTTCCATAAATTTGTTGATGATCAAATCGAACTCTTGACTTTATATTCACTTGTTGTGAATTACCGAATCATTTTTCGTTCTGCAATATCTAAGGGTTTGTCGATTTCAATCAATACAAAATGTTCTCAATCCCTAGAAATTTTGGTTCGTAATCTATTCACCATATAAGACGCTGAACTTTATCTGACTATTTCTAATTAAGCTGAAATAGTTTAGGATTGGCTAACGTTATCTATCTATAATACACTTTCCGTTGAATTTATGATATCCCAACACACAACTCTTAGGATCTGATGTCTTATATTTAAAAAACCTCATTATATGTATCTATTGAATGTTCCAACGAAATCTGCCTGTACTTTCAATATTCTCTTAAGTAAACTATTGAGCTAGCATAGATTTGCACCTTCACAGATTAGTTTCGTGTTTGGTTTTCCACATTTTTTTTGCGCGTCCTTAAGAATTGTTAACCACAAATAGTTTACGCATTCCAGAGGTCGCACTTGCTTTAGCGGCTTAATTGTCAAGTTCTGCCTTTCCTGCAATCTTTCCTACTCCTTTTCCACGTTCCCGGGCAATCTGTTCCGCGTTTGGCTTGTTTTGCTGCTCTGCTTGTCGCGGGTTCTTGTTTGAGTTGAACGCGCACAAAAGCCTTTTCATGCCATTTTCATTTCCATTATCGTGCGAATTGTTCTAGCCGCTGGCATTTTCCCCCACTTCACGCAGTTTTCTTGTTGTTTTCCTATTAACATATTTTTGTTGTTTTTCTTTGCTGGGCCCTGCCCAGCCCCTCGCTGCCCTGACGCCCACTCCTGGCGCATAATTGCCTTTTGATGTTGATTTTGTTGTGGTCGCCGCTGGCCATGTCCAGGTTTCCCTGGCTCCTCCTCTGCAGCCTGTGGCCATTGCGCTCCTCTTCAAGTAACATTAATTGTTATGATTTACAATGAGAAAAATCATAAATTAATTATTCATGGCGCTGCAGGAGGAACCAACAAGTGCATCCCTCCCCGCCCCACGACTCTTCTCACTCCTCTCATCCGATGACCATTTCCTAGCTTCCTCATTGCGTGGCTTCCGCCAAGCGTTTCCAGCTGCCGTGGGGAAAGGGGGTGTGGCTGCATTTATAGACCAATTAGCTAACGGAACTACGTGCAAATCGTTGCATCTTGTTGATGGCTGCTTAACCGTTCAATGCTGCGGTTCATTGCCGACTCATCTGAGATACTTTTGTATCTTTTGCTGCAGCATGCCACTGGGAAAGCAGGTTAATTGATGGCTTTTGCATTAAATTGCCACGCTCGACAATCAGCAGCAATTGGCGCGCGCTCTCTGTCTATGTAGATGCAAACGTATCTGTCAATCTATCTTGTATCTGTGCATCTGTATCTGTGCAGCCGTGCATTTATATCTTTTGCATGCAGTCGCGTTTTGAAGTTAATTATCAAGTTCATGTTCGTGCTGCAATTTCTTAAGCTTTATTAGATCAGTCCAGAGAAATTTCACATAATCCAGTTTGAGCACTTGCCCAGCAGCAGCCGCACATAAATCAAGATGCCCACCAGATGATTTCAGTGCCATCTGCGCGCCATACAAGATGGGCCCAGAATCTAGTCCAAAACTCGCCACAAGTACATGCAGAAGCTTCGCTGGCGTCTAGACATTCTTCTATGCTGGAACTGTTCTGGTATATATATTTAAATATTTATATACGCACACATTAATCGGTTGCGTGCTAAATTTATTGATATGTCAATGCGGCCCTTCGTCTAATCCACACTCTGTGCTTTTTTGCCTTGGGGCATGTTGTTGCCCCGCCTTGTGGCCTTTTGCCAAAAGCTGGTTGAGAATGCTGCGTCTCCTGTGGCCCGCGCCCCCTTCTACACTCACAGAAAAACTGCTAGTGTTGTACTCAATTCAAAAGCTTATGGTGTCTAAAGTCAGCCAAGTTGGTACATTTCTAAGCTTAAGTCTTAGACTTTAGATTTAAGCACAAAACTTTAGATTTTTAGCACTAAACTTCCATTAATTCACATAGATTTATCAAAAATATTATGCACTTAATACACACTTAATTTAATTATATTCTTATCACATCAAATATATTTATTTTTCGAGTGTAAATTCTTTTGATTTGCTAGCTAGCTGTTCGGACGTTTTCGTCATATTCACATATTTTGTGCTGCCATCGATTTATATAGTAAAATCAAATGTTTAGTTTTTAATTCAGCCAATAGTTTTACTTGCTTTTCCCCTGCAGCGGCTGTTTGTGCCCACGGCTACCTCACCTCCCCCTCGATATCTAGCTGCTGCGGCTTTGCGTGATTCATTTTCATATTTGTTGTTGTTGCTATAAACATAATGTTTGTCTGTTTTTATATATATTTTGTTTTTTTTTTTGTTGGGTGTCGTTTTCTCATTTCGTTTTATATTTTCCTATATATTTCCGTGTGAACTTCCGTTTTTGTTGGCAGCGACAGCTACTCCTCCCTCTGTGTCGCCTGGCTGCCTGAAAAAGGCAAAACTTTTGGAACGTGTTTGAAATATTGATAGCGAGTGCAGAGAGTGCCACAACAACAGCCAACACAAATACACTCAGCAATGCGGTGGTTGCAACAAAAACAACGACATCAACAGCAACAACAACAATCACGAATCTAGCAACACCTAGCTGGTCTGTTTGCTGGTCTGTTCCTCTGACCAAGTGCCTCTGCTTCTGCCTCTGCCTCTGCCTCCCTCTCTGTCCGCTGCTTTTGGCGATTTTTCTTTGCTTTTTACCCTGTTGGCCACTTTGGCTGGTTGCCTGACAGTCAGTTGCCCCGCTCGCTGTCCGCCTGTCCGCCTGGTCGACGCTGTGTTGTCCCCCTTTGCGTTGCCATTAGACAATAACTGGCAATAATCGTTGAACCGTAAAATAAACATGGATACGCGCTGCACTTGTTTAGGTAACGCCAACTAACCAACCCGCCAACAAACCAACCAACCAACCAACAACAGCAATCAGCGTCGCGTGGTCAGGTGTCGATGTCGTTGTCAGTGTTGTTGTTGTTGTTGTTGCTGCTGCCTTTACCTCGACCTCCACCTGCATTTCCATGTGGCCCTCTGACTGCCAGTTATTACGTCTGACAACTGCCTTCTGGTCGGACGCTAACTGATTTGTGCATTGACGCGAAGTCGTAGAAATATTCAGCATAAATACGTGTATTCTCTGACTTAACTGAGTTCTTGCTGCGCTTTTTGTGCGCAGTTTTATGCTTTCTATAAAACAACTAACAAAGCTTGCGCTCAATAATTTCAGTTCTTATTATTCACTTATTTAGGATTTTCAAATCTTTTGATCTTACTTATTTTACGGCGTGCGCCCCAAGTCCCATATTGTCTAGTGGTTAGGATATCCGGCTCTCACCCGGAAGGCCCGGGTTCGATTCCCGGTATGGGAAACTTTTTTTTCGGGAATTCGCTTTGCTTTTAGATACAAACAACAATTTGAACATAAAGTTCGGATTTGATCCTTGGCTTGGCAAATCTTTTTAAGCTAGAGTTGTCGCTGGCAATATTCAGGAAAACCTTATTCCCAAGGCTCAGGCTATAAATATTGTTATGGCTCATTTCTGGACCATGCGCTTGCCCAATTTAGAAGTGTGCACGAGCATCTGGTTTCGTTCAGCTGTATCTTGGGTTCATCAAGAAAGAGAGCAGCTTTTGTTGAAATCGCTGGCACAGATACAAGATACGAGTTACAAGCGGTTGCTTGTAGGTTAAGTTTTATGTCAAAAAATTGGACAAAGGGAGAGGGGGGAGGGGGGGCCTTTGCAGAGCTTGTGGCTGGGCAAGTGTTTCACACAGAGTAAACACAAGTTAATGAAATTAAAATGTAAGCAGCAGAAGGCAAACGCAATAAACACAAAAGAAATTACAATTAAATTGAAAGCAAAGGCAAATGTAGAGATTGAGTTTGACTTCCCCTCCCCTCCCCTCCCCACCACTCCCCTGTGCACTCACTCTCTCTACACGCCGCGAGACGTTGGCGTAGCATGCAACCCAAATGGAAATGAACTCTTGGCAAGAGTCGCGTGGGCCGCTGCAATTGTGCCCCCCATTTGCCCCCCCTTTCAGGCTGATGGAGCCGGCCTATCGCGATGCTCCATTTGCGCCAGTCCCCGCTCGCCTCTCCACACAGCACTCCATCTCCGTCTGCCCACCTCTCCTGAGCTCTGCTCTCCTCTCCCGCTCCCATCAGCTGAGCACTTGTTTCCCTCTCGCATGACGTGCGGCTTTTAATCGCATTCGTTTCAATTGCCGGAATTTGATTGTGAAATGAGCGACGACTTTGGGCGCTGGGACCACCCCCCTTCCCTCGTCAGCCTGTCTCTGGCGACTTTCTTTGTTAAGCGAAGTGCACAGTCAGTCAGCTCATCCCCTTGCCACAGTGCCCAATGTGCGCTCCCTCCGCAAACAGTTTGCCGTATTTCTTTCATAACTTTACCCTAACATTGCCCAACTTCGTTTTAATTGCGCGCGCTAAAAAATAACTTGCAAATTTAATGTTAATGTTAATGTTATAGTTAATGTTAATGTTATTGCTGTATGTGTGCCTATTAAAAGTGAAAACTCCCAGCGGGCACAACGTAGGCTACGACCAGCTACCATCTACATATTCTCGGCGCGGCCCTCTCACATATGTTTTTCTTTTCGTCCCTCTCTTTTCAATTATAGTTTTTTAAACAATTTTCCCGTCATTGTTGTTAATGTTTATCGCGTTGTTGTTGTTGTTAATGCCACTTTCTATGTGCATATTTTGCAGTCGCCTTAGTTCTTTCACTCCAACACCCACCCACCCACTCAGCCAAGGCCGCGCTGGCGTCGAGTGCTACCAACTTACTTTTATTTATTTATTATTTTCTTTAACTTGTATCTTGCTTTTTCACTTTTCACAAGTTTCTCACAACTAACATTTAAGCCCAGTCATAATTATTATGCACATTTCTCTTACTCACTCTCACAATTTGCCCTCCCTTTGCTTGACTCGCCTCGCGGCGCCCGTAATTAAAATTTAACTTAGCACATTTCACTTGCCAACTTACTTATTTGCCAAGTTGCAAAAACTTATCCTGCGATGGCGAACAATACAGAAGCACACACATGTCTGCAGCTTGGGAATTTGAAAACACTTAAGGCGGATCTTAAAAGAAAGAACTTAACAGTCTTGCAAATGTTAATAAGCAGCTGTTAAGCTAAACATAGAAATTTAAGTGAAAGCTGTTTAAGGTTTAAATTCGCAATTAGAATACAAAGTTAGGCGGTAAAATGGGAAAAGTGGGTTGTAAGAGCCCTTGACTAAGTTCTTGCAAAAGCTCCCAACTAATGAGATTTATCTGCAGAAGTTGCTTTAAATTCATTAAGTTACTTTTTTACGAATTTGATTTAAAATGAATACTCTTGTTTATTTATTAATTGACTAATTAATTGAATTATTTAATTATGTGAAATTTACAAGTTTATTACATGACATAAATAATTAATGAGCGGTAATCGGTTTAATAAACTATCTATTAAATCTATTTATTGAGAACTCTCGTATTTCCTTTTTTAATCATTTTATTCGTTTATCAATGAATCAATAAATGCAATGGAGCAAAAAAATATAGCACGCATATTTGATAAACACAAATGCAAATAATGCAAATACACAACGCACACACACACATCCCGCACACACACACACATCACCACACACATACAAATGACCAACATTATGCAAATTAAATATTTGCCAGAGCAAACACAAATACAAATGCCAACTCAAAGCCGAATCAAGTGCTTGGTGTGGGGCATATGGAAGTTGAAGTGGGATTGGGATACGGCTTGGCTGGGCGGAGCGGAGCGGAGAGCGGGGAGTGGCAGTGTCCTGTCTTAAGGAGGTCGCCTAGCGAGTCCGAATGCTTGCATAATCCACTCATACATACATATGCATATATTATACACACATGTGCGCTCGAAGGTTCCGATACTTGGCTCGATTCACGATTTTCGATTCGCAGCCAGAGCTCACGTTTCTCAGCTGGTTCAAGGATATGTGCGTGTCCTGAATGGGCACAACAGCGCATAACTTGCGTGCGAAGGCCAAACGGCAAAAAGAAAACAACACAACCGACAGCAATAGCAACACAGCACAACAAAAGCTGAAATGCTTACGGACATTAAGGACATGCCCACACCTGTCGATATTTGTACAGTTTTGGCGTGCGCTCGATTTTTGTGTATACACCAAATGGGCAAAACAACAAGCCCCGCGCCCCTGCCAGCGCCATGGTCAGCCGGTTTTGCGGCACTGCATCCCGATACAGGATCGAAGATGGGAGACGCAGCATTTCCGTTCGCAAAAACTCGTTTGCAACAAAAGTGTGTCCTGGCCGGCCGTCAGTTGGCCGGACCGTTCGACATGTGGCTGCCCCCTGACCCTGCCACACGCCCCGCTGGCGCAGCTGCCTTGTGTGTATTTGGCAAAAGGTAATCACCATTAAAACTCATTACCAAGGGCAACTGCCAAAGCAACACGCCATGGCCAAATGGGGCCCAGGACACTAAAACTGGCACTGGCCAACTATAAACCAACTTGGCCAGGACCACGCTTACAATGTAGTTACGAAATGCCCGACTGAAACGAGCTGCGACACAAATGAAATTCACAAAACAACAACAGCTTTTACTTAGTTTGCTTCTTTCTGCGGAATATAAACTTTAATTTCCCATCTAATACATAATAATAATACACCAAATGTTATTCATCAAAATTGTATTTGAATGATAAGAAAAATCATTTCTTTAATCCATTTGCATGGGACCACTCACAAAGCCACGCCCCATTGGCAGAGCAGCACAGATAACCAAGATCCAGCACACGTTGATAAACTTTTTGAATAGTTGATTTCGATTGAATCAAAATAATGGATCCCGGTTGCTTTTATAGGCACCTTTCCGCCTGTTACACAACTTTTCTTGGGCGAAACTAATTAATATCCGTTGATAAGCAATTACATAAATTTGTAGCGTAACAAATTAATTGGAATATATATGTGTATACTATTAAACTAAATGTTTAACTGCTCTCAGAATAAACGTATAACATATCACTTAAATATTTTTAAACATTTTACCCTTCACTCAATTTACAGAAAGCTAGCAAATATCGCAGTTTGATACTTCTTTAATATATCTATATAGAATCAGCATATTTTTCTTCTTCGACGACGAAAACCAGCAGGATCCATCCCATTCGATCCGACAGAATTGAATTCATTGAAAGCGGGGAAAAATGGAATACTGAGATTTTGTAAAAGGCAGAGCGTGCCTACTCAGACCCCATAAATAAATATATTCTAGATCAGCATCAACAGACGCGAATTGAATTTGGAATCTGAATTATTTAGTCCTGCAAACAAAATGTGTCCAAATGTTACTTAGCTACAGATAAATTGAATATGATTCATCCGAGTAACAAATACGTAAGACATAATGTTTGGCGTTTCTTTCCAATTCTTTCCAGATCACGTAATTAAAAGACAACGTGCAAATGTATTTTATTAAATTTTTAATCATTGATAAAATAAATCACTTATCTAATCCTTTAAGTCAGCCCAGTCCAGCAGAGTCTTACGTTTACCAGGCAGAGCAAGACAGACCAGCAGCATCAATCCCATGTTGAGTAACATTTTAAAGCTATGAATTTCAAATAATTGGAAGAGAGTTCCGGGTTTGTTTAATATGCGCCAATTGTTTTTAAACACATATGCATAGCTAATTGTCCGATTCGACACAATTGCTTAAATCCATTGAAAGCGCAAAGAAATGGCATACTGGTTTTGTAAAAGGCAGAACGTGCCTACTTAGATCCCATAAATAAATATATATTTGAAATCAGCAGCAACAGACGAGAGTTGATTATGTTACAGAGTCCGAATATTTTAGTCCTTCAAATGTTTCACATAAAATATTGTAAAAACTATCCATCTGAGTAAGTAATATTCCTTCCAAATCACGTGATTAAAGGAAAATATTTCTCAAATAATCGATAGCCAGCCCCGATTTTAAGCAATCGATAAGCAAATCCTGCTTTTCAAACATGTTTTGGAGCTTAAAATCTCTTGAGACACAGAATTGAGTATGTAGATCTCTTATACGCAAGATCCTTTATTCACTCTTTGAATACATCCCCAGAATAATACGAAATAATATATTTCTCTAGCTTTTGTAGTTTTCGAAATATCCGCATTCACACAGTTATAAAGACAGATGAATATAGCTAAATCGAACTTGTCGTTCTGGTCAAGAATATTAATATATATTCAGGAAATATCGCATGCCGTAATTGCTATTGCAAGAGGACCATGTATGTTTTTTGCCAGGATATTTATTAGTCTTGCCAAACTCTTTGCAGGATGATTTTGCAAAATAATATGCCATCTATAGGGCGTTGGGTGTCTAGTTGGATGTGCAGCACAAATAAATTTGTTTGTCGAAAAATGCGCTGTCTGGGCAAGAAATAAGAAATAAATTGCGACTATTTTATTGCCGTCTGGTGACATTACAAGCGGCATTTCGGGTACTAACGGGGTGGGTCTGGGATGGACGGGGATGTGGGGTTCGGCTGGCTTATTGACTTGGCTGGCGCCAAATCAACTCAAGAGAAATTGCGCTGCAGTTGTCGCAGCGGCAAAAGGAACGTGCAAATTGTTGGACAGACAACCTTGAGCTAATTTGGCTAGCGAAATACTCTCTCTCTCTCTCTCTGCCTCTCTGTCTCCATCTGTGACTCACTCTCTTTGTGTGTTCTGTGTCTCTTTGCAGGGGCCAGACAAAATTCCTTGCGCTGCGCCGACAACATCATGACAGCCACTAAGTGGGGCACCGTCACAAGGCAGACAAGGCCCCAAAAATAGACGCCGCAACGGCAACGGCAACGGCAACAAATCGGAAATGCTCGCTGCCACAGTGCTGCAGATGCCGCCGTCGCAGGCCCGCGACAGCGGCCTGGTGCTGGGCGTCTGCCTCGACCAGCTGATGCAGCAACAGCCGCGCCCCGCACCGATCGGCTCCAAGATGCTGCCAGCCGGCGCAGAGTCAGAGGCTGCCTCCGAGAAGCAGCCGCAATTGACAGGCAGACAAACACGCTGCTGGCCGCCGCCCTGCTTCATGCTACTCGTATCACTGCTGGAGGTAGGTGGGACCGCTGACCAGTTCCTAATGCGATTAACCTCTGCCCGGGCCCAGTTGGGGTTGATTAAGTGCGGCCAGTCGAAAAAGGGGCAGCTTTGCCACCGGGTTGCCATGACATCGGCCGCATTGCACAACACAAGGCGCACTCAACATTTTGGGGGCGCACTTAATTGCTTTCAGGAGTGAAATTATGTGCAACATTTTACTCAGTGAACGCCAAGTGTAGCCAAGGGGAAAACTCAAACAAACTGATTTCATTTAAATAATCAACTTTGAAAGCAGTTTTTAATTTATCCTTTTCATTCGAATCTGTTTAATTTGCAGTGCATTTAGCTGCAGCTCCTCAGAAACTGTTTGTCTCAAGCTCTCAACTCTCATAACTTGCTCAGAACAGAGGCAATTTTCATTTTTAATTGCATTTTATTTCTGTTTTATTCTCTGTTTTCATTTGTCATCTGCTGTTTTAACCAGTCCAATAACTTTTTTCTTTTTGCCAAAGTTTTCAATTCTAGTCAATTAAATAAATAAGTTTGTTTGTCTCTTAACTCAGAATTTAATAGATCTTATTTTTAGTTATAAAAAATTCAATTGTCAAAGCTCCTTTAAGAATCGGATGCCTAGTAGTTAGATTTCATTAGTTCCTTTATCAAAACTTATGCCAAAAACTACAAGAACTTGGGCTAGTAAGAATTTGACTACTCCTTGAAGACTTCAAGCTCCAACAAATTTGGCTTTATTTTGCATTTATTTATTTTCCAAGCCATCCATTTCCGAATTTTGTAGAATTTATTCGAATTTCTTTATTTAATTTATTCAGTTTTCAAACCAAACGAGAAACGTTTAACATTTTCAAATTGTGGAAACTTAAATGTCAGCTTCATATTGTGTGGCTTGTTTGTTTATAGCCTTCCACATTAAATATGCAACACATTCGTGCCACACTCTGTGATCCCGTGCCACAGCTGTCCTCCGCCCTTTGACGAACAGCTTCTTTAGCTGGGCCCCCCTTTAATGGGGCATTTCGTGTACGTTTTGTTTGGCCATCATCTCAAGTTATTGCGCTTCAGATGCTCGCAAGGGTGGTTCTCCATTGGGTGTCCCAGAAAAGCAATAACAGCTCGTGATCATATTTCAGACCACCCTTCCCCCTTACGATACGTTCCACTTCCCTGCCCATTTGCAGTTGCATGCCAGCCAAAGCTGCCACACACGTGAGCTGGCCTCGTATCGAGGAATTCTGTGGCAAATAAATTGCCGGCTGGCCACAATGCGAGTGGCAAGCGGCAAGCGGCAGGCGACGTATTTGCAAATGGCATTTGGCTTCCGGTTAAAGGATATATCAACTGAAACAGGAGACCGCCGAGCTGTCCAACATTGGGTAGTGCGTGCGAAAATCCAACACTCTGTGCGTCTGTATTAGTGTCTGGGTTTGCAGACTGGACGCCGCCAGCCACAAAGAGGGGGGTCGGGGGAGGAATGTGTGGCAAGTGGCAAGTGGCATGAAAGGCGCATGAAATTTGCCATGCCGGCATTGGCGACGTCTCGCCGCTGTCTGCTGCCAGTCTCGTTCAGTTTCTCGGCTTGCTTCGGTTGCAGCTCGCTTTTCGGCCTGAGGGTTGCTTTGCTTGGCTTTTCCTTTTTCCTTTAATGCCCTTCCAGAGGGTATTTTCATTTTGTCATGAAATGTGTGAAGCTTAGAAGCAGACGATTTTACAATGGTAGTGCATATGGTCCAAAGTTTGTCTTTCCAATCTCTCAATGTTCAAGCTATTGTCTTGACATAGGTCGGCATTTTTGTTCCAAGCAGGACAGATTTTGGAATCGGATCAGGCCACTATCTTATATAGTTGCCATATGAATCGATCAGATAGACAGAAGAACCAAGTTCTTGTATGAAGAACTCTCTTATTCTCAAGATATCTTAATCAACTCAGCTAACACGAGCTTCTCCCTGCTCAGATATTTGCAAAGCCGTATCAAACCGCATTTAATAGAAAAATTGCAAGTTATTCCTTGTTATAAGCCCCATGTTTACAAGGGTATTCCATCTTCGGCGTGTCTAGGAAATTCCTTCCCTTTTGATTTAGCTTTTGCTTTAGTTTTTCCTGGCTCTTCTTGGCGCCGTTGAGGGGCTTGAAAAACAAAGGGCTTACATTGTGATGTGGCTCTAGTGCCGCCCACCTCCGGCCGAAAGCACTTAATGGAGAGGGTTTGACTAGACTTGCCAGCTAAACCTTTTTAGATCGAATCTTAAATCGAAATTGAAATCGGAAATGGTAGCTTCAATCAATAAACTGGCCTAAATCCACTTGCATCATTCCGCAGATCCTTGTCTTTGTGTTTGGAGGCTCTGCACCGCCGGAGGATTCGCTGCTCATCTATCGACCGGATCGACGCTTGCAGCTGTGGCGCTTCGTCTCCTACGCCTTACTGCACGCCAGCTGGCTCCATTTGGGCTTCAATGTGCTCACCCAGCTGCTGTATGGCCTGCCGCTGGAGCTACTGCACGGCTCGGGACGCACGGCCGTTGTCTATGTGGCGGGTGTGCTGGCCGGCTCGCTGGGCACCAGCGTGGTCGACTCCACGGTGTATCTGGTGGGCGCCAGCGGCGGCGTCTATGCTCTGCTGGCGGCCCAGTTGGCCAATGTGTTGCTCAATTTTGGTCACATGCGCCAGGGACTCGCCCAGCTGCTGGCGGTTGTCACCTTTGGTGAGTACTCTGCCTGCTTCAGCTAATTGCCTGGCACTGGTCACTATGACGCTTCTCTGTAGTCTCCTGCGATCTGGCCTACACGCTGTACTGCCGGCAACTGGCCTTGGTGGAGTTGCCGCCCACCATCTCCGTCTCCTACATAGCGCACATGACGGGCGCCCTGGCTGGACTCAGCGTGGGTTTGTGCCTGCTCCGGCAGCTGGACGGCAGTCTGCGTCCGAGGCTGCTGCGCTGGCTGGCGCTTGGCGCTTGGACAACCTTTAGCGGATTTGCCTTGGCCTTCAATCTGATCAACACGGTGACCGCCCAGCTGCTGGCCGAGCAGGAGGGCGAGGTAATCAAACAGCATCTGCTGCACGATCTGGGCATGGAACGTTGAGAGCTGCACAGCTAGAACCAAAGACTGAGAACCCAGTCAGGCTCTAAACTATATACTCATATCTGAATAATAGACTAGTCATTAGCTTGTAATGCATTCCAGGACAATGTGCTCAAATCAAAAAGGAAAAGGAACTTGGTTCGGGCGTCAACTGAACCCTTCCAAGTGCGCTCAAAGAACCAGATGAAGACGAAGACGAACGAGCTAACAATTATCTTATGTAAATGCCAAAAAGGAGTCCAAGCGAATTCAATTGCTAAACGAGCGTGGCTCACTCCAGAGACTTTGATAAACACTTCGAATAATGCCGCTTAAGACAACAGACAACATCCTATTTAGTGCTATGCATCCTATATAAATATTCCTATAGCAGATGCAACCTAGACATCAAATATGAACTGTCAAATCAGTTTTAGCTAGGCCACAACTAACTGAAAATTCTGTTTTCAAATGTTAATTTGGGCATTCAATAAACACATCAAAAATCTACAATAAATTCTACTTATAAACATATCAAATGGTTGCGTTTTTCAATGGCTGGAAGCATGGGTAATGCGTCTGGATTTGCCAAAAATAATTTATATGAATGGCTTTGCAAAATATATGCGAAAGTTTATTGCATTGCATTGATTTGAACAAATGCACAATAATTGCCTAAAAAGTTATATAATATTATCATAATTTATTATATCATATCTATTTATCACAATAATGTCAAATAGATAGATATTATATGATAATTTATTAATATAATATATAGTTAATATCTAAAACAAAGGCACTTGGCCTCGATAGCGCAGCATAGTAACAGTTTTTATTTTTATAAATATACGAGTTTATAATATTTGCCAATTATTGGAATATTACTATATAAACAGAATGGATTCAATTATTGATCTTGTGGCAAGAAAGCAAGCAAATTATGACATCACATGACTTCTGGCCGGATTCACTCTGAGTTTTGTTGCCCAATTTATGAGTACAATATGAATAGGTAAGTGCTTTGTGGCGGGTGGGAATGGGAATGGGAATGGGGCAGGTGCTATTCAGCATGTGCCAGCCCGTAGCAACAACAACGACAACAAAATGCAATTCACAATTGGCAAACGAAAAGTAAATAACAAACAAAAAATTAGCCGCTCGATTTTGTTTGTTGCCTCATCGAGAATTGGCCTAATTAGGCACCAGGGCCCAATTCGCTCGGTTTGGGGGGGTTGCGGGGGAAGGAACTGAGGCAGCGGTTGACTTTTGTTTTGGTTTTCGGTTTCGTGTCGCAGTTTGCACAGCTAAAACGTATGTTAAAGAGTGATGGCAGACCAGCTACCCTGTAGAAATATTGATGGACATCAGCTGATGTGAATGCTGAGAGCGTGTGAAAGCATAAGAATGCTGAAAGAGCAGATACCCTATGGAATATTATAGCTAAATAGAAATATTTATGAAACTGATTAAAGATAACTAAAAGTATGTCAGGATTGCCGAAAGAGCATTAAGAATGTGGGTTATGATCAATTATCATGAATAGAAATAAGCATTAAGTATGGAAGTTAAAGAGTGCTAGAAGAGCAGCTACCCTGTAGAATACACAAAATAAGTATTATACATTAAGTATTATGATTAATCTCTAATCTTAAAACAACTTCAAACTTGTCTCATTTAACACACATAATTGTTACCTCCCTATTCTTAGCCTAGGGTATTCAAGCGCAGACACCGAAATTGTAAACGCTTCTGACCGTGTTTGCGCTGAAATTTAATAACTCGTTGCTGCAATTTGGTGCCGCATTCGATTTCAGCTACTGCTACCACAATATCAACTCCCTACATAGTCGCCCTCCACTTCCAACCCTCCTACCCCCCTGCCGGGCATAAGGAGCGCAACTTTGACGAGACATTGATGGTTCAATCCCCCAATCGACCCACCAGCAAGCGGAGCCAATTTAGCAAACTGAATGCGATTTTTATATGCAACCTGTGCAGCTTGCATCCAGCATCCAGCAGCTTGCAACTTGCAACACGACCACGAGAAGCTGGGCAATAGCTGCCTGGCTGGCTGGGCACGTTTAAATCCTCGTTAAGTCATCACCAGGTGAGCTGGTTCTGGTTACGTTGACAGCCACGACCAGTGCCAGTGCCAGTCGCGAGTACCAGAACCGGGCGACATTTGACAACAAAATATTTGTGACATTAAATGCTGTGGCAGGCAGAGGCTGAGCCACATACTGATCCACATGCTCATCCTCGGTTCCAACTGCAGCTACGTGCTCATTTCACTAATTTAATGAAGACCTTTGCGGTGGCGCGTCCTGGCCATTGTCTTGACATTGTCTTTCAGATTGATGAGGCTCTCGAGCAGCGTTGCCCGGGTAGACCACATATGCCAGTTGCCTCGTTCATCTCCACCATCTCCTCGTGGTTGCTTTCACTGGCTGCTGCAACTGCCACCGCCGACTGCATCAATAATTTGTGTTCGCCGTTGAAAATAATTGACCAAGTTTGTCTGTTTGCGGTTCTGGGCCCAGACGAAAAGCGTTGTGGCATTTAATCTACTTGCAGCCGTGCAAGTCGACCGAGGCCGCGGATGACAACGACAATTGAAGCGGCGGCAGCAGCTGCCAAATGACGACAAAAACAACAAAACAGAAAGACAACCAAGAAAAAAAATGCTACGAATCAGCATTGGTCTTGCTCTTGCACTTGGCTCTCATCTCATCTCGTCTCGGTTGCGGCCTCGGTCTTGGACTTGGACTTGGACTCAGTGCACTTCGCGTAATTGAAATAATTTTAAGTGAAAAATCTGCATTCAAAAAATATTTCAGCCGGCGCACAAATGTGAGAGCCAGCAAAAAACAAGTGAGTAGCAAGCGGGAGCAGAAGATATTTAGCAGGACAATTTTACTGAACAGCAGATGCCCTTTCAAGGAAGTGCCAGTTCAATTAAACAGAGTGGTAGAAAGAGAAAGAGAGAGAAAGAGAGAAACGATAGAGACGAGAGAGATACACTAATAAAAGAATAGATAAGGAGTATAAAGTAACCTTTAAATTTACAAGCAAGTTTACAAAGAAGATCATCATACTCAAATCAGCATGGAAAGTTTGCCCATCACATATAAGACAATGGAAAAGAAGTTGAAAAACATATAAAGTAACATTTAAATTTACAAGCAGGATAACTTTTTAATCGGCATGGTAAGTTGATCCAATTCCAAGCTTAAATTTCTGTACCTTGTCTTTAGCGATCCTCACAATCTATAAGGACTGCCTAAAAAAGATTTGGAAGCAGGTTTTTTCATTCCTATCATATTTTTAGTTGTAGAGTTTAAAAGATTCATAAATTTGGGTCCTATACTTCTTCTTCAGGAACGATCTTTACATATAATTTCTTATGTAGTCACTAATAGTTTTAGTTTGGGTTAACACCAGAGAAGCCAAGGCTACAATCAAATTGCTTTACTTTTAACTCTCAAGCTGCTCTCAAAACTCAGATACCCCAAGCAAGTGACGGCAGTTTTATGTACGACGCACACAAATTTACATGCGCAAATTTAAAGAGTCGTTGGGTGGACAAAAACCGAAGAAAAAAAAAGAGTCAACAGTTTGCAGCTTGGCATCCGGCCCCATTGGAGCCATCTTAATCCTTGGCATTAAGGCAAATTGCTGCCGCCAAAACTCATTTCTTGGGCAGAACGCGAGCCACCAAGCAATGAACTTTCAAGTGGATGCTGAAGCTGGAGCTGGAGCAGCGATCGACGATCGCCGAACGCCGATCGCCGAGCACCGTAATTTGCTTAATTCGACGCTCAGCCAAAAGTCGTTGCCCGCCTCCCTGCGCCGAGGCTCAGCCCACGGTTTTGGGGTCGGGACTGGGACTGGGACTGGGGCCACGTAATGGGCGCTCAGCACGCGGCTGCCACTCGTCAATTTAGTTGGAGTCTTTTCTCCTTAGTTGTTTTTTTTTTTTTTTTGTGGCTGCTGTCGCCGCCGCTGACGATCGACACGTTCACGTCTGCCGCTGACGAGGATGATCCTTGAACGGCTCCTTGGCAGTGGCAGCGGCTTCTTCAGCAGCGGCGCTGCCTCAATTTGGGTTTGCGTGGCCCGCGGGCAACTGCAAGTTAAGTTTTTATCACATGGCTGCACTTGCCGCATATTTCGGTGGCTGTAATTTCGCTCAGACATTATGCGAGCACACCCCCCGAAAAAGTCCAGAGCACACATTCGGTCAATAGCTCTGCCGCGTCTCGGAATTGACAGCACCAAATAGTCCAGGGACAACTTTTGACGTTGGCCAAATACGCAATTCGAAAGAAGAAAAAAACAGCTGAAGTTTGATAAAGATTTCAATTTGGATTTCGTGGCACAATTTTATAAAAACTTTTGCGTATTGCTTCACTTTGCTTATTGGAAGTTTTCATAGAATCCACAATCGGCCCTTCCATTTTCCATGTGCTGCAGCAGACCTCAAGCTCACTCAGTCGTTGAAGCAATCAAAATACAACAAAATATTTGATAAAACACTTTATGAAACTGCTTTGGCATTAAAATTCTGCCCTACAATTATGTAAGACATTGCTGTAGTAGTGGCAGCCATATCAAATCCTATAGAAAATATCAATTATAGATCAGCTTAATTAAACTTGCTCAGCCTGAATGCTCATCTGTCTGTATAATCGCATTAATGCCATCCATCTATAAGAACCAGAGACTATGTAACTTGTAGAATATTTTACATACAGCTATATGTTCTGATTAACTAATTGATTGAGTGACTGACTGACTAATTGGGAATCGAGACATAGCTTAAGTCGAACGAACGTAGGTTAGTCCAATTTTTATGTGTAGTCAACTTATTGAAGGCTAAAGAGAATTTTTCTTAATTTCCACCCGCAAAGGTGGAATATGGGTGAAAAACACTTTGATTTTCAGCTGATCGACTTAAAACTAATTTTGAAAGTTCTTCTACATTCTACATACACTCTACATGGGTTCAAGTTCAATAAATCCTTGCCCTTGTCTTTCTAGGGTATCTCAGTCTCTTGCCGCCTATTACCTTCTATTTAGGGCCAGCTAGTTTTTGTCTATACTGCTTATACGACTTGTCTTGATGCTCATCCCTGTTAACTAACTAATTACATTGATCATTATCAATTTATGCATCTCATTAAAGCTGCCAACGCGTCTCGTTTTTGGGAATTTTTTGGCTCACCGCTTGGTGGCCTCATAACTCAGCTCAATATAAATCCGTTAACAAAACGCTTAATCCGCATTGTGCATTTTATTTATGGCCATTTGATGGCGCATTATCGGATCAGGCACATGGCACATGGCACCCGGCACCCGGCACATGGCTCATTGGACAGTTGGCAGCTGGCGCGCCTCATAATTGGATTCGTCACAGGCGCTCTTGCGGTCCTGGTCATAAATCGCGGCCTGCTTGAAATGCAAATTCGGTGTTGGATGCCTCCAGCCGCTGTCTGGGGCAGTTGCATGTCGTCTGTGTGTTTGTGTGTGTGTTGGGGCTGTGTGTTTATATGGAATATCATCGGCAAGGCATCAAAGTGCCAGGGCGCAAATGTTCGCCAGCCCAATTAACGCGAGCGGCAGCTGAGCGAGTGCAGCAGCAGCAGCCGGAGCAGGAGCAGGAGCAGCAATCAGACTTCACTTGAACAGCAAAATGTTTGCAATTAAGCCTCGATTTTCGGCAAAGTGCGTGGCTCTTAGTGAACAGGAAAGCTGCCACAACAACAACAACAACAAAAACAACAGCAGCAACAAGAGAAGTAGCACGAAGTCAGGAGTAGCTGCAACAAGAAGCGTTCCATGTTCCTGGCTCGCCTGGCTGGTTGCTTGTCGATGCGTAACAAAGGATAATCCACAAAACTGACTCGTTTCTCTGGCTGCACCCACCAGAAAGTCAGACAACGTCAGCAGCAGCAGCAGCAGCAAAGACAACCCACGCCAAGGGGCAACAAGACAAAGTCAAGTAGACTTTGGATGCACTAACTATTTGCTTAACTTTCTACAAAAAGCAAATTGTGGATTATATATGACAAACTAACCATAAACCATGAAAATAGTTCATGAATGTGGAAAGGTCCAGGTTCACGAAACGAACCTTAAGGCAGAGAGCTTTCTAAACCAACGAGCATGCTTTTGGATTTGCAGTCCTAGCTCTAACAGAAATAATAAGATTTTGGAGTTTACTTTTAAACAGCATGTCTTAGCTAATATACCCTCTCCCTCTTCTAGCACTGACAACAACAGCAACTGCTATCGTGTCCACACCCAGGCGAAGGCGAGAATTGCACAACATTTGACAGCGTTCACCCGCACCCAATGCAAGAGCCAATCCTGGCGAGAGATCCAATGTTTTTTCTTCTCTTCTCTTCTACTTGCAGATTAAGTGGTTTGCGGGTTGCTGCTGGAAGCAGCGCATCTAATGCGGCAAAGTGCTCGAAGAACGCCTCGAGTTGTGCCAGTTGCATTAATTAAACACTTAAACAAGTACCTGACTCGGGTCTGTCCGACTGTCTGTCTGTCTGTCCAACTGTCTGTCGGCTGTCTATGGGCCTGGGCCCAATTAACTTGGGCCATCAATTTGTAACGGTCGGAAGGCAGAATGTTGTTTTGTCTGTTCGTCGACGCTTGGCCCATTGCCCATTTCGTCGGGCACTCGAACATCAAAACATGTCCGTGCCAAAGCCAGAGATAACAAAAACATCAAATGCGCAAAAATCGAAATCGAAAATCGTTGCGAAAAGTGGCCATAAATTATGTCTGCGGTGGCGGCGTCGATGGCGTCGACTGCCCGCCAAGTTGATTGAAATCGCGTCTCTGATAAAATGGAATTAAGTTCTGTTAGCCAAGTGGCAACAGCCACAGCAGCAGCAGCAGCACCAGCAGCAGCACAAGAAACAGCATTATTTCCAGCAGGTATGCAAAAGAGCAATATTTCAGAAATGATGAGTTACAGATGCGTCTGGAGCAGCAGCAGCGGCAGCGGCAGCAACAGATGCAAAATATGCAGCCACGTTTGCGGCATCAGCAACAATATCACAACTCCAACAGACAGCAGTGCCCAGCAGTGCTCCCCTGTATTCCGGCAACACTCAAGCGCATATTTACTTCAGCTGGGCAGCACAGTGCCTCAAAACGTATGCGAATTGGTCAGAACATACTTTTGCAGGTCATAACTTAGTCGAATAAGAATTTACTATTTATCTTTGCCAACCTTGTTGTAACAGTTCAATAAATTTCGTACCATTAAACATAGGAGGACTTACCCAAATTTATCCTCCTTGTAAATGTTTGCTCATTGTAAATCTTTTTGCTAACACAGTTATTCTCATAGGCTCTTTGCCAGCCGTACTCATTGTTAATCCTTTTCCTTTTTTATCCTCATGGTACACTTATCGCATATTTATGCTCTAATCTCATTTATACTCTTGGTACATCTTTCCTCTTTGCACATTCAACCTCTTTGCATTTTTATCGCACAATTATCCACGTGCAATTTATGCGTACATAAGATTCATCCAACTGGCAGCTAACATGAACTTTGCAATGAACATTTCCGCGCAGTAACTGCAACAAAAGAATTAATATATATGTTATTTTACTAACAGAAGAATATTTTATAATATATATTGATTTTTTAATAAATATCCCAAAGTTAAATGGAATTCCTTTAGTTTTTCACCTATTTACACTCGCGTGGACCACTGTGCGTAGTGAATCATTATCATGCGAGCTTAGCATCTGCTATTGCCTGTTGGCTGTTGACTGTTGGCTGCTGCTGCTGTAGCGTCGACAATATTTGTTGGTTTTATTGTTGTTGTTACTGTTGCATTGTTTACTTAGCGCAGACCAAAACAAAAATTTCAGCCAGTTGGGAGTCCGTAGTCCGCAGTCATCGCCAGCGAAGCGTTTGCCAAGTAACGACCACCGAGCAGCAGCCGGAGCAGACGAATGAGCTGAAAATGGAGATGGATATGAAGATGGGGCACCAGTTGGAGCAGGGCATGTCCATTACTGCTGCTGCTGCTGCTGCTGCTGCTGCTGCTGCTGCTGCTGATCCCGCTGCTGCTGCTGCTGCGGTGACTGCGGTTTAGCTACACTGCAGGAATCGACTCCAGTTGCTGTTGTGGTGAAAATGCTGGCAACTAAATTTTATGGATTTATTGAAAATTGAACGCACTTGAACGCAACTGCAACTGGAGGTGGCAAGAAAGCGATGGAGAGGAAATGAGAGGAAAGGGGGCCGCCTCGCAGTCTGGGGGCCATTGCAAAGAGTCTTGTTTGGAAAACAAATAGCAAAAGCTGAAAGATGCTGCAGACCAGGTCGCCGTCTCGTGGCTGTGGCTGGCTGCGGCTGTAGCTGTGGATGCCACGCGTTGCGTTTTGTTTGTTGCCGAGTTTTTGTGCTTGTTTGTTTACAGAAACGCGTGCGGCCAATAACAGCAACAGCAACAATCATAACCACAACAACAGCGGCAGCGAGTGCAAAACGATGCCTAAATTTGAACTCAATTAATATTCCTTTTCAGCTGCAGCCACAGAGACATCTGCCAGCGCCCAGCCCAGCCCTGCCCAAGATCTGCCCCTCGCCCTGGACTCCGCTCTGGTGGCGCCTCAGAACGAGTTCAACGAGCCGGATCTCAGCGCAGCCGGTTCTCAATTTGATTTAGTTTAGAGCTAAGCTCGAGTCTTCAGTCTTCCAGTCTTCAAGTCGCTGAGCCTCCACGCGCAAACGCCCACACACTTTCCCAGGATGTCGGCATGGAATTCGCTTTCGATGCCAGGCCAGGCCAGGCCAGACCTGGCCGGGCTGGGCCAGGCCACGTGGGCAGTCGCCACGTCTGGAGTCGCCACGCACATAGCTGCGATTCAGGATCGCGTCTCGGCTATCATGCAGTCAGCGTGTGGACAAGAGCAACAAACACCTCACGCTGGTCGCACAATAATCTGCGCGAATCTATTCGGCAATGTATAAAAATAAAGCAAATGTATTAACGAAATTTCCAAGAAACGTGCAACAATCTTTGTTCTACTCAAAGCAATACGCCCCCGCCCTTTGCCACCCAACCGCACACATAAACTCTCATAAATATCCACAAGTAGCATATATGTGTGAGGTTCTTTATAAAAAAAGGCACACACACTCTACACTCTAGACACATACATATGGATGGATGCTCTTTAAGTTTCGGGCCGAAAAAGCAAATTGAAAATGTTGTCGTTGGGTCGCCCACGCGAGCTGCACGGCATTGACGAGGTGTGCAGGAGGGGTTGGGTGGCGGCGCCTGGCGACATTTGAAACAATTTAAGCGATAAACTGTTCAATGGCCAGACAGGTGGCTGCCCCCGCCGCCAAGGAGGGGCGTGCTTTGGTCTTTTGTAGTCTTGTCACATAAATTCATTAATTTGTCGCACTTTGCGAATTGCCTTAAAATATTGTCAGCTTTATGGCGACTTTAATTATAGCGACGACGCATTAAAAACTAATGCAAGAAAATTAATAAAATTCACCAAAAAAAATAAATAAAAGAGAACAAATTTCAAATTTTCGATCCCAAATATGTGGGTGGGAGGGAACGAGACGCGGGGGCGAGGCGGAGCACAGTGAAAACAAACTGAATGTCGTTATGAATGTTTGGGCCAATTTAAATTTAGCAAAAATATGCGACAAGACGGCGATCAGATCAGCCCACTGAGGCGAGAGAAAGAACTCAAAATAGATGTAGCACCAGTTGCTGATATTTATAATAGAAATACGCTAGCCGAGTTAGAGGTAGACTCGCTTGCCTAAGCACTTTGTTAATCAAAGCCCAGAACTTATCACTAATAATACATTATTAAACGTTTAAATGTGTTCTTGAACTGTGAGACAACAAGAAGGTGCCTGGTTCGAACCTGAAGCGTCTTTGCGTGCAAAGTTTCATTCATATCAACGTTTATTTGGCTCGGCTAGTATAGAGGTTGCTGGTTCAAACGCTATGCTAGCGAATGTTATTGCCTATCAAAGTTGAAAAGGAGGACTATCCTATATATTATATTTTCCTAACAATTTAAAAGTAAAATTTCTATAAAATTGATAAAGAGATATATAAGCTTATTCTGGCCAGTTCAAAACAAGGTTGCTGGTTCAAACATATGCTAGTGAATGTCACTGTTAATCCAATATAAGTTTATATCATAGCTTAATTTATATAAAATAAATAAGAAGATATGTCAAAGTGTATTCGAGCCAGCCAGCGAAGAGGTTGCTGGTTCAAATCTTATGCTAGAGTTTACTTGAGATTAAACTGTATATTTTATCAAATGTTACCATTTCTTAAAACTAAATTCAATAATAATATAATAAAATTAATGTAAATGTATTTGAATTTCCATTACAAGTTTTTCTCATTCTTTTTCGATTTCTTTGGCTTCCCCTAGAGTATCTTGAGATCAGCATGTTGTACTTGACTTTGGTATCTTGTTTTATATACACAAAATCGTACGATGTTTCAGACAGTGATCTGTCATGTATTTTTAGTTGGCCCGCACGACAGAAGCGAAATGAAATCAAACGAGACAATTTGCGAATGTTTGCTGCAATCTGTGATCCAAGTTGGCCACGTCTATGGGTCTAACCAGCCAGGCCGCCCTATTTGGTCTATCGATGGCCGTCAATCAACACCACGCCCACACAACTACACAACATTCAATCAGTTAGTCACTAAGTTAGTTTGTCAATCGGCTGTCCCATTAGAGGCGACACTTGCCGCGGCTATAGGCCCATAACCGCAGGCACCAATCTCTCTTCTGGAGCTCTCGGCTGCTGCTGCTGCTGCTGGCTAATCCCGCCATATAAGCACCAGCTGCTTGGGACGACCTGTAAAATTGTATGCAAATTGCTGATTGAAATTGGAATTCTTGTGCCCGGTTCTATGGGGGCCTGATGGCGTGACAAATATGGCGACATGGCTTGCCTACGGAATGAGAGTTGAGCGTTGGCAGGAGAGAGGCCGAGGAGCGAGCGGGTCGCGAGCACAGACGTCATGAATCAAATATTGTATAAATCGTATCAAGATCTCCAAAGAGTCAAGGTCTTTGGCAGCTTGGACGCGGCCCACATCTGACACAGCGCCAACAAAGGGGCGGTGGCTGGGGAAGGGGCGAGGGCGAGGTCGGGCCAGGCAGTTGGGCATAGGTAGTCGCATAATTAACATGCGACAGCGAATGCCAACGACTTGACAACAGCGCCAGCAGCAACAACAACAACAACAACAACAACATCAATAACAAGAAGAAGCAGCAGCAGCAGCAAAACAAAAGCTGAACAAAAAAATAACTACATAACTCTCGTGGGTGTCGAGATTTAATTTCATTTTGAGATTTTTTTTTTAATGCCGCTTTATAGTTGGGTTTTATTTTCAGCATTAAGTTCCATTGCACTCTGTGCGCAGGGAAGTTGTTTAATGGGGGCGGGGCAGGGGCAGGGGCGCCCCCTCACAGAGAGACCAGGCTACCCACGGAGAACGTGTGTGTGCGTGTGTGTGTGAGATTCTATTTTTTTTTTTTTTTTTATGATTTGTGCAGTTTTATTATGTTCGGCAACTAAGTAGGGCTATATATACACACATGTATCTATATACGCACACAAATGAGCACATAGTTTGTTGCCAAACAAAACAAACACTGAGCACACATTAGAACTAGTTGGTACTTCAATGTGAACAGGGTAGCAGAAAACTGGAGTGCTTGTGGCAACTCTGAAGTGGAATTAAGTACAAGCTACTTTGGCTACTTAAAAATATGATTTTATTGCTTTTGAAATGTTTTGCAACTAGCGATTTTATGCAGAGAAAGTATTAAACAAAGAGGAAGAGTATGCCAAAATATAATAACAATAATTATAATAATGTTTATAATATTTAATAATAATATAATTTATAACAATTTGTATTTGTCGAGATTTTATAATCTTGTCAATTGAATTAATGGATTGAAACAAAAAAATAAAAGAACAGAACTAACAATTATTGTTATTCGAAAATGGTTTACCTAAATATAGAAATCTTATGAAAGCGAACTATTCCCAAACATTGGATTTATCAATTTATGATAGATGCCAATTTTGGTCAGATAGCTATTCTAGCCCGTATTTTATAGAAGAAAATATTTAAGATTTACAATATTTTCTGTACAACGGGCATTTGTAAAGTAAAGAATTCCGTAAACTTGAAAGTCCAGAACCTTTGTTTAAGAATGTGAAACAACATTTTTAAGAACCTAATGCCAGGCAGACTCATGCGAATCGTGAATCGAACCATTGACAATTTCTTTTTGGGTTTACAATCCTAATATTAATCTAAAAGAAAACAAATACTAAAGTGTTTGACATTAAAATATATGTATCGCACTTAATGCGGCTCGAAAATATATTTTGAGTTGCTTAAGTCTAAAAGTAGAGCTCAATAAAAAACCGGAACCACTGGCTAAACCTTATCTGGATATCATTTTGGGTCGTTTACAAATCTGACCAGTTATTAAACTTGCTCTGTAATCGCTCACTTTGTGGCACAAAAGCCAAAAGCACGTAGAACAAAAAATAAAAATCTCTTAACAGAAAATCCAAAAAGAAAAAGAAAAACTTTTGCATTTTTCATTAATAAAACGCGGCTTTGCCCGGTGGTCTCTGGCCTTTTACAGTGTGTAGCACAGTAACACATATTGCTAGGGGGATAGCAGGGGCTGTGTGGGGCGGGAGGTGGCACGTAGTACATGAGAGATATACGAGAACATTAACGCGACGTAGTTGGCGGTTGGTAACCAGTTACATTTTATGACTTTAGTCGAACAGGCCGTAGTTGGAGAGCGGCTAATGAAAAGAAATGAAGCCCGAAAGTAAATGAAACAAGTTGAAATGGCAGTTGCCCAGTTGGCCCCGTTTCTGTAGTTTCGGCGGTTAGGGGCCAGGGTTTGCTGGGGGGAGGTTGGGAAGGTCTCTGTCTCTGTCGCTGTCTCTGGGTCTGGGTCTGGGTCTGGCTACGCAACATAAATGAGACGTCAAATTTGAAATGCCAAAGAAATGAAAAACGTTAAGCAGCATTTCTGATTTTTTACGGCTGAAAATTTCAGGAAATGCGCCGCACTGCAATGAGACCCCACCGGCCGCCCCCCACCCCGCCCTGCAGCCGTGTCTTCTCTGTATTTTTGGAGGCAACAACTTTGTCGGTGACAACTAAATTAAGCTCCGTTACCGCCAGTTGGCACCTCGGCAGGGCTCGGCAAGGCAGGGCAGGGCAGAGGGCAACGGTAAGCGCAATTTTCTCACCGTTCCCACAGCTGACCCCCGGGTGGGGACCCGCAACAAATTCGGACACCCAAGCAGCGAAAATGGCTCTAAACGCCGATTATGAAGCTGAAGACGTGGCAAGAACAACAACAACAACGACAGCAACAACAACTAGAACAACGAAGACTATGCAGACGTGGCCAGAGCGACTGATGACATCGCCAGGCGAAACAAATAAGATGGTTTTTATGGGTCGTACATGTGATACAGACCCCCCGCACGTTCCCGCCTCGTAGAACCAAGTATGTATAGAATGTAGCGTAAAATTTATGTTGAAATAAAAGCAACGACACCGTTGAAACAGGCCCAGTTACAGGCTTTGAAGGGGGGAGCTGGGTTTATTAATTATGATGGAGCTGTGTGCAAATGCTGGATGGATTAGGGCAATCCCTCCGAAGGAAAATTGATGATGGCGCCAATGCGACTAACCCAAAGGCACACAAAACTAATCTCAGCAAAGTTGCAGCTTCCGCACAAAATCCCCAAATACAGAAAAACAAAAAAAAAAACACTCCAACAAAAGTGTCGCAACAATTTTGACAATCGAACTGAAGATGTGTCAGCCCAATGAACTTGATTTATGATATCCGAGCTATAGATATAGAAATTTGTTAAAATACAGGCACAGATAAGCCAACTAAGCAGAGTCTCCTTTAGTCGTACAACAATTTATTAATGCAAGTCACAATTTCGTTTGGCTGCGGCCATAGACTTGCAACTTTATGGACTATTTTGGCCTCCCTCAACCCCCCAGCACATATTGATAGTCTCTTCCTCTGGATAAGTACATTTCCGCCCTTGTTACTTCAAAAGCTTTGCCGCCAGCTCCATGTCCTCGCCCCACAGCGCCGCAGCTGATAGGCAGCGACATTTGCTGTGTGAACACATCCCGTGAGGCCTGCCAAAAATAGGACATCTAGAATCTGCTGACGGCGCGGCCAATAAACCTACCCATTTAATGGGTGTCTGCGACAGCCAAAAACAAATTGAAATTACCAAATGCATCTATGAAATTTATCGCAGAGACAATATCAACGATCTGCGACACGTTGAATTAATTTACGAACATCAATCTCAATCTTCAAAGCTCTCTCTCCCTCTCTCTCTCTCTCTTTCTCACTCTCCAAGTATCTCAAGTTCGTCTGCCCGTGTGTCAATTCAACAAATTTGTGTGTGTTTGTTATTTTGGTTGAAATTTATTTTTAATATTTTCGTAGCGTTTGGCTTCTGCACTCGCTGCTCGCTGCTCGCGGCCCGCAGCTCGATCCCAATTCCAATTCCAAATTCCCATGGCTTCAGGGTGGGCGTCCGCAGTCGATTCAAAAAAAAAACACAATAAATTAACAATATTTATTTGCTTGCGGTAATTGTGCGAATAATTGATGATTATGTGTTTTATTCACAGCTGCAAATTGCAACTAAATGCATAACGAATTCGAGTGCTGAATGTTGCCTTTTAATTAATTTTGCAAAATGTTGAACGTTAATTTGACACTCTGCAACAGTCAGTATACCCAACAATTAGAGAAAGTGAGAAATTGAGAGATGGAGAGAAAAAAAAAGTTGGGAATTTTAAATTTCTGATAATTAAATGTCAGCCAAGTTAGCAGAAGATGGATTGTCTAAATAACCCAGTCTTTAAAGCATCTGAAAAACGAGGTTCCGGGTTCGAACTCCCGGCTAGTGGAGAAATGTGGTATTATCTTAGCCTATGGGTAATATTGTCAACACATACACAGTTTATAACTTTTCCATCTAATTAAAAATTAAATAAATTAAGATGATATCGCCAAACATATTTTTTTTTATTTATATTATAAAATCGCTTTCAGAGCAACTAAAAATAGATGCGAAAACGTAATCTCCAGTTTGTTGCCAAATTTAATAACTATTTCAAGTTTGCCAAGCTTATCCAAGCTTAAGTGGAAAATTAACCAGTCCATGCACCAAGTCCCATATTGTCTAGTGGTTAGGATATCCGGCTCTCACCCGGAAGGCCCGGGTTCAATTCCCGGTATGGGAAATCTTTTTGTACCATCAAATATGTTTATTGTATTTTTCTTTGTCTTGTTCCCTAAAGGTTGACTAAAGCAAATCCAACGGGGCAACATTATTTTGCTGGCATGCAATCTAAGCGTAAAATAAAAATGTAATTTTCTACGCTATTACCAGAGTACCTCGAGGAGAAAACCCCGTTACTATGCTATCATTTAAGCCCGTATAACTTTTGGGATAATTTTCTAATTCAATTGCGGCTCACTGCCAAAAAAGAGGCCTTTGCTTGCACAGCCAGCGAGCCGAAAAGTGGGCCAAAATGGGCTGGTTGTAAGCCAAATGGTGGGGGCAGGGTCCTGAATTACGAGCCAGATACAAAACGGTCACAGTTCAGGCACAATTCCGAAACGAAACGGACAGATTTTACGAGCCTGCCAACTGAAAGTAAACTACAAATGTTTGCACAACTCGGTCCGCAGCTACACCTACATCAAGGATACCCCAGCCAGGAGCAGGAGCAGGAGTGGGAGACGAAGCAAAGTTGTAACAAAATTGAAAAACTTTTGCACAGTCTCGTCTTGTTGCCTTATCATAGCAACGAGCCCACGCCACGCCCACCTATGATAGGCAATGTGGGCCAAATAAATATACAAAATTCGGCAGAAAGTTTCTCACACATCGACTCTGCAGGTTGTGTGGCAAGTGCAATAGATTTCTATCTACGAGCGGCAGCAAAGGCGGAACTGTCGAGCTACTTAAGCTTAAGCTGTAGATACAAATGTATCTCAACCTATCCAAACTCTGCACAATTTGCAAGCTAAACCAAACAACTTCGACTGCATTTGACTGCGTATGCTTGGAGTTTGCTGCCAAAAAAAAAAGGATCAAAAGAAGAAAGAAACGCGCCGAAGATTAAATACCCTAATCTTGTAGATATGTGGCTGGGATATCCTTGAAAGAGCTATTATGAACTACTTCGATTAGTAGATACTTCTAGATTTTAGTTATGGAGTTTGTTTAAAAAATCTTTGTTTCCTAACACAACTTAACGTGGGTCGACAAATTCTTATATCAAAAACATATACAAGAACATCTATAAGAATATATACAAACATTATAAACTCGGATATGTCTTCTATGCGTTACACATATCTTGACAATATTCCAATTCCCTCGGCAAGGGTATGACAAAGAGGATTGAAAAAACTCCAGTACGTACATGTGTGTGAGTGCCGGAGTGGAGTCCCAAAAGTGGCTGCATGTCAAGAGAGAAAAGCTCTCAGGGATTTGCATTTCCATGTCTAATTGTGTGGAAAATTGTATGAAAATAATTCGCCAAATGAGAATGTGCCAAATGAAAATGCCATAGAGAAATTTGCAAGGGACTTGAGTAAATATTTTAACAATCGAAATTTCCATTTGAATTGGACAAAATGCGGCAATTCTTTTCGGATTTTGAATTTGCGGTTTGGCTGCGGCTTAATCAGACGTCGCCCATCGGATCAAGTATCATATTACATTTTCATGTTGTCCCCTCCCCACCTCCCTTCCTACCTTCCAACTGTTTCCCTTTGTTGCTGTTGGCTGCGGTTTCGCAATTTTGTTAAAGATGCGAAGCGCCGATACGCGTGAAATGTGCTCGTCGAGGTGAGAACAAAACGCTGCCAACCGCAGGTTGAGCGCGCGCGTGAAGGATTGCTGCACAGAGATGGAAAGAGGAGAGAGAGAGAGCGAAAGAGAGCAAGAGAGAGAGAGAGAGAGAGAGAGAGAGAGAGAGAGAGAACTTCTTATAGGCAGCAAATGCAAGGTAGTGAAAATTCCACATGGAAACTAATTTCCAGCTGACAAACTTTACATAAAAAAAGTTACATAAATAAAGTTCCACATTTTAGTAATTTTTGACTTCCAAGGTGTATTTCTTATACATCATTTAATAATGTAATTACTTGCAATAAGTATATTGTGCTAAAAGAAAATTTCATTTTCTAAATTCGTGTAACATTAAAGTTTAAATTTCGAATAGACACAAGAAACACATTTTGTTTAAGCAGATAGACAAGACGACGACGACTATCCTTGAACTTTTTAATGCTGCTTTTCCTCGAGTGTAAATTGGAGTCTGTTTTATGGCCAGCATTGTTCCATTTTGCGCAATGCTGCGGCACGTTTCACATCGGTCCCTCTCAGCCCCGCGCACTAAGAAGCTTTGTCCAATTGGAGAACCTTTGTAAAACAAACCGCAGCCGAGCAAACGTTGAAATGTGGCTAGGTGTAAACCGCGCTGCTTGCATCTCGCAGCACGGACCAACACACACACACACACACACACACACAGTCCACTGCGCGGACCAACAAGGCCTAATTGAAAGTGTATGCATGGCCACGCCCACTCTGCAAATAGGCGTCTTTGTGGGTGGGCTCAGATGATGATTAAACAGTTAAAGTAAAACACGCGCCTGCAACCAAAATACTCGCATGCACTCAAGTATATATATCGCTTATATAGAGAGAGATATATATTCTTGTCCAGCTGCTGATCACCGAATCGCGTGTCGAATCCATTTCCGTTGGCTAATTTTTCAATTCCCCCTGCGAAACCGCCCGCTAATGAGCAGGAGCAAAGTGCAATTTGATTGAGCGAAATGCATAAACAAATTAAGCTTGGCATTTCTTCGCCGGATATGCATAAGCTGCAATATGGCGTCGCGTGCGCGCCACACAACAAAATGGCGTCAATTACCGTTGACACGTGTCTGTGAGCGTAGGCGTGGGCGTGTGAGTGTGCGTGTCGCGACAATACGGGAACATGTGTTTAAGATTCCACACCGAAGTTTCATTCGATATTCGCAACGAAAATCGACAGCTGGGCAAAATGCCATTCACAATAATTATATGGGGCGAGGGGTTATCTTTAAAAAGCAGTTAAATTAAATATTTAAATTGGAAAAAAGTTGGCTTAGGTTTCATAATTAATTGACAATATGATCTTTAAACCTTCCTTTACTTAAATACTAAAGAATTTAAGAAATAAAGAAGTGCAAACTAGCATTAACTATATTTTATGACGCTTATAAAAAGCAGTCAAAAAAAAGAATTCACAAATTTATTATCTAATAATTTGTAATAAAAGCCTTGAGAAGATAATTTTGAAATAAACGTCCAAAGCACAAGAGACAACAAAAATGAAGATATATTTATTTTGTGTCAAGTTAATATATCTTTTTGCCCGCAAGATTGAGAGAATGAGATTTATAAGCAATTGCCTAGAGTGAGGTTAAGTCTGTCTGTCACACACACACACACACACAAAGACAACTTCCAGGGATTCCCCTTCGAAAGTTAGTAAATCAAAACACATCAACAAGAAAGGTGAAAATCAGGTACAAAACAATAAAGAGATTACATTTACTTATTCCATTTTGCCCAAACCATAAACAAGTTCCTGCAGCATTGCTGTGATTGTGATGCTACGCTCGAGATAAGGATAACCAAGTGCAGTGGCGCTAACAGGATCATAAATCTAACGATATAAATCTGAGAGTCCGAGCAGCAGCTCTCCCTACCTCTCTCTGTGTGTGTGTGTGTCCCTTGGCGTGGGCGTGAGCTGTAACAATTTAGAACCCTCACACGCGCAGATTTTGAATTACTTTCGTTTTTATCGCCCCTTTTTTTTTTTTTGTTTTTTTGTTGGTATTTTTTATTTAATATAATTTACACGCGAGCTGCGTAGACGCGAACAAAAGACGCTGACGTCTCAGTTCATCATAAATTCACCTGTCGTTCAGCGAGTTCATCCTGGACCGGACCTGCGCTTCCGCTGCCCGTGTGCCTGTGTGTCCTGGTGATGGGAATAGCCTGGTTTGAGGGAAATTTCTTCTCGGGGTTCGTCTGTGTGGCAAGTGCGCGAATATTTCGTGGAATTGTGTTGTCAAACCCGAACTCTGGCGGCAGTGCTTGGGTGCATTGGCTGGCGCGTCACTCGAATCGAAATTTCATTAGTTTTACGATATGCGACCATAAAGAATTATCAAGAGGATGGGCACGCACCTTAATGTCATGGACATGGACTTGCACTTGGTCCTGGACTTGGACATGGTCGTCGTCGCGTTTTACGACCCTTCGCTGGAAGGCCGCAGCGACTCGCACGCAGCTCAATGAATTATGGAAAGCGATTTACATTCTCCCACTCATATTTTATTATTGTTGTTGATAATGTTTTCATTGGTTTTTATTTTTATTTGCGAATGCATGAATTATGGATATTTCCTTATGGAATGCGCCTGGCATGCATACAAAAGAACCCCCCACCCCCGACAAAGCGCAACCAAATCGAACCAAAAGAAAATTATGCGATAACATTTTTCTATTTTTGTTGTTGAATTTCCTTCGAATTTATTGGAAAATGTAACGGGGCAAATAACAAAAACATAAATATGTACATATATATGTTTTTCTTTTTCTGCGCCATAAATCAGCGAATCGAATTGAAATGTGCAATAGAATTAGATTTGCAAGGATTACAAATGGTGTGCAAAGAAATGGAACAGAAAACAGGGTCGAATCGGTTATACTTATTTTTAGAAAGACGCGGCATGGGAATTGAAAATTTCAATAGTTTTATGGGAATATATGAATCTCTTCCCTTTGGAAAGAAGAAACCCACAATAGCTGTTCCTTTCTCTCTGAGCTTAGTTTAATAAGCATAGTTTAATATTTCTTAAAAAATATATATAAATTCGCATATTAAACAATATTAACAAATAAATTGAGCTAATAAATCACCAATAAATATTTAAAATATGCTGAGGAACAAATTATATGTCTACTTCTTGCATAAATCCTCTGACAGTGCATATTATCGCCGCTAGAGGGCGCGTCGTTATTTTAACTGCGTCGACAGCTTTTGGACATTCATAAAAAAGAGGAGGACAGAGAGAGAGAGAGAGAAAGCCTGACGGGAGCAGAAAGAGACGTAGAGTAATTGTTATATTCTTAACAAAATTCCGGATATTTATGACCTATGCTCTGTTCTGCTGCATGGTTCCCGGGTCTAGTTGCGGGCATTGGAGCGTTTTCCGTAGCGAGTCGCCATTTTGCTGAATGCGTGAAAAATGTTGCGAAAAATTTTAATGCGCTCGCTGCGGGCGCCAAATGGAAATGGAAAATGGAATGGAAAGATGACAAATGATTATGGAGCATAATAAATTTCTGTGCTGATTGAGCGAAATGCGAGCTGTGCCACCAGCTGAGCGGAAAAGCAAAAAAAAAATAAAAAATGTGCATGCAAAACGGAAAACACAAAAGGAAAATGCACACAAAAAAACGGTAAGGAAGATGCGAAATATTTCGCTGCACAATGGAAAAACCTGAGCAAAAGTCAGAGGCAAAATCCTTACTATAACCATTAATGAAGCTAATTTGCAGCTAAATCTCAGTGCAGGCAGGTTCTTCAAGCTGTCTGCGAATCCAATTGCAGCAGCGAGAAAAATAAAAACCAGCTAGCGAGGAGGAGAGAGAAAGATAAGTTGATATCTGTGCTTAAGGCTGGCGAATGACACGAGTGTCATCCACTGCTATCATATCGCAATCTCAGGCAAGTCCTTCTTGTGCTGGGCAAATAACTAGAACTTGCCGAGAAAGCAATTTGATTGTTTCTCCTACAACTTCCCCCCTGCCGCGCCTGACCAAGCACAGCCACACACACACATGCGAGCCAAGCTGAGCAGCATCAAGTGTTGGGGGGTTGAGTCCCGGCTCAAGAACTTTGAATTTATTTGGTTCGAGTGTCTCAACTGCAAGTGCAAGTTGTTCCCTGCCCTTTTTATTTTGCCCTGATTGGGTGCACTCACACACACACACATACGCGACAAAAACTTTTCCATTTCTAGTTTTGCCAACGCTTTAAACGCAACTCTCCTCCTGTGTCCAATAAACGTAGAAACGAATTAAACGTAATGCAATACAATATTTACTGCATTTCGAACAGCTTGGCAAAATGTCGTGAATGTGCGCTAAAGACCGGGAGCTCGCATCCGGAACAGCGGCTGTTCAGCTATTGGAAATGTCTATCAATAAAATGCATATGAATAGCTTAACTGGGATTGGTTTTTAAGCGCTTGCAGGTGATATTTTAAGCTTAACATAAAATGTGAAACGCGTAAAGTACATCATATATGGCATATACATATATATTCTTGTTAAGTGTCAACAGTCGAGTCGTTGGCTGACTTTTTTTTTGCAAACATGTTTCTTAGTCTTATGAAACTTTGCATAGATCCGTTTTCATTTCGCAGGCATAATATATATCGGAATCGGTCGGATATAGCCATTATATCATTTAGATGCAACTGAAACAAAGCGGTCAACTTAAAGTTTTATTATAGCTGAACCTTTTCTCTCCCAATTGAAGTCTTCGCTTCCGGGATACCTATGGGGACTCATAGACCACGCCCAGCTATGAGTAGGAGCTTAGCCCACAAATTTCCCGTAGGGTGTGAGTAATTTGCCGCCACTATCTCTTTACCCTATTTACATAATATTCTATATATACTATTACAAAATTTTTAACTCTTATTAATAACTTTTTTGCACTCTTTTTACATTTATTACGTTTTCTCATGGTTTTAATTACTATTAAGTAAAAATGTATAATAATTTTAATGAAGATTATTTAAGTTTTTACCTAATACTTATTCTTGAAAATCGTATTCATATCGGACTTAATAATTAGACCAAGCTTGCTAGCAACGAGCTCTACATAGCCCAGAGAAATCTTATCAGCATCGGAGTACTATATCATATATCTCCAAACCAAGAATAGGTCGAAAGACAAAAAACTTATCTGTTCTTCAAGAAATCTTAATCAAACCCAGCATCTACGAGCTTAACTATACACCCAACATATTAGCAGGCCCGTGAGCCAATTGTCTGAAAGAGTATTTGATCGTCTGTGTGCCAAAGGCAGCCGTTCTTACCTGTACCCATTCAGGCTGAATTAAAATTATGTACAGACATGTTTTATGTAATTTTCATGGTAATATGATTAGCTCATACGAACTAATGACAATATGTAGATCTATTCACATATGTCGCAAGCAAATTCCTGGCAAAATTTTGTAACCTCCGCTTTGAAGTCGACGCGTCGAGTCATCGACAATGCATGTGTCTGTCAATTGTAGCGGCAACTACAGAAAACAACACACACAATTTTGAGACAATGACAACGCGGCACCCACAACAATGAGACAGCAGCAGCAACTGTGTGTGCGTGTGTGCGTGTGTGCGTGTGTGGAGCCCGCTGGGGAGGCGCGCTGCAGGCCGCTGTAAGCCAAGTCAACAGCAATAAAATATTTAGAAAAACAACAAAAAAAAACTTTAAAATATGAAGAAAATGAAGTCATCTTGTGCAAATATGAAAACAAAGTCAAGTGTTAATTTGCGTGGGAAAACAATTTCATATATATACATTTTTTGTGGCCCATGTCTGCAATGAGGCGGCTAAAAGTTCTGATAAAAACCGAGGGCTTGTTTCACTCGAGTCTGGCATACACTGAAAGCAAAAGTGTGTAGCCCTTAATTGTAATTGTCAGACACGGGCAACTGGCAGCGCGACTTAAGCCAAAGCTGAGCGTGCGAAAAGGTCAAAGGTTCGCAACTGCGCAACACAAATCCGACTAGCTTGGCTAATGACAAGTGCTGCGTTTACTTTGGCCTCAAAAAGGTCAAGAGAAAATGCTCCATTAAAAGCGGCACCAATGCCAAACGGTTGGCCGCAGCTCTGTGCCCAAAATTTGGGCACACTAACAAAAAGAAAAGAAACATCAAGTTTCAAGTACATCAAACATTTTGTTGGCTCTTATCTCGAAATAACAAACAACAATAACAAAACTCAACCGCAAAGGTGCCACCAACTTGGTCTACAACTTTGCCCGCAGGCTGCGGTGGGTTGGGGCGGGGTGGGGTGAGGTGCTGGGGATAGCCAGAGAAAGGCTAAAACTTTTATGCGTTGTTGTCGTCGTTGTTGTTGTTGTTGTCATTGTTGTTGTTGTTGTCGTTCTGGTTGTCTTTTTGGTTGTGTTATGCGAATGACATTTTCATGTACTACAAAAGTTTCTCGAGCGCTGCTCGTTTTCAGTATACCCTGCTAGAAATGCAACTGTCAACGGGGTATATTGTTTAGGAACGCACGTTATACAAATTTGAGAGCAACTGAACTGGTACCATTACCCGCTGCTTAAACCGGTTGAATAGTCGAACCCGAACTTAACTTAAAGAAGTTGTTAAATGCAAAACAGGGCATTTGCTAGTCTATCAACCATTTAGATGGCCTTATCTGTGTATGTGGCGCTGTGGGAAAATGATATTTATGATTGTTTAATGTATTATTTTCCACGTATTTTGCTGTCAGCGCCGTTGAACCAGTTGTCACAAACTTGCGCACTTTTCTCACTCTCTCAACATTTATTGGTCAGCTCCATAAACGAAAAGAGCTTGAAATTAGTTGGCATTCATGATAAGGGTCTGTATTTATATGTTTTAATTAGGCACTACTCTGGCTTGGGAACAGCATCAACAGCCAGAAAAGGCCAAAACCCAGCCCAAAATAAACGCTGTGAAAGAGAACCGAAATTCGAATTAATCAAATCATCATGACGATTGGACAAACTCTGGGCCCAGCACTTGAACTCGCTGCTCGCTCTTTGATCTGCGCGATCCGAGAGAGTGCAACAAAAAGAAAACATATATCAATTATCGGGCCATGACCGAGTCGAAGGCGATTCAGAAGGCGCTGCTGCTGTTAGCGCTGGCCCTGGCCCTGGCCCTGACTCCGACCCCGACCCCGACACCGACGCCGACTCCGACTGGCGTCTGGGCGTGGGGGCATCAATCAAAGCAGCCGCTGCGGCTGCAACAAACAACAAAACAGTTAATAACAACTACCAAAATGTGGACGTTGCAACGCATCATCGACAGCTCCATCAACGTCAACACGCGTGTGCCCAGAGTGGGGGGCAGGGCAGGGCAGGGTTGCTGGGAGGCGCCGCAACCTTGTGTGGTCGTGATGGCTTGGCTGCTTGATTTTCAATTTCATACGCACCGTTGGATGCCGCCCCAAAAAATGTGCTGGCATTTTATTGATTAACGCATCAGCCCGAGCGAACCAACAACCACCCAGGCTCAAAGGCTCACAAGCCGGACCCCACCACGGGCAACCCAGGGCAACCCGGGCGCCCGCAGTGGCCAGCAGCGATTTTCATCACTTGCTCGGTAATTAAAATGTATTTTCTTTTGATAGTGCCTAATGCGTTCCAATGTTGTTGCCGCTGCCGTCGATGCTGCTGCTGCTGCTGATGGGTGGTCAGTCAGCTGATGCGGTTTATCTCCCCTCCAACTGCCTGTCTCTCTCTCTCTCTCTCAGTCTCCCTCTCTCTCTCTTTCTGCTCTAGTGGCAGCTGTCACAGCTCAGCCCTGGCCATAACTCAACGTCCTAGTCGACATCAGCGTCATTGCCACCATCATCAATTTTCTGAGCGATCAAAAAAATAATGAACAACTGGCTGTAACAGACTAGAAGATACCCTGTACACATCGGCGAGCCGCCTTTAAACTCGTACGAACCTGTTCTATGCATAGGTAACTACACACACGTTGTACTTCAAGCAAGGGCTGTGCTTGTTCTTCTCTCAGCCCCACACTATAGAAAATGCATTCTCAAAAAACGTCGCTGCTTATAGTCCGATCGTTAAGAAACTTTCAGAGCTTAACTATGGCACCAATGGTGAGTATATACCAAAGTGCACAGCTATACCTCTAAAGAAGATATTATTTCAATTCTACTCTATATTTCTAACAGAAATAAATTCAAAACGTTGCGTGTCTAGTTCATATAATATTTGATATATTCAAAAACAATATATCTGAAAATCGATATTTGCATAGGCTCTAGCTCTTTAGTCTCCGAAATTAATTATAATATGTGTATCAGACATATCTGCCAGTTACTCACTTTTGCACACAAAATCAATATACCCTTTTTTAAGCCATTTTCAATGGGTAGCGCGTATTAAAAAAGAGTGTTAAAGCGCGAAAAGCAACAACATCAACATTGAGCAATTTGTTACGCTTTGTCTTTTCACTGTTTTTCCCAGACAAACAACAGAATGCGCAGTCGCGCCAGGTGAAAACCCACCCCACCCGCCCCTGCCCAGTCAGCTCTCTGGCAGCAGTAGAGTGTAGGAGTGTGTGTGTAGTTGTGTTTGTGTGTGTGTGTGTGTTGCACTCTTATTTCGACACTCATTTGCAATTTTTTGCTAATGTTCGTCAACGCCGATGGCTTCACTGTGGCCGTCAGTGATAACGCGCCCCTTCGCAGAGCCGCAAAACAATGCAATAATTACAATTTATATCTTGCAGATAAAAATCGCACATTAAGCGACTGCAAATGCGACTGCGAAAGGCCGCCAGCAGCTGCCGTCGCTTACAAAAAAGAAACAACTAAGAGTGATCTTGCCGGCCGTGCCGGACTAGTTGATACCCTGTACACAGCTGCTATTACAAGCATTCGCGCCGGAAGAACTTGTCGTTGTTACGAAGAACGCTTCCGAAAATGGAGCCCAAGCTAGTATGCTGGGCTGAAGGGGTATCATTGTTGGCTTTGGTTCTTTGGTCCTGGGGGGACACGGGGAATATTAGGTTCTATGTATATCTATCTTAACGTAACGATTCGAATGGCCCATTATAACTTTAAGCAGGCAATGCTGATCAGGTTTACATTTTCTCTCGCAGACCGATTTAAGAGGAATATCCACTGTATAATAACGAAAAGGTCCAAATCTATGTCCACTGCACCCTGGCAGGTTTCGATACAGTCAAATGGGTATATTGGTTTTTCTCTCTCCACATACTGGAATTATGGCGGAAAGTTGTTTTCGGTGGCTAATAGATGCATTCAAACTTCGATATTATGCGATCAAAGGAATAATCAATGTGAATGTCAGCAAAAGCAATGATCTGTGCTGGCATCAATGACTTGGACGTATTGCTCCGAATGCTTTTGGGCATTTGTTCATCTAAATCTCAACTTCCTAGCAAAAAACAACAAGAAGCATATACTGATCAAGAATATATATACTTTAGAGAGTCGAAAAAGACTACGTCTGCCTGTTACATGCATTTGCAATCACCATATACCCTATTTTACCCACTTTTAATGGCTTCAGGGTATAAAAAGCTGTCAACGTGTGCGTTTTAACGCTCCGCCGGCTTTCGGCGTCTCCTCGATTTGGCCAGTGGGCGAAGCTGATACCAAGCAGCAGCAGCTGCCACATTCAGTCAAAAGACAGCGGCGGCAGCTGCCCAACAAATTCTGGGGTCATTGCCAAAATTTCAATCAACTTTGGTGGTCAGCAAGCAGAACAGATAAAACGAAAAAAAAAAACGCACTCGACACCACGCATCTTAAATACACTAGCTTCGGTATAATAAAAATTGTTCTTTTCACTTTGTTTTCTTGAACCTTGCTTTGTGTCGTTTTCGTAAACGTTTGCAAGGGAACTTTTATGCACTGTTATATCTATCTTTCGAGCTACTTTATATGTGTTTGACATTTTTTCTTTGTGCTGCCTTCGTAAACATGGTACTGGCAGCGAGTTTAAAGTAAACTTTAATAAGTCACAAAAACATCGTTTAGAGTATTTTTGATTCTTTTTAGTGTGTTATCCGTAAACATTGCCCCAGCAGGAATTTACCTCAGCATATTGAATAATCATATTATTTGATTAGGATAAAGCAGAAGGTTTTTTTTTCTTTAGCTTTATGAAATTAAAAACCACCGCTGGTTTATAAATTGAAGAAGCCTCAAACAGATAGAGTATGATGCAAAAAAGGCAGACAATGTTGGACCTAAAGCAACAGCAGCCGTTTAGCCAATTGGTGGTCTACTTTGCATACGCTCTGGACCTGTGTAAGGACACTGACCGAATGAGTTCGGGATCCAGTTACAGTTTTTGATCGACACACATCACACCTGTCTTGGCCTGGCCTGACCTGGTCCTCAGTCCCCGCCGATCAGACATAACTGCTGCCAATTGAGCGAAAAAAGCCAAAGATCACAGCCGTTGGCCCGACAAGCTGAAGGACTGGAAAGAGACTGGATACTTGGGCCACGCGTGCGCAGGATCAAATAACAAGGCGCATGCGACTTGGCCGGCCCCCCAACTCGAGGCAGGTAACTCAAGCGCTGAGTTGGAGCTGGAGCTTCGCCATGGACCGCTGGCCAGGATGCAGCAGCACCAGACAGCATCAGGTCGCTTGCCAGGTCGCTTGCCTCCTGGGTGGTCCTTTCGCCGCTTTCGCTGGCAATAAGGCGCGACAATATCGAGTGCTACCTCGTTCGGTAATTATCGTAAATCTTGCCGACCAAGGACATTGGCAATTAGGCTAAGCGCCGCTGTCTCGTGTCGACTCCTGTTGTCACAGTTTTGGGCCGCATTCCAATCGCAATTAGCACAACATTAGCGCGCCTGACCTTTGACCTCGCTGCCACTCCCGCTGCGCCGCCTATTGTCCTGACCTCGGCACTGTCCTTGCGCCTTGTTTTTTTTTTTTCTGAATGTTTTCGGTTTTCTCTGCGCTTTGTCACGCATCCATTTGCCAAATGGACGACAATAATTGCGGTTGTTCCATTGTATTCCCCGGCGTCTGTGCCGGAACAGGCGCCTCTGTATATTTACATAATTGTCCATGTCTCGTCGTCACGGTAGCGCCCCTAGGGAGTGCAGCGCAAAGTGGGTGGAAGTTCAAGAATGGGGCCAAGGGACAATGAAATATGCATGACTACTAAAAAAAAGGAACGTGAAGATGAATGACAGGGAAACGGAAAAAGACTGGCAAGAAATTACGTAGCAAACCGGAATAGTAATATAAATATAAGCAGGAGAATGGTAAATATAACTGAAACATTAAACAAAACAGGAACTCGGAAGATAAGTTTGCTAAATAAATATGCTAAACTAAGCAGAGAGAAGCGAGAAGCAGTAGCAGAAGTACTTAAGCAAAGAAAGAAGCTGCGTTTAATTAGGTAGAAACTAATTTAAGAAACACTTGAAAAAAGTGACAAGAATATGTTCTTTATGCTGAACTTTGTGAAAGCATATTAAGAGAAGGCAAAGACAGAGCGAGAAGGATAAGTTATAAGAGCAGAAGTAAATTAAAGCAGCAAAAGAAACATTTTAAAACCTAGAAGGATTACGCTCTCTATGCAAAGTAGCAAAGAGTTAATCGAGCGATGTAAAAACAGAAAGAAAGTCCGCCTAAACTAAGAAGAAGTAGAAGGGACAAACTAAAGGAGGATATGAGAAATGCAGCTGAAGTTCTTTAAGCAGAATTATATAGAAAAAGTTGTTAAAAGTATGAAAAAGTAGCTAAATTCCATCTCGATGGAAGAAGCAGAAAAGTGCAAATTATCATGGCATCATTTTAAGCAATGTACAAATTGAGAAACATTCAAGAAACGGAATCTGTTATTTATTCTGTAAATTCTGGAACGGAATTCCTGGTTTACATAACCTTTGCGTATTTCAACAAACACAACTCATTACACGACAGAGATGAGACGGGCAAACAATGGGCAATGAGCAATGAGCAACGACGTCTGCCGCCTGCGCATCAATCAGCGGCCGGCAAGTGCCTGCATCCGGGCACTGGAGGCGCATGTGTCATCGCTGCCGCCCGCTGGGAGGCCACTGGGAGGCCGCTGGGAGGCCGCCGCGTTGAATTTGCGTTGATCGTGACAATAAAGCCGAGCAGCAATTGGCCCAACGGGGCCAACTTTACTTGATTGCCATCATCAAACTATTTACGCGGATGACAGACAACCTCAACAACAACAACATCTCGGAGGAATTGGTAGGGTAGCAGAGGAGGGAGGCTTACATTGATAATGACAATAGCTGCGTGGACAATGCCCGGTGCCGGGCAGTGATAATCACTGAGCTGCTCAGATTTGATTGTTGCTTTGTGGGTCAGCAGTGGATTTTGTGCCGAGAGTGGCGCCAAATAAAGCGTGAGATGACATGATGGTGAATCATGAGAAAACAGAGCAAGAGCCAGGAAATGATCAGCGAGTGAAAGTGAGAGACATAGAGAGAGAGAGAGAAAGAGACACGAAGTGAAAATGAGTTAAGTACCACAAATGGGATCAGCCTCTGTCGTGTCGGCGCACATCAATAACCTCGCTGTTAACCAACAGGTCAGGTCAGTTAGATAACACCTAATTAGGGTCCACGAACTGACAACTTTAGCGCCACAAGCGCGGGTGGTCGGAGAGTCGAGACAGGAGAATCGGGAATCGAGAATCGAACTGAGACACGCCCCGGTGCCGCACGAATTGCCAGCTGCCTAGGCCACGTCCTGATCCTGGTCTGGTCTGGGCAGCGGTAACAAGACGGAGTTTGTTTTTGGTTTGGGTGTCGCCCGGGCATTCGTTGCGTTCCATTTGAGGACCGAGCAAGCTGCGATAATTACATGTTAATTCGTTCGCTGCGATACGATTCGAATATCGTTTGCGCTTCTTCTTAAGCCGAAGACAGCGCAATCAAGTCCAATTTTGTGCGGCGTCTCTGAGGTGGCGACTTTGCCGCCGCCGGCGGCGGCTCGTCCTTTTGTTGTGTTGCATGTTGTTTGATTCGTTCGATAATTAAGCAGTTGCCAACAATGTGTGCGGCATTTAATTGACCGGCAGCTTAAGGACAACCAACTATGGCCAGCCGAGTCTGTGGTCAAATATAAAAGCAAGGTAAATCACACTCAATCTCAAGTTGGCAGGCCTATTAATAACTTTAATTAAAATTATGAGTGTCTGTGTGTTAGCCATCGTCATCGTCATCGCATATCGCATCATTGGCCCCATTTGGCTGGAGATGTTTGGAACTGGAGCCCGAGTGTGGGAACCAAATTATTCAAATCTTCAGTTCAGTTTTGCCAGAGCCATAATTCTCAGCGCTCTCTCATATGCATATTTATTGCATTTTTCGACGCGGCAACGCCCCCAAAATTCACAATGGAATTTCAATTCCATTCTCCGAGTTTTCGACTCGCGACTTTAAAGAAGCAGCTACAGCCCAGTTTCAGGTTCAGTTTGAGGTCCCGGTCCAGGCTCCAACACAGCCTCCAAATGCAATCGTATCGCATCTTTTGTTTAGCCACGCTTTGTTTTCGACACGTCCCTCTCTCTCTCCGTCCCTGTCTTGCTTGGCCCACAGTTTGTCTTTGGCTTGGAATTCGTTGGAATAATTAAAATTTATATGTGTTTCGTTTGGGCTTAGCCGCCGCTTCACCCCCACACTTCTAATATGATTCTGCCAGCTGCAGTTACACAAGCTCACCTCATCCATCCACCTGTCTGTCCGACCGGCTGCCTGTCTGTCCCTGATCCTACAGTCGAAAACCTTGACTGTTCCCTTCTGGGTTCTGCGGCAATTCCATTTCACTTTCGCACATAAGCGGCGCATAATTTATAAAGCTGGCGCTGGCAATTTGCATGGCAACTGTTGCTACGTGCCAATGCGAATATCGCAGGCCACAATCCTTACCACAGCTCCGACACACACAATCTCTCTCTCCCCCTTTCGCCCTCTCGCCATGTTGCAGAGGTAACATTTAATCGCTTGTCAATTGGAAAATTGCAGGCTTGCGTCTGCCCTTTCTCTTCCGTTCTGGGCGTGGCAGCCGGCTCTGTTACAATGAGCAGAACAACAAGCATTTCATATATATAAGTCGCTTACAGAGTCCGTCATCGTGCCATCGGCACGTCCATGACCAGCTCCGGCCTGTGGCCTGGCAACCATTGTGCCGCATCCTCGGCGAGTTTGTGTGCCGCATTTGAAATGAGCAGCGACAAAAGTTGCCAAATGAATATTCCAAATTGCAGTGATATATCATCAATGGATTGCCAGACAGAGAAATAGAGAAAGAGAGACACAGGGCAAGAGACGTAGACAGGGACAGGGATAGAGCGCGTGTTTCCTCTGTTTCTGGCAACGGTGCGAACTACGCAAAGTTTTTGGCCAAATTGTCATGTTGCTGACGGCTTAACCAAAATGATTGATTACTTGGTTCCTGTTTGCCTGAATGCCAGGCGGGAGAAACTTGGTGTTGTTCGCGCTAAGTGCCAAATCGGAAATGCGCCAAAACGGAAGGAGCAGGAGGAAAAGCGAATTCTATGGTTTCAAGAACTTTAACACTTTTCCAAAGGAGACAATAAATTGCACATTTATCGATTCTTTTACAATTGCAAACCGAGGAATTAAATTACATTTATGATTGATTGCAGATCTCTCTGTCTGATTTATATATTAAATGTTTACATGTAAGATGCAAGTGGTTGGTTTCAGGTATCGAAGAATAAGAAAAGGGATATACTAGGGATAGTCATAAAAAGATAGATACTTGATCTGCATACACTATTCTAGAATAATTTGATAACTGGCTCTTAAAACCTAAGAGACTTGCTTAAAACCACGTGGAAACGTGGAAAGTAATCGACTATCTGAAACAATATTTCAAGTCTCTAGCTCTTAGAGGTTCTCAGATCGACGCGTTCATGCAGACAGACAGACGGACTGATGGGCAGACGGACAGACACTAAGAATATAAATACATTATGGGTTGGGTAATGCTTCCTGGTGCCTGTTACATACTTCTAAACATCTCGTCGTGCTCATTCCTGTTGCCATTGATGTAAAGCGTGCCAAGTAATTCACTTCTGTTTTTAAATCAAAAGCAAATAACATTCAAATATAGCAATATACATTAATTTGAAAAGCCAAACGATAGAGTTTACGGCAATGCCAATTGACAAAATTCTTAGCAGTCGCCATCAGCCACAGCGCTACAATGCGCCGCGAAAGCGCGTGGAGAACGGCGAGGAGCGCAATTCCAACTTTGCGAGCCCGAATGATGACTCTGACTATTCCATGGACTCGGATTTGGCGATTCTGCCGCCGCCGCGTCGTTCAGCTGCGAGCCGGCTGAATTCTCGTCAATTGTCCAAGAATCGAAATTTGATAATGAAATGGATCGTTTGCCTATCGATCATATTTATGCTGCTGCTCTTTGTGCCGCGCCATCACGTGGTCAGGGAAGTGAAACTCAAGCGCGCCGTTTCCATACTCCTGTGGAACGAGGAGAGCTCCAACGAGCGCTGGTGGCGGTATCAACAATGCCACTGCACGGTGACCACCAATCGCAATTACACGGATAGGCCCATAGATGCTGTCGTTGTCAATGCAGATCGAGCCTACGACGTGGACGGCCTGGAGAAGATCGTGCGCAGCCCGAATTTCTTGGTGGTATTTGCGGCTAAGAAGCCGCTAAGTCTGGCCAAAAATCCGCTGAGTTTACACGGTGAATCCATATTCAACTACTCGATGACCTATCGCCCGGACTCGAATCTGTTCTGGACAGACTACTATTTCTCCACGTTGCAGCATATAGATGTGCGGGTGCACAAGTTCACGGCGCCCGACAAGAATTCCGCGAAAGAAATGTCTGCACATCTACGCTTCAAATTGCAGCTCAAACAGCTTCTGGTGGTCTACATGATGTATCCGGTGAACAATTCCACGATGCAGCAGAGCCTCTATCTGCAGCAGCTGCGACAGCACATCGATCTGAGCGTTATCGAGACCTGCCACGAAGCCAATGAGTAGCTAACCCATATTTAACTTCATCTCTCATATAATCAGTACACTCTTTGGCTAGATGCCTACCCTACAGATTCATGCTGATCTTTGAGCCGAGTCGCTGTCCGGAATATGTGCATCCGCAGTTCTACATGGCGCTGGCCAACTTTGTGGTGCCCGTGCTGATTGGTGGCGGCAATCTCAGCGAACTGGTGCCTCCCGGTTCTTATATAAGCGCCGACAACTTCTCGTCACCTTTTGAACTGACCGAACACTTGATGTTGCTGTCCTCACGGCCGGAATTGTACGAGCAGTTCTTTTGGTGGCACTCCATATATCAACTCTATCAAATAAAGCTTCCCTATTGCGCTCTTTGTCACCAGCTGCGACAGGAGCAGCGACAGCGCCCACCTTACGAGTTCCTTCAATGGTGGACAATTTACCAGTGCCCGGACCCCAGAGACTTTCAGATCGGGGCGACCAACTAAAGCGGGTCTTGCCAAGAAAAGGATGCTCGTCGAGTATTTTAGTCGATTTTACGGCTCCAAATGTATCTATGTAGAATAGAGCTAACTGTTTAACCTAAGTATATGCCAATTGTATCGATGATTTTACTTTGCAAGACTTGATTTAAATCAAAAATATAGTCTTTAGTTTTGCGAGTGCAAGAATACTTTTCTTCATAATCAAGCTTCCTCCGGTTAGGTTTCCATATTAATCCTGCTTTATCCCAAGTTTTGACATTAATCCACCCATTTTACGCCCGAGGGAATTCGAAATTCACCCACACTAACTGAAATTTTCACGTAGCGAAGTGGATTTGCCGCAACCGATGAAATTTTCGTAGGTTTGGAGTTTTCAAATTAGCTGAACTTTGTATTTTTGGAGCTTTGGAAGTAAATTTAAAGCCGAACGAGAGGTGAAGGAAAGAAAACTGCAACTGCGTTCCACCAATTTTTCACACTTGTGTGTGAAAAATTTGAAAGCGTGAAAATTTCATATTCCTAGCTCTGAGCTGTCCCCTTTGACCAAAAATTAGACAGTCAATCAATCAATCAATCAGTAGCTTAGTAGGTCAGTCCTTCAGTCTATCAGTCAAGACAGTTTACATCTGGTATAAATTTCAGTTCGATTATCCCAATCCGAGTTGGCATTGCTGTGCACTTATAGATATATTTGAAATATGATCTATATTTAAGAAGTGTACCGAAAAAATTCGTAAAAATGCCAGCTGACAAAATTATTAGCAATCCACTCGAATCGGAAAATCAGGCCCAGTCGCTTAATGTGCCAACAATGCAGTTGACTGCATCCGCCAATAAGGAACCAAAAGGTTCGGACGGGCCGAGCCGCTCAGCGACTTTGCCCCGGAACAAACGGCTGACGAAAATCAATTTGTATTTGAATATTTTGAAGAGCGTCGTCTGTCTGTCAGTTGTTTTGTTGCTGATGTATTGCGTGGGTAACGATAGCCCTCGAATGGGCGAACAGGTAGGTCGCCCGGTCGGGAGAGCCATACTCCTTTGGAACGCCGAGATGGAGCTGGGCACGTGGAACTATCTGCCATGTGGCTGTGTGTTGACCACAAATCGTGATTATTCGGCCGGAACCATTGATGCCATCGTCTTCAATGCAGATCGACCATTTACGTTCGAGGGCCTAGATCGGATTAAGCATACGCCCAATTTCCTGGCAGTATTTGCAGCCAAAAATCCGATGAATCTGGTCCACAATCCGCTGCTAGAACATGGAGAATCTGTCTTTAATTTGACAATGACTTATCGTCGCGATTCGGACGTTGTCTGGTGGGATTACTTTTTAACGGCGCCGAGAGAGCAACCAGGCTCCACAGTTCTGGAGATCAGCTTCAGGAAACAGCGGTCAGAGCTTGAAGCCACCGATCTGCACCTGAAGCTCCGATCGAAATCCCCGCTGGTCTTCTACATGATGTACGAAGTGAACGACTACACTTTGCCGGAAAGCCTCTATCTGCAGGAGTTGCGCAAACACATCGAGCTGGATGCCTTCATAGAGTGTCATGGCGCTCAAGAGTAGGTGTGATATACTTATCGATTTCAATTAGATTTAATCAGCTTCTGTTTCCCATTCTGTCAGTTGCGGAATCTACAAGTTCATGCTGATCTTTGATCCCAGCGCCTGTCCAGATTATGTGCATCCGCAGCTCTACATAGCGCTGTCACACTTTGTGGTGCCCGTCATGATCGGCGGCGGCAATCTCAGTAGCCTCCTTCCGGCAGGCTCCTACATAAGCAGCGCCGACTTCAGCTCACCCAAGAAACTGGCCGCGTATTTGGAGCAGTTGTCGAACGAGCCCCGGCAATACGAGCAATTCTTCAAGTGGCATGCCAACTATTGGCTTCATAAGAACCGACAGCCCTACTGTGCCCTCTGTCACCGGCTGCGTCAGCCGCGACATCCGCGTCAGCCCAAAGACTTCCTTAACTGGTGGACTGGATATCAGTGTACGAATCGTACGGACAGCTTAGGACGGTTCCTTTAGAACGATGTTCGGCCCGATTCCAATACAATTATAATTATCGCACGCCAAATTGGAAGCGCTGAATATTTTTATTCCATGGAATTTTGCCGGCACTCCATTGACCACGCCGAGTGGTTTTGCAGCTAATAATGATACCCTTTCGACGCCTTGTATATTAACTTTGTCACAGAGCATGTCACCTATATTTTAAATTTTCATGAATAGTTAAATTCATATTTGGCTTTCAAACCTTGGCAGCATTTGTTCATATTTTTATGTTTAATGCATACAAATCAAGCCTGCAAGCCGGGCTTAAATCGAACCGGCCCAAACACGGCTCCCTATTTGATTTTCTCTATTAACCTAGCCTTTAAATATTTTCAGCACAACAGGCCATTGTAGATTACAAACAAGGAACTGTTAAACTTACAGCTGTTAGAGTTAAAGGTTATAAACTTAAAGAATGGAAGATGTTTGTGACGTTTGACAGCACTGATAGCAGTTATGTTAAGTTGTTTCTGTTGAAGTGCCACTGTTAATGCTTACAGCCATGTTAAGCTAAAAGTTTTAGAGCTATAAAATAGCCAACAAAATTAAACTAAGGAGAGAGTATTCCGAAAATGAGCAAAGGTTTTTGTACATTTAATTGAAACTGGTTCTTGGAATATTTGGGATACCAACTCGTGCTAAACGGCTGCCAAATTCACTGGCATGTGGCCATTTGGGTGACCATTTAGCGAGGCAGCTCTTTGGATGCCCATTGGGGCAGCCTCAAGGGTTTCAACAAGTTTCTGGCTGGGCATCCACATGCACAGGAACGTCACAAGCACAGATAAAGCAAATAGAGAGTGCTCAGGTATTGTGGATCTGGTCGAACGGTGGAAAACCCTGTGAACCAAGCGCTCTGGACAACGTGTGGGCGACACGATGTGAAAGAAGTGGCGACGGTAAGGTGCCAAGACCAAGGCAGGCGGCGCAGACAATACACGAAAAACAAACAGAATTGTCATGGGAAATATTTCACGGCGTTGCGTCTGAGACCCGCTGCTCCTCGGCTGTCCATGGTCTGGCCGGGTCTGGCTTGGGCTGACTGTATCTGTGGCTGGCACATTTCAAAACGGTATCACATACACAAAACACTTTTCTTCTTGCCACACACAATATTTATAAGTTAAATGCTTCACTAAACAATAAGCCAAGACTGGCGACCAGGCCAGGTTGGGCAGGCGAAGGTGGACGGAGGCGATGTTCGAGTCCAAGCCAAGCCAAAGTTGAAGGCAAGGCGATAATGAAACCGACGGGCGTCAAGCACATCGAACCAGGGTCCCACCAGCTTGCCTTTTGGGGGCCCAGCCAGTTGGGTTGACAGGTTGTTTTCTTGTATTCACTCATTCTCATTCTCATTCTCATACTCATTCGCGTTCTGGTTCTGGTACTGGTTCTGGGAAGTTCTCATCACCAGCGGCATCTGCTGTTCACTGCCTCCGCACTCCACACTCGACTCTCCATTGGGCTCTGTTTGCCCATTCTGTTATCAACTATTACAATATTTTTGTTTAATTGACAAACAGGTTTATCATTTGACGCTCCAACTGTTTTTCCCACAGTCATTTTCGGTCAGGTTAACTATTAACCTGACACCAAGAGTGTAAAAGCACAAAAAGTGAACTACTCTCCAACGGGCTTATGTTATACAAAATACGATTTGAAGATATGCACTTTGGCAAATTTGCAATATGCCCTTTGTGAAATAAAGTACCACTTGGATGTAGTAAATATTAACTCTATATCATATCTATCTCAAACCCTATTCTGTAAATTCCCAACTTCCACTTAGCTAAAGCGATAAGTCCCTCGATTATGCATAGCCTTTTAATTCATTCAGCATAATGCTCCATCAAAAGATTTTAGATTAAATATATCCAGATCTGTAAGTATCCCATATTCCTGTCAGCTAGTTTCCATCAAATTCGAAGCTAACAAAAACCTCCTTTCTTTTGATTGCTTTACCTTAACCCCAAGCCACAGTGCACAGTTTATTGAAGTAGCTCAGGATTGATTGTCATGTTCCAGATCTCGGTTTTCGTCACAGTCTCGTTTCGAATCGACCCGATGTGTAATTAAAGCTCACTTTACTGCCCGATCACGACAAGTTGTCTCCGAAAATCCGCCCATTTAATGTCTCAATTCAATAAGATAACTTCAGGCATTTCAGAAACTCAACAACTGAAGATTAAAGAGCTTCTGTTGTGGCTGTGGCTTTGGCTGCTGCTGCTGCTGCTTCTGCTTTTGTCTTGGGCTGTTTGTGTTTGCTTTGCTGGCTTCCCAGATACTTGCAGACGATTTCTCACCTGGTGGCCACGCCGCGGAACCTGACCAAAGAGGCGGCAGCGGCGGCGGCGGCGGCTGCCGTTCGACTCGTTTTAATTTGTTTGTTTACATTTTCCAAGCAAGCGCTGCTCGGCTTTTCCCAGCATGTCTCGGGGCTCATTTGTAGCTGGTGGGCAAAATGTTTGGAAATAGAAGCGTAACGCCCGAGGCAGGCCTCGAGGCTGCGACTGGGGCTGGGGCTGGGGCAGTCCTGATGGGCTCAGCTCGTAGCGCTTGTGTTTTTGGTGTTAACAACTCGACACTTCATTAATTGAAGTTGAAAAAGTGCAGCTATAAAAAGACTATTAAGTTCCATGCGCTGCACTTGGAAACCGCCTCAAAGGGATCGCATTGGGCGCAAATTTGATTGCTTTTTAAAAGTTCAATGGTTCGATGTGGTCCACAATTAGGTTCGAGAGCTTTTCCATCGATGGCCACTGTTTACTCTCGATTCTTATTTCTCAAGTGCTCGATGGCCAAGTGGCTTCATGAGAACGCAACACGAATTCAAGATTTGGCAAGTGAAATAAGAAATTATTTCTCAATTTTGTACATCATAATTGTGGGCATATATTAGGTGTTGCAATTAACAGAAGCTAAGAAATAATATTTAATAAAAAACAAGAGTGTTTCTTATTTGAAAGTGAGGGTTTTTGAGGCTAGCTACACTTGGCTGTAACATCTTAATAAAACACTTTGACTATTGGCTTTTTTCGAATTTTTGAAAATCGCATAGAAGGGCTATAGAGATAGAGAAAGTCCAAATAAATATAAAAGAGTTTTAGACGAAAGAGCTGGACTTGAAGGCGCCATGTTCTCAGCTTCGAAGTATTGAGCTTACTTCAAATTTATGAAAATCGCATAGAAAGGTCCCAGAGATAGATGGACAAAAGAGGTCTTGCCTAGCTAGCCTAGCTGGCAAGCATTTGCATAATTATTGGTATATAATACCAAGCTATCAAGCAGAACTGGGTTAACATATCGAAAAACTGACTTGGAATATCACATTACTTTTCTAGTATAGCTTAACCCTTTGGCCAGTTGTTCAAAATGCACCGCAGCTCACACATAAATACCAAAAGACTTAAACGTCTCCAAACCATTGTGAGGGCCATAAAAATAAATCTATATGCAAATGCAGCTCTAAGTGAACAAGGCAAACAAGAGAAGTCAAGTATTCGAGAATAAGTCAGCATTTAGCGAAGAGATACGGGCCAGCCAAACGACGTGTGGAAGCTGCAGTTGCAGCCAAAAATAGTCTAGCTGCCAGAGTCAAGGACTTCTGGCAATAGCCTGGCCATTACAAGCCGGCCCCGACAACTGGGCGCAGAGGCGTCTCGCGCGCTTTAACAAAATGTGACAAGTTGCGGAATTATTTTTCGCAGAAGATGTTCCCAATGGCTGCGTGCAGATGAGCCGAGATTGATAAGCAGGCGACGACGATGGCACCAAAGCGAACGAAACCCGTGCCATACTCGGCCTGTTCCCATTCCCGTGAATGCGATGCAAGTGCGCAGATAATGTGCGAGCGATTTATGTGGAACCTCCAGAACGGCGACGGGGGCGCAAATGTCGACAACAGTAGCCGAGGCAGCAATCTAGCAGCGATTACAACTGGCAATGGCATTTAAGTGGCCATTGTCAGGGCGCGATCTGCGGCCGTCCGATAAACATGGAGGAGCTGCAAGCTCCTCATGTTCGCATGTGGGCGATCGCTGAAGTGTCGCCAACTAAACTGATTCATTTCGAGATGGCGCTAAAAATACCCTAAGGGCATGTTACCAGGCAAAAGAAGGAACAAGTCTAGAGAACAAATCCAACAAACACTTCGTACAGGGTATCAAAAGCAATTATTGTTGATTAGAGGGCACGAAAAATTAACGAAATGGTCATCATATACAGCCAAAGTCATAATAAGTTATTCAATCCCGTTTGCATGGTTCGCATGGCGGACGTGGCGGAAACACGGTGCCCGGCACATACGTATGGGGATTCTTTTTGGCGGCCAGCTCCTCGGCCCAGAGCTTGTTGAGATACTTTTCGAGCTTTTCGATAACATCGTCGCTGCCAACATCGGAGCAGGTGTTAAATGAGGAGGAAGAGCTGCTGTTGGAGTCATCCGCATGGCACACATTTGAGGTTTCGCTGGAAACATCGTGCGCACAATCAATGGGACAATGATGATTGTGCCAATCGTGCTCCGGTTCCAGGGCGTCGTCATAGCTCGTGCTCTCCGTATTGCTAGCCGGCTTCTTGGTGGCTTCCAGCTCCTGCTCCAGGCGATACCACTTCACCTTGTACGAGTCCTGGCCGCACTCGCCGTACTGCTCGCCGGTCAGCTGGTCAATGTTGCACTCGCAGATGAGCATGGGCGAGTTGCACTTGGAGCAACGCGGCAGTTTGAGCTCGTGATTGAGAATGGGGCGTGGTCGTTTCAGCTTTATGCTCGAATCAATCTTGGGCACCTGCAGGCCGCACAGTATGCAGGATGCGGGCAGATCTGCACAGTCGGCCAGCTTGAACTTCTCGCGCGGCTTCTCGCCCGGCTTTGGATGACCCGGCACTTCCAGCTTCCTGCACTTGGGGCAGGTACAGTTCGGCACTGTCAAGGGATTGGCACGGGCACTCATGCGATCGTACAGGGATCGGTAGACAACGTTGATCTGCTTCTCGTAGGACTTGTGCGCCCAAAAGAAGGCCGCCTTGTAGTTGTCAAAGATTCGCGCCGTCTTGTACGCGGCATGCACCCAGGCTGCCTTCTGGTTGAGTATGACCATGGCGTCCAGGATGGGATTGCTGATCGATCTGTCTGGCTTGCCGTGAAAGAAGGCCTTGAAGGCACGCTTGATGATCGAATACGTGAGCATCGCCTCCACGCTCTCCATTTCGCACTTGATGCGCAGCGCCTGCAGCATGTCATCCCGATGCAGATGCGTGCCCGGTGGCGGGCTCCTCGGGCAGCGGGTTCGCAGCTTCTCGTGATAGATGAAGGCGCGCTTTATAATCGATTTGGCATTGCAGGCCTTGGTCGTATTAATGCCACAGATGAGCATTATCTGCGAGAGGCTCTTCGCAATGTCCTCCACATTGTCGTCGAATATCTGATACGGATCCAGTTTCCTTTTGCAGTTGCAGCAGCACATCTGCTCCGCATCCTGATTTGTGGTCGCCAACGTCTTCTGATTTGCCATATTTGCCGTTCTTTAGCGGATTTTTAACGAACAATTTTGAGATTAACTTGTAATGATACTCTAAAACAACCGCTCCATCAAAGTTATTCAATCGGGTATGCCAAAATAGTGGGTAAATCGATTCGAAAACAATTTCATTTGAACAATTTAACTAAAGTTGTAAACAGAAACAGAACCCCTGAATTTGTATGATTCAACATTTTCGTAAGCCATATTTTTCAATTCAATTCAATTCAAGCCAAATTTTGGGTTGAGATCCCGCATCTTGTCCATAAAAATATGTTATAAATATATATTAAATAATAATATGTATATAAAAGGGAACTACTTCCCAAAACTGATGGAATGTATTTAAAACTTGGAACTATTAGGCCAATAAGCCAAACGCTATTCTTAATGGAAGAAAAATCGCCGTCAAGCACATTAATTTGTTCCACTGTGCCTTGTATGGGTTTTTTGTCCATGGACCCATAGACCACCACGAGCCGCTGGCAATACAATCGCCCGTGGCTGGGCCCAGCAATTATGCTAAATAGATGCTTTGATAGCTTCATTGGGCAGGGCCATTCAGGTATAAATAAGAACAAGACAAGCCAAATGGGTCTGTTTAGATTCTGGGTACTGCTGTTGTGTCAGACTAAATTGTTCAAATAAATTAAGTTGTAGCTTTCGAAAAACAACAACAACAACAACAACAATCAAGAACAAAAAGTAGAGACACAGACATCGGATAGTGGCATTGCCTGGGTTTGGTGTGGGGATTGGGGCAAGCAAACAAGTTCGACCGGGACACAAAGATCGGGGCCGTCGCCTCACAGAGGCCGCCGTCGCATTGTCATTTGATAAATTATGATATTTGATCAATTGTTCAACAGTCGGGCCACTCAGTTAGAGTTGGAGCTGCAGTTGGAGCTGGAGCTGGAGCTGAAGCTGGAGATGTCGGCTCTGTCTGCCTAATGAAATGGCTTTCTACGTGTGCTGGCTGCTCCCCACCCTTCCCCCCTCTCCCCTGCTCCTCCTCTCTGCATTGGTCTGGGGGGACCCGCATCAAGTTGCCGATTGAACTTTTCTTGTATTTACATTGTAATGGCATCTGGCGAGCAAACACACACACACACACACACAACACGCACACCCAGTCGAACCCATTCCCATTCATCTGCATAGCAGCATAATAGAATTGGGACTCGAGACGATGCAGACTCGTCGAAGATGCCTCTTTATTGTGGCTAATAGGCCCTTGTGGCTTTGTTGTTCTGCCGCCGTTTGCACTCCAAGGCGCGCTCCACGTAACCGCCGCTCAGGTGGTGTCATAGTCGCCGCCGCCGCCTTGCCATTGAATGTGGATGTGGATGTGGTTGTGGATTAATGAATGGCTGACACGCTGGACAGGCTCGGTAACGTGTTGCTGGCTGTTTACCATTCATATATCCATTCATTGTCGCCGCAGTCAACAGGCCTCTAATTATGTGTAAAGGTGTGTGAGATCCCCCTACTCCTCGATCTCTCCATCAAACTGAGGGGTAATTAGTTTTGTGTGCAGGATTTGGCTCTGCTGTCGGCATATATAAAGTTAATCAATTGTTGAAAGATTCTGTGCATTGCCAAGTCGAGAGGCAGCTTCCGAAGACAAACTTTGCTTTAAAATGGTTTCTATATTAGTTAAGAAAGAAAAACCTATGTTCCAAAGCTCCCGTTTAAACCAGCTACTAAATTGTTAGTTGATTCTGGTTGCAAGTTATTAAAACATTCTATCTTGAAGATTCTGAGAGGTTCCACTTTACGCTACATATGCCTCCCAATCTCCATGAAGTCTCCTCCCTAGACTTGAAAACTTTTGAAATACTGATCCGACTAACATTTTTAATGCAATTTTGGTCCCGGCTTTACCTCTGGATTTAAAATAAAGGAATCTTTGAGTAAAATCTAAAGTAAAGGTATTTTCATTTTTAAAATTCACTTGTTAGCAAATTTGTCTTCGCTTTCATTTGGTAGCTGTCGCTGTCAGCTGTTGTCGCTGGCCAAAGTTCAAAGACCCATTCACAAGACAAGCGACAGCTGATGCTGATGCTGCTGCTCCTGTGGGCAGGACCCACCATTAGCACTTTTATGGCCCTGAAATCGAACGCCTCGAATGTGTATAAACAAAATATAGAAAATGAAAAGGAACGCGCCAAGTCATCATAAAATGCCAATGTAATGAAATAAATTGAACACAACATTTGTGCTGCGGCCCCTGTCACAACATTCAATGCGTAGCTGGCGAACAATCAAAAGGGGCACAAATATTTTCAATAATAAATCTATTTGATGGGCTGCTGCTTGAGGCACACTCGCATTTATCAGGGCGCATCCCAAAATTTTATGTGCCGCCAGGCCAGCAAGCGCCGCTGGGATATGGGCCAAAGGATGCGTTGACAGCGGGCGCAGTCGTTAAAAAATCACAAAATGACCCAAACGCAGATGATTAATTGTTCAGGCACGAATGGGACTCTCGTACTGGATAATACTCTGAAGCTGAAGCAGAAGTGGAGATGGAGCAGGCGGAGGCGGAGGAGCCGCTCAGTCAGCTGTCGGCCGAAAACACTTGTCACTTGCCCGCGACCATAACTTGAATATTTTATGCATCTCTTTGCTTCTCAGCGCTGGGCTTGTAATTAATTTCTGTGCATCTGTTGCACTTGGTCGAGAAACGTTGACACCCTCGCCCCAACTTGCAGTCGCATTGTGCCATCGGCCATCTGTCCAGCTGTTGTGCTCGCGTTGGTCAACTAATTTTCCAATTTGTGGTGCGTGTCAGTTGATATAAATATCGCATTTAATTGAACTCTGCTGTCTCGTATGTGTCGAACGCTTGACCTAGCCCATAAAACTGTCGAACTCTTGACCTTAACTGCAAACCTGTGCGACCTTCATTTATTCCAATCTAAATGGTCTGAAACCAAATAAGTGAAGCATGGAACTCGTTCAAAATGTCAGTTACAGGGCTTTTGAGAAGAACAGAAAATCTATCAATATAATATTCCAAAATTGGAATCAATAACTTGAAATTAAAAGACAATCCTTTCGGCAGTTCAATGTGAAGAATTGCGACAACTGAGATCTATTTCTTTTCAATGCCTTAAGAAACTCGGCAACAGCAACATTTTGAATGGAATAACCTAAATCCGAGACATGCTTTTGTCAAGGAATAAATATCTCAAGATTCATCTCAATAACTTAACAATACGAAATCCCAATTCTCAAAACTTCTATATTTGGACAGATCTCTTTAGAAATATATATTCAATAATCTTTATCTAAGGCAACTTGTTCAATATTACAATGTTGTATTTTCCTTTGAATATTTGAAGAAACTTGGAAGCAGTAATCTCTAAAGATCCTTAGATCCAGTAAAACATTGCAAAGGGTATCTTAAGCATAAATATTTTGAAGTTTAGATCAAGATAAATTAAAATATAGATGAGTACAAAACTTAAGAAATGTGAAATATTTCAGTTATATTCCAAACATATAAAAAAACAAACAAAGCAAAGATCTTGCGCCTTGTTAAAAGCATTCCATGAAGACATATGTTCTTCTCTCTTTACCCACGCCAAGTCAAATCTGAGCATCTGTTAATAAATCAACACTCGAAAGTCTGGCGGCGGGAGGGAAGAGAAACCCCTTGTAATTGCTTAATTAAATTGCCACTAAAGTTATAATTTCGGGCAGCAACAGGCCTAATGCGAGGACTTGAGCCATCCTTTTGTGCGCATCTGCTGCCGGGCTGCACACTAAATCAGATTTGCTGACAGGGCCTGACTAATTTTAACCCGGCCACAATTCCGGCTGCACTTGAGACGAACCGAGCCGAGCCGAGCCGAGCTGAGCCCTTTTGTGCAGCTTGCGAGTGCAGCGTATCCTTTCAAGTGGATGCTGCGCGTGCGCTGTGCGCTTCCCAAGTGGACGCGTGCTAATGGGGAGCAAAGGTGCAGCTCAAGGATCAATGGGAATCAGCGCAACGCGACGCAAGGAGCTGCGTGTTAATTTATGCGTCGCATGCGTGTCCTGCGCAGGCTCAGCTGCAGCGACACTCTCTCCCCGCTCTCCCACCCTTGCACCGAGTCAAAGGACACGACATATGCACACGGCGACATGCCAACACATGACTTTGTTGACACACACACACACACACAGAGACACACAGAGAGAGAAAGGTTGCCAGGTCTGCATCTAAGTGGTATTTATTGGTTTGGCAAGCGGCGACGGCTGCCGCATGCATCCTGCGCGCAAGGATTGAATTACGCGCTGGCGACACATTTGTAAACAGGCGAGTGATTTAGTTGCAGGACTACCGGCGCAGGAGCCGAGCACACGGCGCGCCTTATTTGCACGGGCATTAGGCACACACACACACGCACACAGAAGAATAACAATAACAATAACAATAACAACTTGTGCCGGCTTGTCCTTGGCCAGATCCTTGCCACACACTGTGTGTTTGCTGTCACTCAGGACGGGACACGGGCGCAGATCACGGGCCAGATTGACAATCTACAAATTTGTGCATTTGTCAATGAAAAAAACAAAAGTCGCCGCTTGTCAAAGGACAACACACCGCGACGTCAGCAGCGACAGCAAAAAGGGAAATGTTGCCCGTTTGATGGATGTGCGATTGATGTTTTTACACTCAGACAACGCGCCTCAAACATGCCAAAACATGTGCATGCATGTGTGCGTGTGTGTGTGTGTGTGTGTGTGTGTATTGGTATTCAAAATGATTAATAACTAGCATGAGTAAATTGTAATTACTGCAATTAAATTCTAAATGAGTTTAAACGTAAACAAATGAGACTTACAGCGCGGCCAATTGGTATTTTTCGAGATGAAGAATGTGGTCACACTGTGCCCGAAAAAGCTGATGCAATTTACAAGTTTTTCTTATCAGTTTTTCTTAGCGCTTAACAAATGAAATGAGACACTTGCCGAATTGAAGCGTAACCAATTGGTATTATTTGATATGCAGACTGCGGTCACACTATGCGCGAAAAAGCTGATGCAATTTTTAATTCTTTCTAATTATGCTTCTTATTGCGTTGCACTGCCATGTTTAACCGTACATCATGTTTACATTGCAATAACGAATGTTTTAACACTTCACTTATGTACATGAAATTAATTAATGTCGTACTATAAACAATTTAACTTGCGAAACGTGCACCACACAGACCGCCCGCCGCGCAAACATCACGAAGAAGAAGAAGAAGAAGAGGCAGAGATACATGTGCTGACTGACAAATACAACAACAACAGCGAAATTACACAATTGAAGCACAGCGCCAACAGATTAAACGGATTCAATGCACACACACACACACAAACACACGCACGCACGCACACAAACATACGTATTTGTGCGAATTACGCCGCGACAAGCCGACAATTGTTGAACACGAGCAAATATTTGATGAGTATTAATATTGTATGTGATTAATCACAGCCAAGGTAGCAAATTGCGTGGAAACTGGTGTTATTGCGAAGTTGATTTTTGTTAAAGCGTGTGCTAGGTCGGACAATTGTAGAGCACTGCCTGCTGTATATTATAAATACGCATCGCCATTTTGAATACTGCAAAGCTGTGCTTTGCACATATGTTCCAATTGGACATGCACAAAAAAAAACAGTTGGCAACGCCAGCTCGCAGCTGTATGTATGATCGCACGCGACTTGCACGCGTTTTTAAACGCACACTAGTTACCGACTACAATTGCACATTTTTGCCAAAAAAAAACAAGAGAAGAGCTATAAATTTCTGTTAATAACAGTTGCCAACCGGCTCCCCTAACTGGATGCCCGCCGGCTAGGGCCCATAAATATGGCCAAATGGGTTGACAGTTGGCAGAGACCAAAAAAAATACAAATAAAATAAAACAGGAGCAGGGAGCAGGAAGGGTTTCTTCCTCTGGCCACACACACACACACAAACACACACATGGAAAGTGAAAACGAAATAGTTGTGGCCAGAAATTTGATATGAATCAAGTGCCACGTGTCGCCCTTGCGAAATTTCGGGCCTAACACGGGGAACGGGTGCGCTGGCTGCCCCTCGCCAGGACGACAGATGCGCACGCGTGTGTGTGTGTGTGTGTGTGTGTGTCGGACATGTGCCCAAAAAACTGTTCTGTTACACTTTCGTTTAAACTCGGCCAAAAAAGACACAAGAAAAACCCATCTAGAAACTAATCGACGAAGCGAGGCGCGTTTATCGCACGCAGACATCGGTCGGGGCGCGGTTGGAGGCGTGCGTCGGAGGCGGCAACGCATCTCGTTAAACCGCAACCGTCGCTGCTGATTCGGATCGCATCAGCACATCTGTGCCGCTGGCTCCCCGGCTGCCTGTTCCCGTTGTTTCCCGTTGTAGCCGCCGGACGCGAGAGCGTGAAATGCGTGAATTGTGTGGCGAGGACTCCTCTTGCTTAGCGGTGTTTTGGCCCGTTACGCGAAATTGATGGCGGGGGGGCAGCACCTCTACCTGCCAGAGATCGTCAGATCTCTAGATGGGCCAATTTCAAGATTCCAGATGTTGTGCGACTGCGCCTGCGCCTCTGCCGTGTGCTTGATGGCGCAGGCTAACAACACAAGCTGGCAGCGTAAACAGTGTGACCAGGCAAACGGTTAGTATTAAATATATGTGGCTATCTTTTGGCAACTCGAAGCCTTTGTTAACATTGGATTAGCTAGTTTTTTTTTCTGGCAGCAGTTGGCAACACTGGCTCACAGCTGTTCACGAAATCTGAACTGTAAACGCTGCATCCACATTGTGGAGACGCGCGCGGCCGTTCGTTTTATGATCTGGTTTTAATGACGTCAGCCTCGCGCGCCGCTGGACACTTGAATGTCTTCGTAATGCGACACCACAGCCGGACACTTGGCATGTGCCAAGGAAATGGACATGGAACACGGTTACCTAAAACCAAAAACAGAAGTGCCTGCGAGTCCACTTGAATTACATGCCCAAAATATGTATTTGGCGCACGCACACACACACACACACAAACACCTTGAGGCTGACCCAACGCTCGAGCGGGTGTCAAAGGCCGTGTTAGCTCGTGTGCAGCCTTTGACAGGCCCTGAGCCAGGTCCCTGCCCGCCGAGCAGCGAGTCAATTTGTCGAAATTGAAAATTGTTGAGCTCAATGCATGGAAATTCGATACATTGGCAGCTGCCAGTCGCGGCTCTGCGCCCTGTTCTCTGCCTCTTTGATTGAATGCACCCGGGCCACCCTGTAAATGCAGCCAGCAGCTAACGACACACACACCGACACACACACACACACACGCGCGTGCATTATGCAACTATTGAATAGAAAAAGGATCATTGGAATATGGACAGTAAAAAGCTTCAAAACTGCAAATGGCAATGGCCACATACAAAGCAAGGAAATTGAATCCTGCAACGAGTGCGGCCCCAGAGCGCATTCAGGTCGAATCCCCGTCGTCAGAATTGGCATCATATGCCCCAGATTGCATTATGCCATCAAAAATATTCAGACAAATATTCGCTGACTGCAGGCATTCTCGAAATTGAATACAATGTTTACCAAAGAAATTGTGCAATACGCAATGGATACAATTGAAAATGGGTAAAAAATTGCATGTATCTAGAAGGTTATAAAGAAATATCAGAGATATACATATCTCTTATATATAGGACAGGTTCAAAGAAATTGCAAATAATTCAAATTGTGATTTCTAGGAAAAATTTCAATAAATAACTATGTAAAATAGGGAATTTAGGGAAATGTAAATAAATATGAAATTAATTTTGAAAAAATTGTCAAATAAAATATGATGTAAAAAATATAATATGTATACATATAAGAATATATAATAAAATAGAAATTAGTTAGTAATAATATAAACAGAGAAATTAAGGCAAATTATTAATGAAATTAGAAGAAAAAAGTTGAAGATTAAACTTTGATATTGCAGTAGAGTCTAGAATTGTTCTAGATATAAGAAAAATATGATAAGGAAGGAATATCAAAGATATTTGTTAAGAAACAGATGAAATGCGAGACATTTTCATGTTTTTGTTAAACTAAATTTTCAATTTTCAGCAAAGAAAACTGAATCGAAAGAACAGGAAATTGTTAAATATTATTAAAAAATATGCATTGTATAAGAAGCAGAGTTTTCAATTGTTATTTCAAGTAAATTTGATTTGTTTTTCATTAGCCGGAATAAACGGATTGTGTTAGTTGTTATTAGCCCACATAGTTAGATTTCTGATACTTACTCCACCGCATAGCTGGGCAGATTGGAGAGATCATCACCTGTTAAAGATTCGTTATTAAAAAACATCACCAAATAACATTTTCCGTTTGAACTCACGGCGACAGCTCTGGACGAGAGCTATTTCCAGGGCGTTGCGATAGGCCACGAGAGGCTGCCACTCGTCGGCTCGGCTGGTGGGCAAGGCCACCTGATCGATGAACTGCACAAACTTGAGCACATCCAGCATATCCTGGGCGAGCAGTTGCGGCACAAACTGCTGCAGCACACTCAGATAGAGTAGATTTTCGGGCGGACTGGTCGGATCATCGGGCATAATCTCCGCGGCATATCGAATGCCGGCGCGATGCAGTATGACCACGCCGGAGCGTACTTCCAGCTGCTTGGCATTGAACAGCTCTGCCAGCAAATTGGCCAGCTTGAGTAGATCCGCGAAATCCGTGGAGGCGGCCGCCTCAACTGCATTTGGATAAGCGACTCGTACGCGTTTGTAGACCAGCAAGCAGGTGTGCATCACGGTCATGCCGCAGTTGACGGGATTCACAGACAAACAGCGCTCCAGAGTGGCACGCAGAATGTCACCAAAGACCGGATTGCACTGGAACAAGGGAGACGAGTTGATGAAGGATCGCAGTCGAACTAGGTTCGCAGTAGAGCTCTGCATCGGTTAATTGTAATCGAATACTCGAAAAGCGGGATAATTTGTCGAATAAATGATTCATCAACCGCGCAGATATTCATTTAAACGAGGTTTGATCAGCTCGAGCATGCAACATGTTCAAGCTCGAACACAATTGAAATTGTCGAGTGAGGAGCTAATTCGAGCAGCACAAGCTTTTTCGGCTTTGAGTCTTGATTCGTTCGATTGAAAGAATTGTTCGAGTATTCGAAAAGCCTTTGGGTTGACTGGATGCAGAGCTCTATTTCTCGCTCCACTTACACGCTCGTAATACTGCAGCACAATGCAAGAGCGCATCACGGGCATCACGTTGTGGAACACCAGCTTACAGTAGCTGGCCAGGATGCGCCGTTTGCTCTGGAGCAGTGAAAACATCTCTGGTGCAAGCAGCGCGGCGGCATCTTCATCGAATGCAAAGCGCAGTACAAAGCTCTCGATCAACTCGTACTCGCTTATTTTGGATTTGTATTCCAAGGCGCGAATCGAGTCGCAGCTGTTCTGGCGCAGCGGATCGGCGAAGAGCACAAAGATGTCACAGGTAAAGCTGAAGGCCTGAAAGGCGCAGAAGGAGCTAATCTAAAGGTTTTACAGCTGGGAAGAGTAACTGCCGTAAACTTACATCGCAGCCCACTTGGATCATGGACGTGTGCTCGATCAGGTTGAAGTTCACGGAGAGAAAGCACTCCATGCGACGACGCAAAGCGCGGCACTCCTCAGCCACATCCCGGCCAGCTTTGGCTGCATCCTTGTTGCGCTTGAGATCCCAGGAGAGCGAGACGTAGACAATCGTTAAATACAGCGAAACCGACTCATCCGGCAGTCGGGAGTCCCGCTCCTCCAGAGCATTCTCCAGCGTGGCCAAGACCTTGTCGCTCAGCTGCCAATCGTTGAGATCGAAGCGTGCATAGAGCGTGGCGAGCAGACGCAGCGTATCCATTAGACGTTTGGCATTGTCCTCCACGGACAGCCTCGAGGTGCCCGCCAGCGATTGCTCCCAGGCGGCAGTGGCAATCATGTAGTTGGTCACTGCATTGTTGAGCAGCTCCTTGCGATGATTCTGGCAGCTGGCATTCAGGCCGTACAGATGCTCCAGCGTCATGGCGCCCATTTGGAGCACGGAGAGCGCCTCCGGCTCGAACATAATGTCCTTGATCTGTTCGAGCAGCTCCTGGAACTGCGTCTTCTGCATGATCATGAACTGCGCCAGCTCCAGCAGATTGCTCAGATCCCGCTCAGAGCTGCGATACTGCCGCAACAGGGCGGGCAGCTTGGAAAACAGAGCACGCGTGGCCAGCTTCTTGGCGTTCGGCTGGGCTTGACGCACCAGATCCTCGGTGTAACGGCCCGGCGGTATCTCGCCCGTGACAGCCTGCTTGACGGCCCGCGTCAAGATCTCAATAAGCGCCGAGGTTTCCGGCTCGCTCAGCGATTCGGGCTGCAGCAGCATGGAGACCATGCTGGACCAGGCCAACACGATGTCGTTGCGCCCGTAGAAGGCGTCCACCAGGTAGGCGGCATGCTCGTGCTCACCGAAGCGTACGAAGAACTGCACCAGGATCAGAATGCGCTCCTGCTCCGTGCTCGCCGTCTCCTGATAACGGTAGGGCACCAGGTCGGCGGCGGCCTGGGCCACGCCACGATGCGCGGCAAAGACGAGCTGCTCGATGACCTGCAGCGTGGACTCGTCGAGGAGCAACGGATTCGCTCTGTAGAACAGCCCCAGCAGCTGTATGGCCATCTGGCCCAGTTCGCTCTCGGCGCTCATGGTCAGGCCCAGCAGGGTCATGCGGTACTTGGCGCCCTGCTCCAGGCAAACGGGTCGCAGCTTCGGATTATGCCACAGCTTGGACAGCGCCTGGAAGCAGCACTCGATCACCTTGCGCGAATTGTCCTGCAGCGGCTGGAACAGATGCTTCACATGATCCGGATTCAGATAGCACTGCGGATACTTCTCCAGCCAAATGCCGCACTCGACCAGGCACAGATAGCGTATCTCATCGACGACATCGTCGGAGCGCTCCAAGAAGACGCTGGCAAACAATTGCAGCCAGATCTCCTTGACCTGCTCGCTCTCCAGCAACACCGTGGCACACAGCGTGGTCATCATCTTGAGTCCTGCAAGTGGACCAAATGCTTTTCAGGTGGGCTTGTGGCTTGTGGCTAGCGCTTACCAATTAGGGTGCAGGTGTGCCTGAAGGCGCGCACCTTCGAGTCGGCGCAGACCATGACAAAGCCGGCCAGATTCTTCAGCAGGACATCGTCCAGGATGAGCGAAGTTGTGTGCAGCAGACGCATTAGATACTGCACAAAGTAGCACACGTTCCGGGCGAAGGAGTTGCCCGATTTCATAATCAACGGATACGACAAGCTCTTCTGCAAATCTTATCTAAAGTGAGGTTATGTCTGAGCAATAAAAAAAGGACTCACATTGCCAAAGTGTGCCGTGGCCGCAATCAGAATGTCGCTGAAGTCAAAGGGTATCTCCAGTCTATCAGGTATTTGATACTGACTGCCGCTGGCCTCCAGCACGAACTGCATGAACTTCAACAGCGCAGCTTCCGGCGAATACGTATATAACCTGATCCAGGCCTGGCAGATGTCCTGGAATAGTTCAAAGTAAATATGGCATAAAATGAATTTATCAAATAGAAGGTTGCCGGTTCGAATGCCAGACTCGAGTAGGGATGTCAGACGACTGTCTGATCCAGATGATAAAGTGAGGTTAGATTGTTGGAATTTGCTCTCCACGCTCACCTTGGTCTTCTGCTTTCTATCGCACACGAGCTCCAACAGGCTGCTGCACGTTTCCTGGGCATATTCCTGCATTATTTCCAGCGTTTCTTCATTTTCCTTATTGCTGCCTTCATCGTTGCTGTCGTGGAAATACATCACATTCTCAACTTTGGCCAACTTGCAATAAGAAAAACGTTTACCTCGATTGAAATTCTATGCTCTCAGCCTCGGCGTCTGGCAGCGAGGACTGAACTTCGACCTCGGTCGAAATGCTGCTCATTTTGAAATATTTTTTCAATCAAAAAAGTTACGTTTCGCAGCGAAAATTTGTGCGCATGTACAGCACGTGCAAAAGCTGTTGAAAGAATAGACGGCGTTGCCACCCCGCTTCAAAAAGTGATTACGCTTTAACAGCGTAACGGCAAAGTTCAAAATGTGAACCAGTAGGGATGCAGTAAGCAGCTTTTTGTACATCAGTACCGTCAGCTAGTTCATGTGCTTAAAATTTCAATAAGGTATTGCTGTAATTACGAAAAATAATAAGAAAAACTCCCAGATTCATTTAGGGGTAATTGCCACTTTTCGAAATATAAAAAAAAATTTCAAAGTTCTTGAGGAGAATACGTGCCATCCTCTAATACCCTATATAGACATAGGTCCAACTTCCTCACCCCATAAACCGGCCAAATCTCATTCGATTTCCCCGAGGTTTGGTTTTTTATGCTCAGTTTTCCCTCTTAAATAATCTGGCATTCAAATCTGACTACGTAAATTTTAGTCGAAATTCATGTCAAAATCTTACCCCTTAGTTTCGTATATAGACATGGGTCAAAACTTCCCAACCCCATAACTCGGTCAAATCTCATTCGATTTCCCCGAGGTTTGGTTTTTTATGCTCAGTTTTCCCTCTTAAATAATCTGGCATTCAAATCCGACTACGTAAATTTTAGTCGAAATTCATGTCAAAATCTTACCCCTTAGTTTCGTATATAGACATGGGTCAAAATTTCCCAACCCCATAACTCAGTCAAATCTCATCCGATTTCCCCGAGGTTTGGTTTGTTATGCTCAGTTTTCCCTCTTAAATAATCTGGCATTCAAATCTGACTACGTAAATTTTAGTCGAAATTCATGTCAAAATCTTACCCCTTAGTTTCGTATATAGACATGGGTCAAAACTTCCCAACCCCATAACTCGGTCAAATCTCATTCGATTTCCCCGAGGTTTGGTTTGTTATGCTCAGTTTTCCCTCTTAAATAATCGTGCATTTAAATCTGACTACGTAAATTTTAGTCGAAATTCATGTCAAAATCTTACCCCTTAGTTTCGTATATAGACATGGGTCAAAACTTCCCAACCCCATAACTCGGTCAAATCTCATTCGATCTCCCCGAGGTTTGGTTTTTTGTGCTCAGTTTTCCCTCTTAAATAATCTGGCATTCAAATCTGACTACGTAAATTTTAGTCGAAATTCATGTCAAAATCTTACCCCTTAGTTTCGTATATAGACATGGGTCAAAATTTCCCAACCCCATAACTCAGTCAAATCTCATCCGATTTCCCCGAGGTTTGGTTTTTTATGCTCAGTTTTCCCTCTCATATAATCTGGCATTCAAATCTGACTACGTAAATTTTAGTCGAAATTCAAGTCAAAATCTTACCCCTTAGTTTCGTATATAGACATGGGTCAAAACTTCCCAACCCCATAACTCAGTCAAATCTCATCCGATTTCCCCGAGGTTTGGTTTTTTATGCTCAGTTTTCCCTCTTAAATAATCTGGCATTCAAATCTGACTACGTAAATTTTAGTCGAAATTCATGTCAAAATCTTACCCCTTAGTTTCGTATATAGACATGGGTCAAAACTTCCCAACCCCATAACTCGGTCAAATCTCATTCGATTTCCTCGAGGTTTGGTTTTTTATGCTCAGTTTTCCCTCTTAAATAATCTGGCATTCAAATCTGACTACGTAAATTTTAGTCGAAATTCAAGTCAAAATCTTACCTCTTAGTTTCGTATATAGACATGGGTCAAAATTTCCCAACCCCATAACTCAGTCAAATCTCATCCGATTTCCCCGAGGATTGGTTTTTTATGCTCAGTTTTCCCTCTTAAATAATCTGGCATTCAAATCCGACTACGTAAATTTTAGTCGAAATTCATGTCAAAATCTTACCCCTTAGTTTCGTATATAGACATGGGTCAAAACTTCCCAACCCCATAACTCGGTCAAATCTCATTCGATTTCCCCGATGTTTCGTTTTTTATGCTCAGTTTTCCCTCTTAAATAATCTGGCATTCAAATCTGACTACGTAAATTTTAGTCGAAATTCATGTCAAAATCTTACCCCTTAGTTTCGTATATAGACATGGGTCAAAATTTCCCAACCCCATAACTCAGTCAAATCTCATCCGATTTCCCCGAGGTTTGGTTTGTTATGCTCAGTTTTCCCTCTTAAATAATCGTGCATTTAAATCTGACTACGTAAATTTTAGTCGAAATTCATGTCAAAATCTTACCCCTTAGTTTCGTATATAGACATGGGTCAAAATTTCCCAACCCCATAACTCAGTCAAATCTCATCCGATTTCCCCGAGGTTTGTTTTTTTATGCTCAGTTTTCCCTCTTAAATAATCTGGCATTCAAATCTGACTACGTAAATTTTAGTCGAAATTCAAGTCAAAATCTTACCCCTTAGTTTCGTATATAGACATGGGTCAAAATTTCCCAACCCCATAACTCAGTCAAATCTCATCCGATTTCCCCGAGGATTGGTTTTTTATGCTCAGTTTTCCCTCTTAAATAATCTGGCATTCAAATCCGACTACGTAAATTTTAGTCGAAATTCATGTCAAAATCTTACCCCTTAGTTTCGTATATAGACATGGGTCAAAACTTCCCAACCCTATAACTCGGTCAAATCTCATTCGATTTCCCCGAGGTTTGGTTTGTTATGCTCAGTTTTCCCTCTTAAATAATCGTGCATTTAAATCTGACTACGTAAATTTTAGTCGAAATTCATGTCAAAATCTTACCCCTTAGTTTCGTATATAGACATGGGTCAAAACTTCCCAACCCCATAACTCGGTCAAATCTCATTCGATTTCCCCGAGGTTTGGTTTTTTATGCTCAGTTTTCCCTCTTAAATAATCTGGCATTCAAATCTGACTACGTAAATTTTAGTCGAAATTCATGTCAAAATCTTACCCCTTAGTTTCGTATATAGACATGGGTCAAAATTTCCCAACCCCATAACTCAGTCAAATCTCATCCGATTTCCCCGAGGATTGGTTTTTTATGCTCAGTTTTCCCTCTTAAATAATCTGGCATTCAAATCCGACTACGTAAATTTTAGTCGAAATTCATGTCAAAATCTAACCCCTTAGTTTCGTATATAGACATGGGTCAAAACTTCCCAACCCCATAACTCGGTCAAATCTCATTCGATTTCCCCGAGGTTTGGTTTGTTATGCTCAGTTTTCCCTCTTAAATAATCGTGCATTTAAATCTGACTACGTAAATTTTAGTCGAAATTCATGTCAAAATCTTACCCCTTAGTTTCGTATATAGACATGGGTCAAAATTTCCCAACCCCATAACTCGGTCAAATCTCATTCGATTTCCCCGAGGTTTGGTTTTTTATGCTCAGTTTTCCCTCTTAAATAATCGTGCATTTAAATCTGACTACGTAAATTTTAGTCGAAATTCATGTCAAAATCTTACCCCTTAGTTTCGTATATAGACATGGGTCAAAACTTCGCAACCCCATAACTCGGTCAAATCTCATTCGATTTCCCCGAGGTTTGGTTTTTTATGCTCAGTTTTCCCTCTTAAATAATCTGGCATTCAAATCTGACTACGTAAATTTTAGTCGAAATTCATGTCAAAATCTTACCCCTTAGTTTCGTATATAGACATGGGTCAAAATTTCCCAACCCCATAACTCAGTCAAATCTCATCCGATTTCCCCGAGGTTTGGTTTTTTATGCTCAGTTTTCCCTCTTAAATAATCTGGCATTCAAATCTGACTACGTAAATTTTAGTCGAAATTCATGTCAAAATCTTACCCCTTAGTTTCGTATATAGACATGGGTCAAAATTTCCCAACCCCATAGCTCAGTCAAATCTCATCCGATTTCCCCGAGGTTTGGTTTTTCATGCTCAGTTTTCCCTCTTAAATAATCTGGCATTCAAATCTGACTACGTAAATTTTAGTCGAAATTCATGTCAAAATCTTACCCCTTAGTTTCGTATATAGACATGGGTCAAAACTTCCCAACCCCATAACTCCGTCAAATCTCATCCGATTTCCCCGAGGTTTGGCTTTTTAGGCTCAGTTTTCTCTCTTAAATTATCTGGCATTAAAATCTGACTACGTAAATTTTAGTCGAAATTCATGTCAAAATCTTACCCCTAGTTTCGTATATAGACATTTCTCAATATTTCCCAACCCCATAACTCAGTCAAATCTCATCCGATTTTCACGAGGTTCCGCTTTTTGTCCCATATAACAATAACTTCATTCGATTTTGTCTATAACATCGCTACTTCTATAATAACAATAAATATCGACATTGTTTCTTAACTCGGGAATTATAAGAGCCATATGGACCAAGCATGGTATGCTGGTTCTCGTATATCATACACAGATTGAAAATATTTTGTTTTATGAATATCTTCCGCCAAACATCAGATCACTGGGAACCCTATGACATTCCATTTATTATTGCTCAATTATTGGGCACTCGTTCCCATAAATCTTGTTTTAATAGTTCGAACTGTTAAATCAATAGTTACGATTTCTAGCCTGATCGCGTTTTTCCCACCGCCATGTCAAACCGTGTGGCAAACAAGCTGCCATGGACGCGGTATTCCTGTGATAATTCAATCCAAACGGGCCAATTACGTGGCCAGGTCGGAATCCGTTGTGTGTGTATGGGTCAGGTAGGTAGCGAAACAACAAACAATTAGCCCGCCAGTTCCTCCGCAATGATACACAAACAGAGAGCGCAAATTGGGCAGCCACTTGTCGGTCAGATCTGAGATCTGAGGCAAATGCCGCCGTCGCCGTTGCCGCCGCCGTTGAGGTCGCGGCTAACAAGGACCAAATAATCGGCCTCTGCTCCCAAAGCCAAACACAAATATTGACGTTGCTTATCGCACGCGATCGCCGGAACCACAAACCACGCAGATCAGAGCCACCGCTGACCACTTGCGATGACTTGGCAACATTTTTGGCAGAACCCACAACGTCGAATTATTTCAATCTGCGCTGATGACGCGGCTCATTCCGCGCGCACACTGATAAAAAGCTGGCGATAACATAGTTTTTTTTTTTGTTTTTCGGGCATTCCTGGAAGCCAGACACAGCATACACAAATATTGACGCCCAGATCTCGTCTGAAATTGGCGCACGGCAGCAGCAGCAGCAGCAGCAGCTGCTTCTGTGATTGAAAGATCAATCGGGCTGAACAGAGCTCAGCTGCCCGCTGGAGCCGTAATTGGACTCGAGCTGGTCAGGCCGGAGCTCAGGTTCTGCATATTCCATTGTTTGACCGAATTCAATTCCATATTTGATAGATTTCTGCAATTTGACCTTTTGGCTGGGCCTTTGTTTGGCCATTGCAAGTCGGGAATTAGCCGCTGTCCGGCGTTGTGCGGCCAGCACGTGGCCTCGCATGCAGATGAGAACTGCACACCTGCCCTTCTGATTGACGTGTCCTTCCACCCAGCTCGCTAATTCACGCTGTCCTTGTTAATGAACAATAACTGAAATTTTGGCAGGCAGGCATTTGGCGCCTTCCTTGGGCCATTTGTGTCCCAACTTTGTTGCAACTTGCGATTCAATTTACTTGCAACAACAGCCGCAGCGGAGGATGCAGGGGTACATACCGCAAGAAATCATGGCAAAAGTTAAGATTGAAAAGGATAAAGTTTCGTTGGCTTAGTCGCAATGTGGCCTCGGCTAACTTTCACTGTTTACCAGCCTTTTGTCTCAATTGGCTTCCACATGCTCGACTGGCTAGAAACAAACTACAAAATGGGATAATTTGTTCTATAAAATTGCTTTTGTGAATGGCACAAAAGACTTTGCCACAAGTCGATTGGTTTAGTTTCAATGTGAGTTGTGTTTAGTTCAGTCTTTTGGAAAACCCCAAAAAAAAATATATAAAACAAATAGCTGTGCTCTAGTTAGGAGTGCTCCAATGAGAGCAAGCCAGCGCCTTCTTCTTAGCCTTTCCTCGCATTAGCTTTGGGTAATGGCGTCTTGATTAACTTGGGTCTTTATATATCGAGCTTTATGACAATTTCAGGGCTGTAATGTGTTCACTTTAAGCATCTATCAATTTCAGGGAGAATGGGAGCTGGTATTCAAAAAGTGTAACATTCCTTTCTTTGTGTATACTTAAATAAAGTTTAGATACCACATTTGGTGGTAATGAGAGGAGCTAGGCAATATATATTCCTGTTCTGCGTATGTTATGCGAGGATATATAGCTTTTTAGCATTCGATGCGAACGGACGCACAGAAGTACATGTCTAGATGGGCCCAGCTCGTCGTCCTGTACCAGGCATATATGAAATTATAAATAGCACGAAATGTCTGCCTCTGCCTGTCAGCTTTGTGTCTTCAATGAATTCAGAATAGAATTACATTAAGAGAGCCCACAGATCGGAACGATAGTTTGCATAGTTTCAAAAGAAGATAAGTCTATCGACCCTCTAAAAGTCGGCTAAAGGGCATAGATTGCTGCCTTATAAGCTATATCTTTCCTAGGCAAAGGCTATACCCGATCCACCTATAACAAAATATGTCTGAATATTGTCAACTTATAATTACAAATACTCAATATATCTGCTGTAATTACATCTATACAATGTCAACGAAAGAAACCTACTCCAGATGTTCCATTCCGCCCAGCTGTCACCAAATATTTCGATTTAGCCGGGCAATTATCGAAATAAGTGTAACCTAGGCAATGGCCCGTTGGCAACAAACATGAAAATCAACTTGCCATGTCCAGCCGTGTCCTATTTGGGTCAACTGGGCAGCGATTATGACCAGACCGACAGCCAAGCAATTGCTTTGCACTTGGCCATTACCTGTTTCCCAATTGCTGGCCGAGCACATGTGTGGCATGTTTTTTGTTTTCGGGTGGGTTGTAGCTGCGGGGGCGTTGCATAATTAATCAAAGCGGCACGCGGCAACGTTGGGCGCCACAAAGCGAGCCGCCGACGGGTTCGGGATGGGGTACGACAAGCCCAATCCCGGCCAGCGGCGGAGTCGGGGTGCATACAAAATAATGCCAAGCCAAAACGCCTTCTTCCGCATTTAATGACAAACGTCTGAGCCGCAGCGGATGTGGACATGGATGTGGACACCCGCGCACGCTCAACTCCAACCAGGCCAGCTCATGTGGGTGCACAGCCAACCAAGCAGGAAGCTAGTCAGTCAAACCAGTTGCCCCTCCCCCCTGCTCACCGCCCTGACTCGGGCTCTGGCTCATTCATGCATTGGCAAAGGCGTCGTCAATGGATCTGCGATGAGTCACAGCGGCGGCAAATGCTCTGCTCCGTTCGCAGAGTTTACAATTAGTAGGACGTTGGATGTGGCTCCAAGTTAGCCAAGTTAACGTCGTCTGCCAGCCACAACTGGCTGCTAATTGACACACCTCGACGCAGAGACACAGACACGTTGGTGTGCCAGTGTTGGCCATTTAGCTATTTAAAAGCTAGGATATCGACAATTTAAAGGAATCTATTTTCTAACGAAAAACAGCCAAAGGGAATCATTTATCAGCCTAGCATACAGCTTCTTTTTTGCATTCACCAACACTGTTTGCTGTTAGTGTTGGCTAATGCAAGTACGCAGCTGTTTTCTAGCTACCTTTAAATGAACGTTATAAAAAGCTTATTAAAACAGCACTTGAATTCCGTTATTTACATAGCATTCAGCTTCTTTTTTGCATTCACCAACACTGTTTGCTGTTAGTGCTGGCTAATTCAATTCAGCAATTTTATAGCTGCTTTTAAGCGATCGTTATGCAATTTAAATTTAGCTATTTTTAATATAAATTAATTAAATGAATAAATTCGTTTTCTTAAGCTACTTTTCGTACACAATTAAGCTACTTTTTTGCATTTACCAACACTGTTTGCTGTTAGTGTTTGCTAATTTCGGCTATTTTCTAGCTACTTTTAAGCTTGCCACTGTTTTGCACTGATAGCTGGCAACACTGACTGTTGCTGACGTTGCCATCACGTGCTGCAGGCGCAGAGAGGATGAGTCATCCGCCCAGTTGCCAGACCGGCCTCAACATGTGCCAAACGCCAAACAGCCAAAGCCAAAGCAACAGCCGCAGCCGCAGCTATCGCCAGCGCCTTTTATGAATGAAACGATCTACACGAATGTCTGCAAGAGCTCCAGACGCAGTTGCTCCGTCCCCCCCGCATCCCCTCAACGTATCTAGTCGTCCAAGTTGTTGCTGTTGTCGTCGGTCGTCTACAACTTTTGCCTTTATAGTAAATCGTGTTTTGCATGCGCGAGTAGGTTGCCAACGCCTGCCCCCAACCACACGCCTCCCTCGGCCGCCGGAGGATTGGGCTTGTGGGGGGCGCATTGGATTTGAAATTCATTCATAAAAAAAAAGAAATACAAAGCCAGCTAGTCGTTTGGCGAGTTTTGAAGCATTGCTCTTTGGACATTGGAACTTGAACAGAGTTGGGTTTTTCTTTTTGTTTTTTTTTGTTCATTTTTCGATTTACTCGTACTTAGAAGTCGCTGCATTACGACACGTTCGAGAATTTCTGCTTAAATGCTCGAATGCAGAGTTTTTTTCCGAAACGTTAATTGGGATATTAGAGAAAATGTTTTTTAATAGACATACACAGAAATATGAGTTGAAGCTATGCAGAATATAATATATTAACTTTTATAAATGGAATATTTGTCAAGAAAAGAAGCTTTCAAGACACAGAAAGGAGTCTTAAGACTATACCATATATAAAAATTCAAGTAGGAATAAGTCCTAGCATTCGAATTTAGCTAACAGTAAAACAGAAGATTATGCACCTAAGATCGTGAATATCGTAAATATATATCTTTTAAACCGATTTGATAATTCATATAGAGAAGTATATGCGAGATCTCAGAATATGTAGATATATTGAATCTATTATTATTGTTATTATTATATATTATTATTATTTTTTTATTTTATTTGTTTTTCAATTTTATCATCAAAAAATCTACTTAGAAATAGCCAGCTCCAAAGCATAGTTAGCTTTGGCCCCAATCATTGCATCTAATCATCTTTGTTAGAAGCCAATTTTGGGTGGAAATCAAATTTAGCCCGAATTTGGCTTTTGAAAATATTTACTATTTGCAATATTTTCAGTACGGCGGGCAATTGTTGATGAAAAAAGGCAAATGTTTCATTCCAAACGTGTAAATATATGACAAATATATAAGTAAGGTTTGAACTATAAATCTGAATGCAAGGATGTAAAGTTAGATCGAATCTTTGGTCTTGCAGTCCTGAGCCTCAATTTAGATATGCTCAAAAAGAGACCCCTTATTATAAAAAATTCTTCTATAAATTTTACATGATCTTATGTTAATGCCCGTAAGTCAAGTTCATGTGATACCCTTTGATACTTTGATATGCAGCAGGTTCATAAGAAGCTCCAAATTTAAGCATTTAAGAATTTTTGTTTTCGAGTTAAATGTCGGGCATGTGGTGCATGCGGTGCAGTTGGGTGGGCAACCAACTTCGCTTAATCGGTTTACAGCAGAAATAATAATAAATAATAAGAAATGTAGAAATCTGGAGCGTTAAGCTGTTTAGATTGAGGCAAAGTTTGTGGTCTCCTTTTGCTGCCCGTTGCGGACTGCAATCTCGCTTTTAATCGCACAAAACTCGCAATAAACAAAACATAATTCCCGAAAATTTTCCCCTCCACCAAAAAAAAAAAAAAACGAGTAGCGGCAGCTGCTCTCCGTGGATTGACCCCACAAGAAGTTGTCAACACTTGACAGCAGCTGATTCTGTGGAACTTGTTATGGACGCTGACGCCGTTGCGCCCACAAGAAGACTGCAGCTCCGAAAGCTGACAACTCACACGGTTAGCGCCGGACAGACTAGCTCTGGCTCTGGCTCTGGCTCTGGCCAGAGACTTCGTCTCTGTGGCTCTCTGGGCTAATGATTGTTTATGACTTGACTCTGGGCCAAGTGAGCAGCGGGCACAGTCGAGAATCATTTCTCAGGCTCATAACTCGACACGCGGCGGGTTGACAATATTTTTTTATGCCCTGAGCCCGTGAGAAATCGTTATGAAGGGTATAATGGTTATGTGCGAAAGTATGTAACAGGCAAACAAAAGCATCTCTGGCTTCATTAAGTATATATGGTATTCCAGATCAGGACGATGCGCTGAGATATAGAAAGGTTTGCCTATCTATCTAGAAACTAGAAAAGCATGTGACTTAACGCATGTAGCTTATCGATATATTCTTCCAGTTGCATAATATCGATAAATATCGATTTTGTGAAATGGTTTTTTAGGCATAGCTCGAGAATTATGAGAGCTAGATTCACAAAATTTGGTATGTAGGCCCTTTTATAGCGCATAAAGATTAAGAATATTTAACTTTTTGGAGAACTTTCCCCCATTTCCCTTAAAATTGGAGAAACACCATTTTCAAAGGTAGAGCCCTGAGCTTTAGTATACACATACTTTCACATTCCTTATTTAAGCCCTTAAAATTGTTTAGATATCGGGCTATAAACACCTGAGTTATTCAAGAATGCATTTGCCGTGGCCTGTTGGCTGGGGACAGATGAATAAGAAGCACAGTCTGCTTTCAGCAGCAGCTCAACGCTAGGTTCAGGGTATCTTATAGTCGAGCACTAACGACTAGATAGCATACATTTTTTTCGTGTTGTAGGCCCCGGAGAGGGGAGCACAAAGATTGATTGCAGCGAAACGCAAGTGTTAAGCCGCCACGATGTCCACTGTGGTCCACTGTGGTCCACGGTGGTCCACAATAAATCCGAGTCTAACCTGGCTGGCGAACATGACGGCACTTTTAATGTCTTTATTTATAAAAACAAAATCGGGGCGAGTGACAAGCGAGCGACCAGCGCCCCGATAAGAGGCGAACTTTACGAGCCGCAACGCAACGCAACGCAACGAAACCGAAACCTAAACCTTAATTGAAACAGCATCTGGGCCGGGCCACTAAACTGGCCCAGAGCTGGACCGGGGACATGGGCGATGGTTGTCACGGCAAGTTCTGGGTGCCATTAAGGCGATAAAATGCAGCGCGCACTTTGAAATCCCGGGCTCGGACATGGTCTCGGCACCTCCAGCAGGAGACGCTAACTGGGCTTAATCGGCGCGTTGCGTGCGACACTTGCGGCCTGCTGCTCATTTGGGCGTCTCATTAATAAGGGCTTAGCTTAGCTGCGAGCCACAGAGCCCGACCTGGAGCTGGACTTGGACAGCGTAGCAGTCGGTCAGTGATCGCTGTGAATAAATTAGGCGGCGGCGGTGGTCCCCACAGCTTTGCACAGGCCCCAACTTAGCGATCATTATGAGCCTTTGTTCGCTTGTTTTCTATGCCCTAATCACAAGCTGAAAGAGAGCATATTGGCTTTTCAGTTCGCCATGAAACTTAGTTTAAGTTCGGCTTTCTATAGCGGAAAGTACAAGTCTCGGAATCGGATTAATCAGCAGACTATATGATATAGTAGCCCGAGGAACGAGCTCTGGAAAGTAAAGTTCTTTTATGAAAAACATAAAAATAAAATATCTAGGCTTCACCTGTTTTTTACGAGTATTACCTTGCTCTCTTTCTCTTTCTCTTTCATATATATCTATACTATATCATTTATATATATACCACGTCCAATATCTCTCCACCAATTGCACATATAGACACAGCTTGACAGTCAGTTTGTTACAGTTTGAGAGTCAGCAGCAAGTAGAGGCATTTTAACAGATTTAAAAGTTGTTCAACACTGCGAACAGAGCATGTCGCAGTCGTTAACAGCCGATCCGAGTTTGGTTTTTTTTATTGTTGTTTCTGATTTCCCTCTTTGGCTGATTCTTCGTGGCTTGTTAGCTATCGCAGCGACTTTTTGTTGTTCTCTCAATTTGGCTGCAGTCCGCGTTGCGCTTTGATGTCTTCTTATTTTCGGGTTATCATTTTTTATTCGGTTATTAAGCGTGTGTGCTGTGCTGCAGACCACCGGCGCGGGCAGAGTCTGGAGCTGGCCCGGGCTTGTGGCCACAACAGATGTGTGAAGCGCGCTCCGCTGGAATTCTTAACAGGATTTCTCTGATTAACATGAGCATATGGTGTCATATATATGGGCTCGATAAGGCAGTGCCCCAGCCAGAGCCGGTGCGCCGTCGTCTATTGCCGTCTTTCTCGAGCATTTCTCGATAAACATCTAGAGTTTTTCGGCTATAAGTCGCTTGAAACCCGCCGCCTTGGACAATATTTAACTCACATTTTGGCAAAGGGAAATGTGAAAACGTGAAAACGTCTTAAATATCCATATCCGCCCATTGAACAAACGCTACTGTTCCGGCTTTTCCACAGTTTTCCGCACTCCTTTTACCATTTCCAAGCAAACGTACACAAAAAGACAAAACGGGGAAGAAGAAGCCAAAGAGTTATTAAAAATGTTTTTGAGCAAAATTTTGGAAAATCGGTTTTTTTTCATTCTTCGTTTTGTTTGAAAGAGGCTGGCGAAATTTGGAATTATGCTGGACAGTGGCAAACAAAAGGATTATGTCCACTTTGGGATTATTATGAGGCCCACGCACATAAATTGTATCTTTTGTGAAGAACAAAGACTGCGAAACCAAAAGAAATTAGCAGAAAAAAAGGAAGAAGAAGAAGAAGCAGAAGGTAAAGCCTGAAAACTGCATTTGCGATTAAAGGATTAACCTGCATAATGTTTCCCAAATAGAGAGAGGGAGAGGGAGAGCGAGGGAGACAGTCTTTGGCAGAGTGACAACAAAGTTGCTGAAGAGACTTTAAAGGAGCCGCAAAACTTTTGCGGTTACCTGATCCATATACTCCCTATATAGATGGACCTGGTAGATGGGCCTCCAGCGGAGCCTCTGCGGTCGAGGGCGACAATTTAATGCACGAATGCACCAAAACGTATCACAGAGCAAGTACCAATTGGTAGCCCTGGAATTTATATGCAAATAGGCTGCGGTTCTTCAAAAACAGAAAAACGCACGAAACGTTCCAATTGATCCCAAGCTGCTCCCAGCTATTGTAGACAGCGATTCCCATGTCACCAAGCAAACAAAGCTTGGCTCAATTTCGAGATGCGGTTCCCACGTCGGCTCCGTATCAAACGTCATTACGAGCACTTGCTGCAACTGCCACTAATCCGGCAAGTGCAGCACAACGCACATCCCACAACACACACTCGCACACTCGCACACACACACGTACATTCTTGAGCTGGGCTGCAGCTCACATGTCTCAATTTCGTGTGGGCGCTGGCGATCGCTTTCAGGTGTCATGGCTCACGCTTTAAGCTGACCGACAACGCTTTTCAGGGGCTTTTCCCGAACAATGAAAAAACCCGAGGAATGACCGACTGGGAGATGCCCTATGACTTAGAGTATCAGGGAATATGCGTGTGCTTCCCTTTTCCCTTAGTCTTTCCTAGCTTATAAAATATATTTATTATATCTATAAACATCTCCTAAATAAACTTCTGCATGCTTCCTCTTTCTTTCAGCACTGGCCTTCAAAATATGCATATAATATATAAGTATAAGTAAATTCTGTTGCTTCTTCCTTTTTCTTTTCCCCTTAATCCTAGTATACAATATATGCCTAAAATATATATGAATAAATCCCAAATAACTTCTATATTTATATTCCGATCGTAATGACATTTTGTGGATCAACATATGGCAAGTAATTGAGTAAGTATGTCAAATTTCTGAAGATTTGAGCGAGATCATCATAAAGTTAAAAATGCTCGATTGGTGTATGCCATTAATTGACTCACATTTGCAGTTTTAGCATTCAAAATGTTTAAGAAATCAACAATAAAACAGAGTTGGCAATAGATTTTCATCGTTTACATACATAATTATACTATATAGCAAGTATTCTTCCATTACAATCTCTGGGAACAACAGTAGGACTGAAAGGCTACAGCTCTTCGCTCTGATCAAGATCAAGATCAAATATATACTTCATGGAGTTGAAGTACACTCTTCTGCCAGTTACAAACATATCCACAAAACCATATTACCCCTCTTTTTAGCCAACTCCAATGACTATAGGGCATACAAAAAACACAATGAAAATCTGTTTGTTATTTCTTTTGATCAAAAACGAAATTCTTGAAAGCAAACTAGCCGATGCAGCGTCCAAAGCTCTGTGGGAATAGCTCGTCGGACTTTCCATAACAACAACAGAAGCTGCATGGAACAGTTAGGTTTGTGTAAATATTTGGACATTTATTCGAATTTGGTAGCAATTTATTGAGGATCAGTTAGTGAGAGAAAAGTCAAGTTAACTCATTTCTCTAGTCGGGCTTCTATTTAGACAACAATTTGTAGTTGTTTGCGTCTTAGCTTAAGATCCAATACAATGGACACTTTTGAATAGATTTTTCAAAAAATCTCATATGCAGATGAGCAGCTTATGGGACAAGATCAACGATAATGGCATTCAGCTTGCGTTGATCTCTTTAAATAATTAGGGCCAACTGCCAGCACCTTAAGTAGATCAAACGATTCCCACAGTCTCTAGCTCTATTTAGTAGATGTAGATCGGCTGGAAATACTTTCGAGAGCAGTTGATCCTTCGCTACAGTTTGCGAGTTAAGCTTCAGCAGCAACAAAATATTTATTGTTTTCGTAAGATCAGCATTTCGGTGCAGATCAAAGGACAGCAAATGCTGGGATCAGGCCAAATATGTTGCGGTTAAAGCGGCTCAAAGTAATTGCCATCAAAATTGGCCCAGTATTGGGCAGGCGCACGCAAAGGACTCGCCACTGGCAGAAAGAAGCAACCAGAGAGAAGCAAAAAAAAAACAATTAGAGCACGAAACGGTTAATTGTCCTTTGTGTGCGCTGCCAGGATAATCCTGCTGCAGCGACAAAGGAATCACGCCCGGGTCAAGAACCAAAAGCGCTTGCAGCACAGAAAAAGAACTTTCAACTGCGTTTGCAAATCCGGACAAGCCGATAAGCCCAGCTGTGTTGTCCATTCAGCTGCTTTCTAGCTGAATCTAGCTGGAAGTGGTTGCTGTCAGAGGCTGTTAGCCGAAAACAGCTGACATTTTAAAGCTGATTTAACTCTTTTTAGCATCTTTTTAAGAAATACATACAAGCAGTGTTGCAAAACAGCTTAAAACCGAAGCTAGAGCAGAGTAGAGATCAAGTTAAGTTAATGTGCGACATGAAATATTTTCAAAACTTTCATTTTTGAATAGTTTTTTAAATTGAACTCAAAATAAATATATGAAAACCCAAGATTCAACACAAAACTTTTGTGCACTGATGGAAAACTTTGGTTCACGAACCGAACCTGTAAGCCTGCTTTAGCTAGTTCGCGCCGTGAACCGAATCAGTAACAATTTTTGTATGTTTAACAACACTGTTTATAGCCAACTTTAGCCTAGACAGCTAATTTCGCAACTTTTAGCCATTTATAACACTGCATTTAGCTTGTTTTTGTTTGAGCGCATCATTTCGCAACACTGAAAGCAACTTGTGTGTGCCGAGCGAGCCGCAGCTAAGCTACTTAAAGGACATTTTGCAGCGCCATTAATTCAATTGTTGACGGCTCTTAAACTGAGCCCAAAACTGATTTGCATAATTAGTTCGATTAGCGACGCCCGAGCGGGCAACACGTGGCCGCTCCTGATCCGCCTGCTGCTGCTGCTCCTCCTCCTCCTCTCTCTCTCGCTCTCCTGCTAATTGCCCATCAGCGGCATGGACTTTGATCAGCTGCATTGGCCGAGCCTAACAACATAATTGAGCAGCCTCTGCCCGCACAAATTGCCTGACAAAATGATGCAGCGTCGGCGGCGCCTGCACCGAACGCATCTCTAAGCCCGGCTCTAACCTGAGCTAATTGTTTTGGACCTCTAATTGCAGTCGGAACTAGTCAGTCGATGATTGCCGCTGATGTATTGCAACTTGGACGCGGCGAGGACTGTGTGCCTCGACGCCAACGCCAACGCCCGCGCCACAGTGGGCGTTTTTGACGACTCCATTGGCCACGCCCACATCTGAAAATGCTCGTTCCTTGCTGCCTTGCGGCGCCTGTTTTTTTTTCTGGCCAAAACTGTGATAATTACACATTAATTGTTTTTAATTCCATTCGCATTCGAGCAGCGTGCAACTCCTCGCAGCGCTGTGGTAGGGTCTCTCGCCGTCGCACCCATTGCAGGGCGTGTTTCTTGTTCCTTTCTTATTTTTTGGGTTTGGTTAAATAACTAATTAAGCAGTCATTGCAGCCAAATGTGCCGCAAAGCTGCATAAATCAGCGCAGAAGCTGCCCGCGGTGGTCCCCGGACGCCCACGTCTAAAGGATCGGCTGGAGCCGGGCGCAACTTATCGCGGGGCAATGAAATGCTTCCTAATGTTTAACCAATTGATAAGAGCTACGAGAGAAAGAAGTGTGCTGTGCCCAAAAGAGCGACTAGCAGATACCCTGTAGCCTAAGGTACATCGTAAGCCATATTTCTGGCAAGTAAATGAAATTTTCATTTTGCAATAACTTTTTTGTTTATGCTTGGATTCTCGTGAAATTTTGAAAGCTTAAAGAAAAAACTCACTAAAGTGCCTATACTAAATTTAGAGCAAGTTCGTCGTGGATTATTCAAAATGGGCAGCATTTTTGGTATATCCTAGCTATAAGACATTCAAAAATCTTTTTCTGGTCCTATTGCCTCTTATACTCCGCGAGATATGCGCAATACTTTGTAAACGCAGATCGATATTTATCGATTTTGTAAAAATTGAGGAAAGTTTCGAAAAGATAACAGATAAACTTGTTTTTGTGGAACACGCCCTCCATGAAGCAAACATACTCCAGATCAAGAAGAATCCTTAAGGCAAATATATTCTAAATCAACAAGAAAAGGTAAAACATTCTCTTCTGGCTGTTGCACACATTTGCCCATAACTAGAATACCCCTCTGCAGTCAATTTTCAAATATGTACAGGGTATCAGAAACTGTGACGCATGTGTCTGGAATGTGCCGAGTCCTCTGCTCTTATCTATGAATGCCTGTTGGTCCCAACAGGTAGCAGCATTTACTACAGGTAACAACTTCATAGAGCTACATTGAGGCCAGTTCCAATCGGCCAGTCGGCCTTGGGCTGGGGCTGGGGTGACTGCTTTGTGGAGGAGGCAGAGGGGATGGGGTTGTGGCATGCAACAAAGGGCGACCGCAAGCGGCAACCGCAGAATTCTATTTGCCAAACGCTGACCATCACAAACTGTGCAGCAATGCGTGCCACAAAACGGGGCGTGGCGCCGCCTTTGAGCTTAAATGTTGCAAGTTTGTAAAATTGTAAAAATTTTCCCATTTTATTTCTGGCTGTTTTCTTTACTAAATTCCCAGCTGATTTTCATTAGATTTCTGTTTATTTGTTTGTTTTCTTCTCGTTTTTTTTTCGTGCCACATTCATACTTAATTAAGTTTTCACACCTGCCCGCTGCAAGTTTGGTGCGACGTGGGCGTGGCGTGAGAACTGTTTAATTGTGCGCTTCATTTTTGACCCGCCTCCCCTACCTTCTACCCCCCCGGCCGTGCCGGCACCCTAGGGTTACCCGGCGCCGTTGCACAAAAAAGTTTTAATTTCTCACTTGTCTCTTGGCACTTGCCAAGTTGCTGCCGCTGACGCTGACCCAGGTGCAAAAGGGGGGGGTCGGGCGCGGGGGCTGAGGTATGACAAAATAATTAATTGCAACGTCACTTTTTAGAGTTTTCCCCATTGCAATTTGTCTTTGATTCTCAATTGTGCCCCGCTTTGTGCCTGCTTCTGTCGCTTCGCTGCGCGCATTTTAATTGCACTTTAAGAACGGACGTTAAAACTCTCAAAATAATTCAAATCGTTACGCCGAATTGTAAATACCCTGCAGACAGCTGAATAAGTAATGTCATTAAACGAAGGTTTTATATTCGACAGATTATAGAAGTCGTTTAATAAAGTAATTCGAGTTGAGACAGATGAGATTGGTCAAAGACAGAAAACTTTTCCATTCAGAAAAATATTCGCTGAATGATTTTTCTTATAGATCTATATAGTATAGCATAGTATTCCGATATTGCTCAGATATTTGCTCATATATGAAGCGAATGGTAAGGTTAGTAAATATCGTTTTTTTTTTTTTTTTTTTTTTTTTTTTTTTTTTTTTTTATGGTTTAAGTTACTTTTATTTTTGCTAATTTTCTGTTACTTTTCACTTTTAGCAACTTTTATCAGCGTGAGTTTTGGGTAATGAAAGCTTAAGTTAAATATTTACAATGTGTATATATATGTACATGTTAATTTTGCTTCATTATAGTCGGCGTTTGGCCAGGTCTATAGGATAACACTTTTTAAGCCTCCTTCTTCGCCTCCTTAGCAGGTTTCTTGCCAAGACGTTAGGGTGGTTGCGGAGCAGTAAATATCGTGGTTGATCAAAATATCTTGAAGAACAAAAAAAATGCTTTCATACAAATACATTATATTCAAACGATATTTCCTAAGTCTATATTTCCTATGGTCTAGAGGTTCGATCCGGCTGATGCCAATATATGAAAGACATGCAAAGAACTCACAGACAGACTGAATAGGAATATATATATATGATTACCCTATGAAGTCAGCGACAGACTGATTAAGAATATATTTAAACACTTTATAAAGTCAGCAATATCTTCTTTCATAGATTTCATGAACCAATTCATATACCCTTTCCAGGACTATAAGAACTCGGGAATCCAAGTACTTATGAAAGACATGCGAAGCCTTAAAACAGAACGACCATTCACTAAAGAAGCTGACAGACTGACTGACTGATTAGGAATATATATAAATAAATACCTTCTCAAGTCAGCGACATCTTCTTACATAGATTTCATGCATCGATTCGTATACCCTCTCCAGAACTATAAAAACTAGGGAATCCAAGTACTTATGAAAGACATGCGAAGCCTTAAAACAGAACGACCATTCACAGACAGACAGACTGACTGATTAGGAATATATATATAAATACCTTCTCAAGTCAGCGACATCTTCTTACATAGATTTCATGCATCGATTCGTATACCCTTTCCAGGGTTATAAAACTCGGAAAAACTACTTAGCTCACATTCTCGTTTGACTCTCTGCTGGCTGCATCAATCAAATTGTTTATTGCAATTTACCTTTGCACTTCCGAAATGCTGCGGCCCATAAAATCAATTTCCAAATAGAGTCATAAATAAAATGTAGAAGTAGAAGAGAGGTCGAGACATAGACAGGTAACAAAAAACCCAGTTGAGGGTTTCATTGTCCACGTTAGTTGCCTGATTTCTGTTTCGGTTTTTGTTACTTTTTTTGTTGTATATTGTTTTTGTTTTTTTTTCAGCCTTTCTTTCTTTCATAATTGCGGCCCAGCACAAATATTTTGATCATATTTCACGGCTCAGTGGCGCTGCGTGAGCGAGACAGAGAGCGAGAGAGGGGGAGAGGGCATCTAGATAGCACTCTTTCTTCTTCCTCTTCTTCTTCTTTTGGGCGCAAGCTATAACTGTTCTTGCTTCTCAAATTCTCACACTTTCCATCGTAAATCTTTGCTTAAGCGCCGTTTTGCATCATCTCCCGCTCTCTCCCTCTCTCCCGCTCTCTCCCTCTCCCGCTCTATCTTCCGGTTGCCATTGGGCATATTAAATACGCCTTATCGGTGTTTGCTCATCCGCCTAATCCCGTTGTTAGCATCGCAGTTGACATCTCCATTTACTTCCACGAATGACAATCGAACTGGCACTTCTTTATAACAGTAGCACGTCGCATTCGAAGAGTTGAGGTTAGGTTGCGTCTGTACCGTTATTTTGAGGAATTACAAGGAATATTATGATTGCATGAAATAAACCCAATTGTATGCAGAGTTTGTTTGGGCTTATCAGAGTGTTAAAAGAGGCATAAATAATGTTGTTGTTATATCTTAGCATATCCAAACTATCCACGTATCTGTACTAACTCTGTGATCTCGGGAACTAATTGAGTTACAGCTATCAAACTTGGTATGCAAATGTTTTGATATTATGGAATTCAAAATTTCTCTAGTTTTTAGTGCCAATTTGAAGTTAGCTCCTTTGAAAACTATGCAAAATAGTTAATATTTGTTGCATTCATAAAATATTATTATTAGAGAAATTTATATTTTATTCATGGGAATCTAGAACTCTGCCAGTTATGTAAAGCAAAACATTTGATTAATTTGATACTTAAAAGCATTTCGAGCTGTTAAATAACTTTGTGTTAGTCAGAAACGTTGCAAATTAAATATAAGTATAATTAATTAAAAAAAGCTGAGCAGCGGAGTTAATGAAAAGCTTGTCGAGTTCCTAGGAACTGCAGGCGGCATCAAAGCAATTGCATTCAGGGGCATTCAAGCGTGCCCCTAATAGGTGTCTTATGAAAATCTCTCTCTCTCCCTCTACCTCTCCCTCTCTCTCCCTCTCTCTCCCTCTCTCTCCCTCTCTCTCTCTCTCTCTCTCTGTGTGTGTGCTGGCTTAGAGCATTGATAGAATTGTTTAAGGCAGAGCTAATTAGCTGCAACTCGGTTGCACGTCTTCTTCAGGTGGCAACAGGCGATGTGGCAGGTGTGGCAGCTGGGCAGGTGGGCAGCTGGGCATGCGTCGAGCTGTGACCGCGGTGGCAGCTTCTGCTCCCGAGGCGTCAGAGCTCCTCGTGCGCCCGGTAACAAGCGAGTGCGCCAAATGATTATACGGCAGCGCGTTCCGCAGCCGGAGCCGAGGCATGTTCTGTATTTTTTTTTTTATCAATATATGAGTTTGGGGCTTGGGATCGCTAATGATGATTATGCTTTGTGTGTTGTTTTTAGCAATTGTTGTTGTTGTTGTTGTTGTTGTTTTTATAAGCGTGTTCGTTACGCTTCGCAGTTGCATCAACAACAACAACAACTGAACTTAACTTCAAGTTAATGTTAATGTCTGCAATGCGCGTTCTAGAAATGATAATGACGAAAGATGAGCTCCGGCAAAGTGCAGCGTCATCGCTTGGCTGGAACGATGTCAGAGCCATGTGACAAAGGCCCCACCTCTCCCCCTTCTGCCTTGCTCTGCCCGGCTCTGCTCCAGAAAGCAGGCGCACATCTTGCCACCCGCACACAGACATATAGCTTTGTATGCATAAAGTTATTACAATTTCGTATTTATTTTAGTCTGTCTGGCAGAGCTCTTCTTAATTGGAAACATTTTCCCAAAAGCCAAGTCTGTTGCGACCTCCAACTCCTACGTTTATGGCCGCAACTCGAGCAACGCCAAGAAGTCTAATTACCAGAAGTCATTCTCTGCCTGCCACTTGCCACTTGCCACCGTTTTTTTTTTTGTTTTTTTTTTTTGTGTTTTTTGGGATTCAAATTTTTTGACATCAACTTTTGTTGAACTACAAAACTAACATGAAGCAAGACAGCGATTAATTAAATGCGGCATGACGCAGTCTGAATACCCTTGCCGATTGGATTTTCAATTATTTTTGAATAAAAACTTTATGTCGGACTAATTCTCCGTATGGAAATCATCTAATATATATGTATATATAAAATACTAAGAAGATGCCTCCACAAAGACTCAAACTTTTGACGATTTTTCCAATAAAGATAAGAACGTTTGCTACGAGAGAGAGAGAGAGAGAGAGAGAGAGAGAGAGAGAGAAAGAGAGAGACAGAGAGAGAGAGAGAGAGAGACTGAAAGATTAAGAGAGAGACTGAAAGATTAAGAGAGAGTGAAGAGAGAGAGCGAGACTAAAAGAAGGAGAGAGAGTGAAGAGAGAGACAGAAAGAGACTAAAAGAGTGAGAGAGAGTGAAGAGAGAGAGAGAGAGACAGAGAGAGACTAAAAGAGTGAGAGAGAGGGAGTAGGTTGCATAGAAAAAAATCGTCTGTTGAAGTTGAGGACATCCTCTATGCCGCATATTTGTTGACACCCTCGGTTAGGGTATTGAGAAATGAATGTTGAAAAAGTGGAAAAGAAAATGAAAAATAGCAAAGTCATTTAATTGCGAAAACGCGTTTTAATTGCTTTTGGGCGGCTCGAGGTTCCCAACCAGAATACACATGTTGGCACTTTTTGCCCTGTGAGCTTTCCCAGCTCAGTTGGCCGGCCACGGCGTGTGGGACACCTTTTTTGCTACGATAACTACGCAAACTACAAAATTGTAGTCAAAAAGTGCCGCATAATTTGGTTAGCCAAACAAGTAAGAGGTTCCAGTCGGGAGCTCCCGACTGGGGGATACCCTGAACCCTCTTCTTCCAACATCAAATGCATATATATATTTTATTCTAGAAGCTATATGTCAAGTTTGTTGACTCTAGCTCTTATAATTTACCAAAATTGCCCAAAAAACAGGATATCGATATCGATTTTTATCGATTGTTTGGCAACGGAGTAAGTTATCGATTATCGGAAACAAGTCTCTAGCTCATAGGTTCTGAGATCCTTGCGTTCATACATACGGACGGACGGACGGACGGACGGACAGACGGACATGGCTAGATCGACTCGGCTATTGATGCTGATCAGGAATATATATACTTTATGGGTTCGGAGATGCTTCCCTCTGCCTGTTACATACATTTGGCTTTCGCACAAATACAATATACCCTTATACCCATTTTTAATGGGTTCAGGGTATAAAAAAGGGTCATCGGGCGGGTTACACTCGACCGAGCTGGTTGGCCCTATCCGTCCGTGAGCTTTAACTGTCAAAGCGAGAGCAGCTGCTCATCCGGTCAATTTAACGGTTAGTTTCGTGTTGTAAGTTTTCATAATAAGTGTATACATTGAAAGGTTGAGCTGTGCAGGATTAGCTGCAACAATTTGTTAAGCCAGCTTGTTGGAGCACATAAAATCCTAATTTTATTTGACGTTCACCTGGGCGTACCCAGGCCCACCTGAGCTCTATAAATTGAAATCAATTATTGCCACAGAGATCTATGCCATGAGAAACAACTGCAAATGCAACTGGCAAACGTTGGCCATGCTCATAAATTGAGCCGGATTGTCAGGGCCGGCGGCGTTGTTTTGGACATTGATTGCCAGCTTCTACATATTTTCCCACAGTGCTGCGGCGGGGCCCGAAAAGTGAAAGAACCTCCAAGGAATTGAACCAGTTAGTAATGTTCAGGTGCAGCACAGAGCAGCAGCTAAATACCCTGCACAAAAGCAAATTGTTGCCATTCGATTTTCACTAAATAACTATCGTCTGCTTCTTCTTCTCGTTAAGCTTTATGCAAGCGCAGCCAACTTCAAGTTAAGTCAGCCTTGTCAAGCAAAAGGTCGCATTTGAGGTCATTTTTAGTGCTTGGTATTGGATTAACAGCCAACTTCAAGTCAAGCCTGGCTTAAGGCTTAAAGGCATTTCGGGTATTTTAAGGGTATTTTTTGTAATATGCAAGCAGGCACTAGCCGTCCGTCGCTCACTTTACAGGGTATAGCGCACAAAAAAGTTATTAAATACTGGCAATTTTGAGGGGAACGTGGAAACGTGTGGCAAACACTGTGACATGGCATCCAGCATGGCGTGGGGCATACACATATATATTTTTTCTGTTTTTTTTTCTGGCCCAGCTTAGGCGCATGCCGCAGCACCAATTACGCGTCTCTAAACAGCTGAGCTGCGGCTGGGAACGCGTCGTCCAGAACTGGGCACAAATTAAAATTACACCCGCGGGCCACAAGTCGCGTCCAGTTCCAGTTCGGTTCAGTTCTGGCCAGGACTCGGCCTGGCTTCGATTCTGTTCTAAAATGATAAACGCTGCGCAAACCAGACAGTCGGACAATCCGAGAGAGAGAGAGAGAGAGAGATAGTGAGAGGGAGATCCATGGGAATTACACTAATTTAAAGTAATTGGCTATAGTTTTTCACTTGGCATTTAAATATGTGTTTAAATATGTGTCCCGTGCCCGGGCATCGGGTGCTGCAGCGCGGGCTCCGCAAATTTTAATCGATTTGCGTATATGGCGAATGGCGGACTATTAAAAGGCCCCCAAGCCGAAAATGAAACTGGCCGACGACGACGACGGAGCGTACCCAAAAGTGGGCGTTGCCCGAAACTGAATGGAAAATGAGTGAGTTGTGCGCGAATGCGAATTGCAAGCCAGCACACACATACACACACACACACTCTTCCCCTTCCTCTCGCCCTCGGTTGGTCGGGGGATTCATGGCACATAAGGCGCATTCCAAGTAGCGCATATGCTGCACAAATTGGCTCAGAGCAGGAGCCGGCTCAGGGCAGAAGACGCAGCAAAGCAAAACTAATTAAAATTGGCCCAAAACAGAAGAGCGGGTGTCCAAGTGTGTGTGTGTGCGAGTGTGTGCGTGTGTTGTACCTGGGCGATTGCCCAACAACCTTTTGCCCATCTGCATGCCTCATCTGCGGCATTTGCCTGCGGCGGTGCCGATCGCCGCCAACGAACGGGAGGACTTGGACGACCCGCTCCCATTTTCTTAACCACTAAAATTAATAATAAGTGATCTGGATCTGGTTTCGAGGATCCGAGCCAAGCCAAGCCAAGCCAAGCCAAACCGAACCAAACCATAAATAAATGTTATGTGTTTTTTTCTGTGATTCTTTTTTTGCCAGCCACCGCAGGAGCAGCCGCAGACCAGGTCGAGCTCCAGCAAAGAAAAAAAAGAGTATATAACAACAAAATCAGCAAATCCATAATGCGCACAGTTGTTGTTGTTGTTGGCACCTTTGTGGCCCGCGGCGAGACAACAAAATCATTTCACCGCCGCCTGTTTGGACAGTGCACCACTTGGAGCTGCAGCAGCAGGAGGTGGAGCAGGGAGGTAGGGGAGTCTCAGACAAGGGGCAACAGCGCCCATTATTGATTGGCTAATCAAATCATTTGAAGGCAAACGTACAACTCGCCGCACATTCAACGACAGCCGCAATTATCATTCCAAAGTCGCGTTGCCTAATTAATAATCCCGGCGATTAGCCCAAGTCCAGATATTTTCCTCTCTCTCTCTCCCTCTCCCTCTCTCTGCATCTGCCTAGTTGCTTCTTTGTCTTTTGGGGTTTGCATTTGTTGTTTATTAATTAAAAGTGCCTCAGCTCGACATGTCCGTCCGTCTGCTCGAGACTCGGCTCAACACCTATAGCCACAGCTTAGGCTTCCACCCAGTGCAAGTCCATTTGCTTTCCTTTGCCCAGACTCAAACTCTCGTCATTATGCGCTCAGCTAAGTGAGGGTATAGCTAATTTGTCAATCAGCTTGCTTAGATTTCTACTTGCTGCTGGATTTGAACCAGCGACTTTACGCGTGCTAGTCTGACGCTGTTTCTTAAACTTAATTAATTAATCTACTTCATTGTGCGCTCAGCTAAGTGAGGATAAACAAATCTGTAAATACACTTTCATAAATTTAAACTTGCTGCTGGATTTGAACCAGCGACTTCACGCGTGCTAGTCCGACGCTTAGAGAACTAAGATATAATGTTGATTATTCTCGATGCTATTCATATAATCTTTGACCTCTGGACTTCTTCCCTCACTTTCAAATCAAGAGGAAGGGTTGACTTTCAATTCCCCATATAGAGCATCTAAAATTCGGCTTGTTTTAGTTGCACAAACTCAATCTTTGTTTCATTTCATTCATTTGTTTGTCTCGCGGTTTTTTTTCATTTCGGTTATTCGGCATTAATTAGTCGCTTTCGCGTGGCCATTTAGGAGCCGGCCTGCACCTCGGTAGGTGTTCCCTAATGAGTTGGGGCGGAGGTGCGGGCGGCCCCGCCCCGTGCACAGCTGGTAGGTGTACTTGATGGGGCCGTCCCCATGTTTGCACAAGTTAACCAACTAAATAAGTTTATTAGCCAGTTGGGAAGGCGGTGCCTGAAACCACACAGGATCGCATCTCCGGCCAGAAGATGACGGCAGGGCGGCAATAACAAGTGTGTGTGCGAGAGTGTGTGTGCGTGTGTGCGTGAAGTGTAAACTCTATGAATTGTTAAAGAGCCCATTCAGGATTCATTATTGGAAATAACGCGAACAACTTTATTTATCAAAGATACTCATTAAGCGTATTTAATGCACAGAACATGGGCAAGGCAAGAGCAGAAATTGCATGTTGCACTTATGGACCATTAAAAAGACTGATAAAGTTGGAAGTATGCGACTAGAAGATACCCTGGATCGAGAGATGAATTGCCATAACAAGTAGCTAATACTGATTCAATACATAGATACACACACACACACACACACACACATACACATATGCAAGCATGCGACTGTGCTGCTTCTTCCCCTAGTCTCATAATATGTATGCAAATATGGGAAGGGCTTTCTTGTGTAACTCAGGTGTTTATAGTGCGATCCTTATGAAATTTACAGGAATTGTATTTGGCTTGTAAAGTTATGTGCATACCAAGGTACAAGGCTCTAGCTTACAAAATAAGTTTATTTTCCAATTTTTCAGGGATATAGAGGGTTATAGAGGTTTATCTAGGAAAAGAAGCATTCCTTATCTTCTTCTACAAAAAGAGAGCCTATATGCCAAATTTGGTGTATCCAGCTCTTGTAATACTCGAGTTTTGCTTGACGATTCATGTTTTAAAAACGATATCTATTAATATTATTAAAATGAAAGACAAGATCGAAGAGATATAAACATATTTCACGTATGGAATATCAGAATATGTATTTTAAATGCCAATTCCCTGACAATTTCGAGACTGAGAAACATGGCTAGATAGACTCGCCGTTGATCTTCATGGCCTTCTGCCTGTCACACACATTTGCCCAAAAACATTATACCCTTGTTCGACATCTTCACGGCGTTCAGCGTGTACAAAGAAGGGCAGTTGCAATCAGAGTGGAAATGAAGATTAAATGGAAAACGATGTAATTACAGATTTATGCAATGCACTGAAGTGTTTGCTCTTCGGACAGTTTACCTAAAGGGGCAACAGAGATAAGCGCGGCATGAAAAACCTGACAATATATCAAAGGATATATACGATGTGCACATAAATATATTTTCATATATATATATATGCATATGTGAGTCAAGTGCTGGCCGGGTGTCCATTTGGCCGGCAGCAACTCATTAAATTGCGCTCAGTGAAGCTCACGGCCCGCAGCCTTCATGAAGTCCTGTCATGTTTTACGAGTTACACTACAGAAAAAGGATAACGAGTGCACAGCGTAGGGGCTGAGCTCTGGCTCACACTTAAATAATCTGTTTAAAACTTTATTTTGCCCGGCAAATTGAAATGCAGCTTTAAGGCTGCCGCGGTCTCATTTGTTTGCGCCTAATTCAATTAGTTTTGTATGAATAGCTCGATGATGTCGAAAATTAAATATGGTTGCAAACAATTTGCATTTCCAGAAATTAAATGCCAATTAAATCGGCCAGCGAATACGGCAAATCGCTAACTGCGCTCACTAATTTGGCCCAATAATGACAATAATGACAGGACCATGTCAGGACAATTACAAAAATTTAAAGCCAAAGCCTCAAATAGTCAGCAGCCAATTGGCGTGCTCTAACTCGGCCAGAAAGCATATATATTAAATAATAAATCTTTTTTTCAAGCATTTCAGTTCTTGATTTCAAAGTAGTCCAGATCTTAAACAGATCTCGCTATAGAAAAATACTTTACATCTTAGTTCAAGCATTAAAATTCTTCTTCTTGAAGCATGCCAATATCATTATTTATAATTTCGCAAAGATATTATCAAGAACTTTTAAAACAAACTGTTTCCAGCACTTTTTTGTATTCGAGAATTTGAAGCAAAAATGCACTTAAAACAAAAGTTTAGATCTTTAACTTTTCAAAATTTAGTCGCAATTTAAAAGTAGATTTGTTCTTGCTTTAAGAAAACCAATTACTTATTAGAATATACTAATAAATTATATGAGTTCAAGTTCAATACAATTTTAGACCATAATATTTATGCCCAAAATAAATTTTGACTTAGTTTTTCACTTAATTAAATACAAAACTGCGTTCGAGAAAATCTTTCTTTAAATAAACTGTTTTTTTTTTTGTTCCGCAAAACTTTCTTTTTCCTTTGTCTCTCAGAAATTTCCCCCACTCAGTTTCTTTTACAACCATCAACAGATCCTGCCTATCTATCTTCTTTCCTTATCCTCCAGTTAATGTCCCTGCTAGTCGCTTCTTCCTCTAATAAACATTCATATTTATTGCAAATTGTTGGACACAAAGAGCAATATTCTGACTTGTCACCCATCACATGTTGCGCCAGCGGGAAAGCCGGCATATGGCCAGGATCAGAGCGGCAGCAACAGGAACAGGAATCGGGCACGAGACAGCTGTTGCATGCAGCGTGGCGTCGCGTGGCATTTGGGAAAGTGAAGGAGCGAAAGTGCGGCCAGGAGACGCCCCAAGGTGCGTGCCTATCACGAATTTGTTATGAAACATGCGCTCAGGAATGGTTCTGCGTGTCAGTTGTCAGTCAGTGGCAGGACGAGAAGACGAGCCACTTCTTCGTCTTCTTCTTCTAATGATGATGCTGTCAGATTTGCATCGCTTGTCACAACAGTTGGTTGAGCGCGGCGACCGTGCCGCATTTTCACTTTCCCGAAATGAAAAGTGTTTTTCCTTTTGTTGTTGTTTTTTCTTTATCCATTTTTGTAAATTTAATTTGGTTGCCGCAACAGATGCCAAACCCACAACGAGGCTCCTTATCCGGCATCCTATTTTGTTTAACAAAATTAGTTTTGACGCTGTTTTGACGGCTGTCGTTTCTCCATGGGAGAGCAGAGAGATAGATAGAGAGAGAGAGAGAGAGAGAGAGAGAAAGGTGCATTCTGCCTTGATTGAGGTCCTGCTCGTGGTCCTGGCCAGTAGCTCGCTTGACCGGCCGCCTGACCATATGGCCCATGGATCGTGGATCGTGGAGCGTGCCCAACACACTTATTCCTGGAAACGCAGCGCAAAACTAATCATAATATATGATATTCCTAAATTGAGGCTGAATCATTAGAGCCCATTATAAATTTGAGCATGTGTTCGGTTGATATTGACGCTCACTTATTGTTAGAAGCTTTCCATTTGATTATTTGTATTCCTCCAACTTTAATGTTTGATAAGTCTTTGATACTACACTTCCTGTCTATTGTTTCTATAGTTATATTATAAGTTAACTGTTGTATCATGTCTTGTTCAAAAATGTCCCTCTACATTTCATTGATGAGATCCTGAATTTCTTTTCTATAGAATATTCTTACTTTACTAGGAGATAACATGTCGATTAGACGAATCGAACACAAATGAGGACCTAAGTATATTTATAAATATAAATATTATGTAAACATGCACTTACCCGAAAAAATAATTCGAGGAATTAGGTAAATGACACTTAGATCCACATCACTGAAAGAAAGTAATAAAAACTTAGTTACAGTAAGAGCAGGTAAAGAGTAAGAGGCAGAGAGAGATAGAGATTGCAGTACAGATAGAGAGAGAGAGAAAGAATGATATGAAAAGATAAAAAGGAATGGAAGAAGAGTAAAACGCAATAGATAGACTGTAAGAGCAGAGAGAAGAGATTATATTAGAGAAGAGATTAGAACATGAAAGCTTGCGGGCCTTACCCGAATTCGTGAGAATCGCATAGGAGGATCATATTGGAAGAATACGTTTTATTCATGTATTGCGTTGGATTTATCCGAGAATAACACGCGCACATACAAAGACACATACAAATAATAAAGTAAGGAAAACATGGCAGTATTACCCGGCCTTGTCCAGGCCCTGATATTTGTAAACACGATACTCCTATGCGATTCTCATGGATTCAGGTAAGGCCAACCATTTTATATAGAACCTAACTCATTTACATGATAATGTTCTTATCTTTATAAAATATAGCTTAAAGCACATCGGAAGAAAGGTAAAAAGTTGAGCGAAAGTAAACTTATGTACAATCTTTTTCGATTTCTTTAAATTCCATTAAGCAGATTTTCTTTTCGACCTTAATAAAGAGCATGTTTTTAATCTGATTACTCTGATTATCAGAATTAGTTTCTTTTCAATTTAAGAATAAATAATTATTTGAGTATTGAAACTCTAATAATTTTTGTTTTTCTTGGTTTAGCTTTACCCAATATTCCAGCATATACTTTCAAATTGCAAAAATTCTACAATTTTGATTATTTGGCAACTCTTCATTTCAAATAAGCCAATCTGAATTTTCGTTTGTTTGCGCTGATAATGTTCACATCCATTTCGAACTGCTGCACCGCAGGATATGCGTTAAATGGGAATTTTTAAATAACCGGGCCAATTTCCATTTGTTGATGACACGTTTGCACACACTCAAATGGACAGGGGCAGAGGCAGGGGTCGGGGTCGGGGTCGTGGCCGGGGCATTATGCATGAACGTGTCCTGCTAATGCCACAAATGCCAGCAAAGAGACGGCAGAGAGACCCAAATTTAATGCGAATTAATTTCCATTTTTTTTTTCCTTCTCGTTGTTGCCTTTCTTTTTCACAAACGTGACCGTTTTGCAGTCACAATCCCGGGTACGGAATGTGTGTCACGGTCAGGCCATGACAAATCGCAGCGCGTGAGCCGAAGAATCGCCTAGGTCGGAGCAGATTTTCCGCACAGACAGACAATGGCACAGCGTGTGGTTGTATGCCTGTGTCGGGTGTGTCTAGCTGGCTAAATGGAAAATGCATTTAAACCGATTGTCGAATTATTACGCAAAATTGAGCTGCCAACGGGAGAGAGAGGGGAGAGCGAGGCAAAGAGAGAGGTAGATCAACCCTTCAATATGTTTGTGCCGCGGCTTTAAAACCAAATAAATTCATATTAGCGAAGCGACGCGATGCACTGGAAATTATCAGCACGCGATTGAGGCAACGGCCTGTTACTAATTACCCCCGCTGCTTGCCCCCCCCCCCCCTCCCCCGTCACCCTCCTCTCCCTTCTCACGCCCTTTGTACGCTGCAATTGCAGGCAGGTGCAAGAACTGTCTGATTGAGTTGCACTCGCTCGCTCTCCCGTCTCCCGCCTCTCCCTCCATTTCACTCTTTCTTTTGCTCCTGCCCGCCCGCCCCCCTCCACCACCCCTCTCCTGTCCAGGAGAACGGCACGGTCAATGGCTTGGCCGGGATCGTCGCGAGCGGCGCGTGCTTTACCCGGCCTAAACTGTGGATTCGTGTGTGTCGCTTCCGTGCGCCAGCTGCAATTTGTGGCTCATCATTGCAGCAAAAAGGGCAGCCGGAACGTCGATGGGTCGACAAAAACAATAACAAAAAATTAAAAAAAAAAACGTGAATACAATTTGAGAATAACCACAGCTGAGCTGACGCACAACGAATTTGTAATGCCCTTTGCCAGGCAAATGGAGCACATTTTAAAGCCCAACAAAGAAACAAGAAAGTAAGAAAGGATATCTTAATACCCTTGTAGACATTTCTCTTTGGCAGATATGTCCGGATAGTGAAACTCGAATATGCTGAGTTTGATGAAAATATCTCTAAAAACAAATATATTTTGCCACTCAAAAAGCTTCTAATCGGCCGATCCTTCCTATAGCAGTTATATGATATAGTGTCTTGTATGGCACTAACAACTTCCGAGTATGAATAAATTATCTTAATATAAAAATAAGGTGTCCATATCAGAACGCACTTTTTGTCCGATCAACCCTTATGGCAGCTATATGATATAGTGGACCGATGTTGATAAGGTTTTGCATATACGAACGGAGCATAGTAAAACTTAGTTTGGGTAAAATATCATTGTTAACAAAATAGATTTGCATACAAGAGCCTTATTTCGGACAGATATAGTGGTCCGATCTAGCCAGATAGGGACGTATGCAAAGTATCATTACGATTAAAACTGGTAGATTAGTTCGCATAGAAACAGGCGGACAGCCGGACGCACATGGCTAAATCCACTCGGCTGTTGATATTGATCAAGAATATATATATACTTAATGGGATCGGAAACAAAATTGTAATAGTTTCTGCAAGGATATTAAGATATACTAGTTATATATGACTAGGATATACATATGTAAAACACATGCACACATATTGCAGCAGTAATCAGAATTCTGTATGGCAAATCTAAAAGAAATACCTCATATACTATTAGACATCCAATGGAACAGACAATATATATATCAGAGACTTTGTAAACGAAAACTTAAGACAATAAGCTCTATAAGACTCGAGTTAGAATAGAACTTAAAGAATCCAGACTAGGAAAAGTCTGATACTGCTTGTTCGGCGTGTTACCAAAGCCACTGAATAGTCAAGTTAGCCGCTTCTGCAGACTTTTCATAATGTTGATACAATTTCATAAAAACAAAAGCACGAAGAAAAACGAGAGGCAGCATTTAAAAAGTCAAGCGAGGCGTTTTACCGGCAATTATCGCGCTGCTGGCCAGGAAGACTCACGCTGCGGAGCGAAGCGCGTGGAAAGGGGGGAGGGGAGGGGCGGCGCTACTTTAACAGGAACTGTCCGATGCGCTATCAAAAGCAGCTCAATTCGGGTTCATTATAAGCCACAACAACAACAAAAAAAATTGGTTAAAACAAAAAATAAAGAACACAAACGAAAATCGTCGAGAAACAAAGCGCAAAAACCAAATGTGCGCAACGAAAACGAATCGAGGCTTCAATTTGTTGGTTTCAGTTTCGGGTTTTGGTTTTCGCCTCTTCCCCTTTCCCCTTTGCAACCTGTTGCACCTGAGTGCAGAGGGGGTGGGCTGAGGGGAGGGCAGGCTTGTCTCGCGTGCTGTAATTGCCCATCGATGTCTGCAGCATCTGGCGGCGCAGTTTATCGTTCCGTCTGCTCCAGCTGCGCCTCAACCTCCTCCTCCAGCTCCTCCTCCTCCTGCAGCTCCTCCTCCTCCTGCTGCTGCTGCGCCAGCTCGACCGCAGTGTCAATAATCGACAGCTGCCGCGGCATTTATTTTTTTGGGGGTCCATTCTGTTGCGACTCCCCCTTTTACATAACTCTGCCCGGAGGGGACAGCCTCTACACCTGCCTGCCGCATGCCGCCTGCTCCGGCTCCAACTCCCGCTCCTGCCCCAGTTGGAGGCAGCGCACGTTTTTCACATTTTACCGCCGTCAATTTTTTGAATGCAGCTTTCAATTAGCCGCCTGCTTCTTGTAATGAATGCCGACAACATTGGAGCTTCGAGTGACGACTTGTCGAGCCTTCACTCGAGGTTGGAAAGGGGTGAGTGGGGGGGGACAAGCACGTGCCACACGGGGTAGCATGCGCCAGGCGGCTTTAAGCCGAGCAATTTACCAAAGATTGACAGCATAATCCATCATTGGCAGCCGACGGCCGAATGGGGAGACCCTGCCTCTGCCCCTGACCCGGTCCTGTGCCCGATAATCTTGTAACTGGTAGCCGGATTTTTCTCTCGAACAGCCCAACAGGTGCACATGATATTTATGGCAGGTAGACGCAACGAGGTGGCCCATAAGGAATGTTTTTTAATTGATGCGAGGCTCAGAGACAGAGAGAGGGAGAGAGAAGCAGCCCAACGCTGGAGAAATCCTTGATGGGGCAACTGAATTGTGACAAGGATTTGATTGGAGATGAAGTGAAAGGGCTTAAGTTGAGAAAACTTTCAGTTATATTACTTAAATAGTACAAATATAACGAGCAGTTGCTTTAAATGTATAGTGAAAGCCAAGGAGGAAGTTAGGAAAGTTGCTTATAAAGGAGTCCAGGTCGGACAGAGGAGAATTCCTTGCTTAATGAGAGAAGGAGCTTGACTGTAGCAAGGATTTTATTGAGGGAAAGTTGAAAAACTTGGTGTATGGAAACTATAGGATATTATATCATAAAAAGATATACCGGAAAAAGATATAGACAGCTTCAAGAAGAAGAAAAGAAGTCAATGTGAGGAGAAATCCTTGAGTTTTGAATGAAAGAACTCAATTTTAGCAAAGATTTTACTCCAAAAACTAATGTAGGATATTCTTAAGTAAAAAAAACGAGTTTAAAGATAGAGAGAGAGAGAGAGAGAGAGAGAGAGAGAGAGAGAGAGAGAGAGAGAGAGAAAGAGAGAGAGAGAGGAGGGGAATATTGCGTTATGAATGAAGGAACTCTATTGGGGCAAGGATTTTTTGGGAGAAAAGAGGTAAACAAATAAGGAAACTATAAAGGATATTTCTGTAGCAATAAACGAGAAGTTTTTCGCGAAATGTTGTTTTTTTAATGTTCCAAAGAGTTTTTCCCGTCTTCAATTGTGCTTAATATAATCCCAAGTTCCCCTTAAATTCTTTTAACTCAAAGGCTTCTATTAGTATAAAAAACCGCAGTTATTTTTAATTGAAGACACATTCTAAAAATATTCAAAGCTAAGCGTTTTAAGTTGATTAAACTCGAACACAGCAAATAATTGTTATAGGAACCAATTAAAATATTCGTAATTAGAAACGTGAAATGCATAAAAACCCTTTATGAGCATTAACAACAGTTTCCCACTTCAACAGAGTTGCCCGGCGAATGGAAAAAGGATACGATTACGTAGTTTTTCTGCATAGTTCGTATGAAAAACTATTTGAATTTCGGTTGAAAATTTTCCAGCAAATGTTTGCGCAAATCCGTAATTAAAATTTTTGATAGCTAACCGAAACTCAAGCTGCAGTTCATTAACAAACAAGGTCAGCATGGGCAGAAAGGCAAGCCAGGCGGGGGGCACGGTGCTGCGGTAGGGGAATTGAGGAATCGAGCGTAACAAGGAGCACAGACAGGATATCCATTTCCCTGGTCAGAGTGTCGCGAGGTTCACGCCGTAAGCGCAAATTAAAATTAAATTACAAAGCTGACTGCATGGATCTGCTCGTTGAGTAGCGGGCAGAAGGATACCCTCCGGAACTGAAGCGCTGACAAGCCGGGAGGAGAGATGTAGTCGGGTGTGCACAACTTGAAGATACCCTGAACCCATCGCTGAGCTGCCCTCTAAAGCATTTCTACTTCCTTTAATAACTAAGCATATACAGTCTGAACCTTATGATATGATAAAGGCTCAAGGTTACTCAAGGTTCTACCTTTGAAAGTGAGTATTTTATCAATTCTGGGGAAATAGGGAGAGAAAAACTGAAAACTTTACGAGAACCCATATACCAATTTTGGGATATCTAGCTCTTATAGTTTTCGAGTTATGATTAAAAAACGTTGACTAAAAATCGATATTTATCGATATTGCGAAAATATGAGAGGAAATATGAAAATGAAGCATTATTGATCTGTGTAGACTATACAAGAACGCACAAACCAACTTTTTTATAAACAAGCTCTTATAAGTTTCGAGTCATTATTCAAAAACCATGCCTCAAAATCGATATTTATCGATAATGTGTTGATAGGAGCTATCGAAAATCCATTGTTAGCCTGATTTGAGTTTGACATACGAGGATATGTACTATAAATTAGAAGTCTCCAGCTGCTATAGATAGATATAGACATGTAGATAGATATAGATATATATAGATATATTTCTAAGAGTTCAGACAGACAGATAAGATCCCCTCAACTCGTCAGCCTGTTGAAGAATATATATCAAGCTCGAAGCTATGTCCTTCTCCTGCCTGTAACATACAAGCTCACCAAACCAAACTGCCCTCTGTCAACCATCGGTTACAGGGTATACAAAGGGGACTACCAAGCGGTTGCCCAGTGAGTAAATAGCCAGGCAACGTATTGGATTTCAAGTGGAAATGTCAACGTCTGGCTTGACAGTAGACGCTCGCCAGACGGCAAACGAAAGGGTTAGAAGGTGATATACCCGCTAGGGGTTGGGCCACTTGGCGAGGCCACACAAGTGCCGCCCGGCCACAGGGATTTGGCTTAAGCAGCGGGCGAAACACTTGCCAGTCGACCGTCCGCACTTGGAATAACAATATTTCAATTTGGGGCAGACAGCTTCCGTTGGCAATTCTCGAGCAACTGCAGCAAAAATGAAATGCAATAAAATGCGAAAACTTTTTGCAAGCTGCCCAAAAAAGTCCGCTCACAATTGCGACTGTGAACTTTTGTAATAAAATGTTCATTAGTGCGCCAAACCTCCTGCTGAGCTGTGCATGTTGTGCCGTCCCACAACCTCGCCCCCTCCTGCTCCTTCATGTGTGGCCGGCGAATGAATTGCAGTTTTAATGTGTTGGCAGCACTTTAAGCCACAGCGCGAATTGGAGGAGGACAACTTGGCTGACCAGCATGGAGCGCGGCTGCGTTCCAACTTTTCGCCGCGTAATTAAAACCAAAGCATCCCAAAGTGGACAAGTGCCCCTTAACTGATTAGCGCAACGAGTGCTCCAGTCTCGCCCTCTACTCCCTGCTCTCAGCTCCTCGCTCATGCGGCAGCTGCTGTGCGAAGCTGGAGCCAACATCATCATAACTCTGGTTGCCCAGCGACCGCGCTTTTAATATGTTTTTGTGGCAACAACATTGTCGATGCTGCTGCTGCTGCTGTGTGGCAAGGGGCTAGCTTAAAGCCAGCTTCGGTTTAATCAATCAGCGCCGACGGGGGGAGGGGTAGCTGCCCGGCTCAGCTTAATGAAGATGTGCGTTATGCTGTAGTTCGCTCAACTCATATTTAACAAATTATTCTCTGTTAGCTTAAAGGGAATTTTATTTACGAGCTAGAAAACTAAAAAGCTACAACAGGATTTGAAGGCACAGCGAAACAGAGGTGTACGACCAGCAGATACCCTATATGGAGGACTATGTGCAGCAAACAAGGAAATCCAAACTTAGGCCAAGCCAATTTCACTTGCGATTTTCACGCGCAAAAGCGGATTTGAAGAAAAGAGAATCTAGTGTACGACCAGCAGATACCCTATATTTGTATATCTGCAGCAAACAAGGCCAAATGCCCCAAGAAATGCAGAAACAGAAACAATTCACGGGCAAATTTCACACACAAAAGCGGAAAATGCGTGAAACTGCGCACGGACAGACAGACTTTCGTAGAAGTATGTAGCAGATACCCTACACAGAGGATTATTTGCAGCTTCGGCGAATCAAACCAAGGAGTTCCAATTTGTTTATTTTTTTTTGTATTCCTTTACAACAAACCGAACTTTAAGACAGGCCAATTGCCCAACGAAAAGCGGAAACGGGAACAATTCACTGGCAAATTTCACGCGCAAAAGCGGAAAATGCGTGAAACTGTGCACAGACAGCTGATAGACTTTAGTACAACTTATATCTATACATTTATATATATGTCTAATGCTCGAAACATATGCCCCAATCGAACAACTCTACTAGCTCGGTTTAAGGCGCATGTAAGCATAAGCAATGCACTGGACGTGAATTCAGTTTTTGGCCAAGTGAAAATCTTAAATCTATATTTGAGTTGCTCTCGGCAACAACTCGCATCCGTTGCACATGAACGAGTTGCTGCTGCATTTCGCATTCAAGCTGAAATAATTTGTTAATTACAACTAAAATGTTGCTCAACTTTTGTTGGCCACTTGATTTCCGGCTGCTGAGCAAAGAAACACACGGCAGACGCATAAACGAAAACCGAACTAAATGGATTCTGAAAATGCAACAATTTACAATCAAATAGACTGGGTGGAAAATGGGTGGAATTGAAGTTGGTTTGCCAGCAAAAAAAATGCAAATTTCCGCGACAGCCAAATGTAAATCGATACCAAATTGAAAAAATTGATTGAACTGAAGGCTTTATATAAAAAAAAATATATATATATAATATATATCTAGAGAATAATGGGCAAGTAATGAGACTGTCCGCAGCATAACTGGTTGTTCGGAACTCGAATGCAGCTGACGTCGAGTGCACGAATTTATCTATCGGATTTAGATGCTTTGTGGACGTCATTTTGTTCTATGCCAAAGACAAATTGGAAATTTATTGTTATTGCCAAAGCGGAGAGAGAGTGAGAGAGAGGAAGGAAGGAAGGAAGGAAGTCTGCGGCTTGGCGTCCAGTTTGTTCCACTGAATATGCATAATAAAAATGTGAATCAATGGACTGCAACGAGAGTCCGGCGAGTTCGGTACGGTTTCGGCTATAATTGAACATAAACATTGCATTCAAGTAGTAATTGTTAAATTTTATTTCATGCAGCCTAATCCCAAACGTGGACACCAGCACAACCCGGCAACAGAGAAGGTCAAAAGGTCGTGCCCAGCCCGGCACGTTAAGCAGAACATTTGTATGCGAAGCATTTTGTGGCATAGTTTCTTCATTTTTCTTTTTCCCAGGCACAGCCCAGTCTTAAGCCGAGTTCCATTTGCCAGTGCAAAGACAACGTCTTTTGTTTCAGTTTCAGTTCTGTTGATTCAAGGACTTTGGCCGATGGAAAAAGGATAATTGGGAGCATGGAACTCGGAATTTGAATTGGCTTCGACTTGGTAAATGCCAGCGTAATGCGTAAGTAAACAGACTTTAAATGCAAGGAAATCAATTGGCGACAACTCGACAATTGCTAAGCAGAATAAACAAGCCCAGATCAACAAGATGATATGGATATATATTCAAGGCAGAGCAGGAAAAGGTGAACGGAGACGAATCAATAACGGAATACAGATCAATTATTTCTGATTAAAAGAAAAGGTCTAACCAAATCTTACAACCGAATCGTATTTGTTAAAGTGAATATAGAGCAAAGAATATGGAACATATGTCTACTTTTTTTTTAATTTCTTTTGCCAGGAATCGACCAACAATTTTGGCTATGACATGAGAGGAAGGATATACTTATATAGAGGCTGGAGACAGCTTGAATTGAAAATCATACTAAATGAAATTAAGCACAGCTCCTTGGAATGAGTTTGAAGCTTCGTGCAACTTTTTCCGTGCATTTTCCACGCTTACGCGTGAAATTTGCTAAACTCCCGTCCTAGCGTGGATTGGCATAATAAATCTTACCAGGTCTTTAAGTTTGAGCTGTGCTTTGATTATCTTAATCAGTCAGTCGGAACAAACTGTTTTATATATCGTAGATGTCTTCCGCTTTGCATAACACATTGTGTATTAGAATTCAAATACTCTATGCCAGGGTATAATGCATTTCATGTGCTGTATGCCTCCCAAAATATTTGATTAACCTAACTAACTTTTTGCAGCAAGTCCTGCTTCACTTTTTCTACTTTCTACACTCAAATTCTGGTTTCTTCCTTTTGTCATGCATACGCCGAGTGGGCAAAATTTCTATCAAAAATTAAGGTACAAGCTTTCGCATTCAAATACCGAATCAATAATTAATGCTGGAAGTGCGGCAAATTCTGGGAAGTTGCACGAGAGACGCGCCTCTGCATAGCAGAGCAATTGACTGGATATCCTTGTGCTGGGAGGGCGCATGACTCCGGAGATAGGAAAAACACACGCACGCACACGGCAATAGAAATTAACACGTAGTTTGGCGGAACTTTGTGGCAAGTGCAACAAAAGTCGAAGTCGCGGACAATTCAAATGAAAATCCGCAATGCAGCGGAAGGAGCAAGGACAACCCACCTGTCTATGAGTGTGCGTGTGTGCGAGTGTGCGTGTGTGCGAGTGTGTGTGCGTGTGTGTGCAACAAGTGCGGAAATTCCTGAATCGCACATGTGGCACGCACATGTCGAGCGGGAAAAAACCGCTCGATGCTCGGTCCAAGGAATTCCCCGAGCCAAAGGGAAGTCCGCCCAAAAGGCGGCAATTATGATTACCTGTGACCGGTGACCCGGTGACCGGTAAACCGGCAAACGGTGACCCGGCGAACGGTCACTGTGACTTGAGTGGAGGCTGGCTACGTGCCTGGGACGTGCCTCCCAGATTTGAGCGGAACGTGGGAAAAAAGGATTTACGATTCTGTTGCCGATGACGTGCCTGGTCATGGTCATGGTCATGGTCACAGCATGTGTGTGTGTGTGTGTGTGTGTGCGTGCGCGCATATGTGTGTGTGCGGGCTTACCTGTTGCACATGTTAAAAAGTCATCATAAATCTCAGCGTTGTGCCAGAAGAGTTTCTCTAGTGCGGGCGGCTGTGCGTATGTGTGTGTGTGTGTGTGTGTGTTGGGAAAACGCGTTTTCACTTTTCATGCTAGTGAGTTTTCAGTGTCAGTGTTTGTCCTATCTATGGAATCTGTGTAAATTCCCGGCTTATCATGCAAAACACGTAGCCACGTACCCTCTGATCCTGGGCCAACTCTTGAGCTGCTTGCTACTCCTTTTGTGCAACATTTTGTGGCCATTTCCCGCGAACTGCATTTACCTTCTGCTTGTTGGGCTTAGGCTGCCTCCGGATCACGCAAGCACCAAGTCTTAATAATTTGTATAAATATTTATTTTTGCTACCGATTTTTATCTACCAGCAAGGTGTGCTGCCCCTCCTCCCTCTCTCTCTCTTTCTTTCCTTCTCTCTCTCCCTGGAAGGTGTGAAATTTAATGCCACTTGGCATCGATCACTTCAACCGAAGGAGGCAATGTTCAGGGCGTTCCTTAGGACATGTTTTGCATTGCTGAGCAAAAGGCGACACGTTTCTCAACTCATTTGCATTTCTCATTGATTTCATCGAGGCATTCCAATAGAATACACCTGCTTTATAAGGCAGCGGGTCTGCCTAACAGCAACAGCTGTCAACTCGATTGTGGCACGCTTCAAAGAAGAAGACAAAGTTTGAAGCTCTTCTTCCTGCCGCAACTAGCTTTATATGAACACCATATATACCCTTACCCCTAAGGCGTCCAAACCTTCATCTTAATATTAAGTTAAGTTAATCGACCCCAAAGCCAACGCATTGGTTCGAACCCTCCTATTTCATCTTTTCTGGGGCTTAAAGTCCCTTCTTAAATAGTTATCAAAGCACAATATTTTACGATCCTGAATAAGCTTCTAATCCCAGAAAATTATAGAAAGAAACGCCTTATCTTATATCGAGCGATTATCATATATATTTATCAATTTATTTGACTATTAAAACCGCAAGAAACAACCCTATTAATTTAAATATATAACGTTAAGAATTCGAAATCTTACACACTTTATATAGCAAAGATACATATTTCTGCATAACCTGATTGAAAAACAAAGAAAAGTGAAGGTCGATCGATACGTTGCCCGTAGAACAATGAACAACTGAAAGATTTCATCACAGCGCGATCTTTGCGGCAGGTTTAGTCAGTGACAGTGGTAAAAAACGATGAATCATACCGTTATGCGTTGCCAAAGGCATTGCTCAACACACACATTGCCAGATGATTAACTAAGCGCACATTACGCATAATCAATCGATCCGGCAACACAACGGCAAACACGCTCAATTGGAGGCTAGTCAAATGCACAAATATAGCTGTGCATGAATGGTATCAATGGAATGCGCCCAAGAAGTTTGAATACCGAATGAGATTCAAGTTTAAAAGACCGGATTTGCTGGACATGCAGCATGTTGCAGACTGCAAGAATGCTACTCTTATACGCTTACGCTCTCGAACCACAAAACGAAAACACAACATGCAACATGTTCGAAGCTAGTTGGAGCAATGCAGCCAAGCGTGTGCTCCCTCTCTCTCTCGCTCTCTCTGCGTCACTTAATTCAGCCCCGTTAGCTTGTTTAAAGAAATTGCTTGATGGTTAAACAAAATTGAAAACTAATTTTATTTAAGCAAACCAATTTAAGTTATTCTTGAGTAGAACACTCACGAATGCAAGCAAATGCAGCGACAACTTGGTTGCAACCGGCCTGGCACAACATGTTGTGACACTCTCTCGCCTCACCTGCCTGTTCGATGGCAACCCACCCCCAACGCATGCGAGAAGTTGCGCGGCCAGCTATTTAAAGAGCGCGCTTGCTTGGAGCTGCTTTAGTTGCGTGCGAGACGCGAATGCGAGAGCATCGTGAGAAAAAGAAACAAGTTAAAAACAAGTTGAATTGCGTGAGACTCGGCTGCGGAACGTTATTAACAACAAATTCAAAATCGAAATAATATTAATAATATCAAGTGCGTGTGCAGTGCGCGTTGCTACAAAACAAAACAAAAAAATATATATATCAAAGAAAGCCAACAAAAATAGCAACTAAAATTTCGCTCTATGCTCAAAATGAATTTTATGAGCATTAAAACAAAGTTCAAAATTTTCAAGCAGCAGCAAAAACAAAGTGAAAAACTACAACAAAAATACTCGAACTGAAGCGGCAATTGGATTAAAAGCGCGCCGTCCCCCCTTTTTATTTGTGGATAAACAAGACGCAGACGATACCAAAAATAATATTATAAAAACAAAAATTCAAAACAGAAAATACATAAAGGTAAGAGGAAGACAGCCAGCCGCAGCAAGTTTGACCTTAATGAGAAAAATTGCAATAGAAATTGTCACAGACAGGCAGAAAAAAAAAAGTGTGAGAGAAATAAGTGCAGCGAGCGGAGCGGGGGGGAAGGGACAGCGGGGCGCGTAATGAGTTTGTTCAACTCAACAGTTGTTGCAAGTCGTGTGTGTGTTGTTTTTTTATTGTTGTTTAGGGGTGGCAAGGTGCAAGTGTAGCAAAAAATAATGCAAGCACACACACACACACACGCAGCCTGAGCATGCAAGCGAGAGAGGAAGCGAGAGCGCAAGAGGGCATTAGCGAAAGGGTCATGTGAAACAATGCGGCGGCAATTGGCGTTTGACCAGCGACGAGTTTGAGTTAATTTCATTTCATACGCAACATGTCTACTGTCTGCCGCTGCTGCTGCGCTGCCGCTGCGCTGCTGCTGCTGCTGCTGTTAATTGGCAAACGTGCAACACGCGAGCGACAGCAGCAACAAAAAAATTTCAAATTTTCATGCTGTTTGCTTATTTGGTGCAGCTTGCGCAAAATGTAAATGTTATAAAAAAAAAATTAATAAATTAATTAATTAATAAGCAGCGGCTGCGATTTCGTGCCATATTGAAATGCCACACACAAACACACACACAGAGAAAGACAAAAAACAAATGAACAGCAACAACAACTAACGGCCCCCGCCTGCTGCTAGGCAACCAAGCAAGACAACAACAAACATGCACAGTTAGAAGTGCGCTGCGAGCTTCGGTTCGCTCCCACACACACACACGCACAAGCATAATTACAATAACAGCCAAATAATGAGAGTGAGCGAGCGAGCGCTGCGGCGCTGAGCGCGACTTTAAGACGCGCCAAAGTTAATGTGTGTGCGCGTCCGTGTGGGTGGGAGGAAGTGAACGTTGCTTTTAATGTATGTGTGTTGTGCAATGGCAACCGTTAAATTCAAAACTTCAGCTGCGTTTTTTTTTTCTTTTTTTTTTTTTGCCTATTGTTAAGCGACTTAAAGAAAAACAGAATTTAAGTCAATTTGGGCGTGCAAATTGAGAGAAAGAAAGATTTCATTTCATTACAAATACAATTCGATTTGATTTCTATTTCTATGTATGTTGCTTGCGGTGCAGCCGACAAAAATGTCATTACGGGTTTTCGCTGTTGGTAATTGAAACGAATGCGATTAACATAATTTGTGGACAACACAAAAATGACAACAATTTCGTTTATTAGCTGATTGGTTGGCCCATTAGCTTGACGGCCTTGGCATTGTTGTTGCAACAATCTTTAAAAGCAATTTAGTTATGTTTTGGGCCAGCTTAAAATGCTGCAGCAAATTTTGTGCATTAAATGAAAATTACATAAGCCCATGACAGTGGAAACTCGCTGGAAGGCACGCACAATTCATTTATATAAAAAATAAGCTTTTTTTTTTTTTGGAAGATTTTCTGCACTTTAAAGTTAGTCAAAAGATTGGAACTAACAAGAATTTGCAGATGTCTGGTCGTTAACAGAGTTTATACTGTACATAAAAATAGTTTAGGACCACGTTTCCCAACACTGCCAGCCTGCCACACACTCAAGCCAAGTGAAGTTCCGTTTGCTTCCAAAAACACAAAAGAACACAACGAAGCGTAGGCGTGAGGGGGGGGGGGGGGGGGGGGGGGGGGTGGGAGGAGAGGAGCGCGCTAAGAAGTGACGTCGCCTTCAACTATTTTCCCGACGTGGCTAATTTTAGTTGCCAACTCGCCCTTAACCAGGGGGGGGGGGGGGGCGTGGTTCAACTGGGGAGACGAGCACCAAGAGCAGACCATCAAATTTTATGGGCCTCAGGCCGGAGATGTTACTGCTGACCTACATACAAACAAACAAAACATACAAACAGGCACTTGGATTAGAGGGGGTGTGCTGGGCGCGGAGGTTGCTGCAAGCGGAAGCAACGGAAGGGCGCAGGGGGAGGGGGAGGGGGGGAGCCTGGTACGTCCGCTAGGAATGCAAGTCGCAAGTTCTGAACGATAAACAATTCGCTGGCAGAAAGAAATGTTCAAGTTTTGTAATTGTTGACATACCCTGTAAACCAAACTGACAGAATGGGTATATTGGTTTGTAGAGAATTTGAAAATAAAATTGGGCCACAGCACAAAATAAAATAGTCTCGACTTGCTGCAAGCACAGTTTGAAAGTCACACGCGCTGTGCTTACAGTTTTGGCTTCACCAAGCCAAATGTCGCCTTGCAAACAGTTTGAAGTCGCTTTTACAGGGTATGGCACAGTCGCTACTCATTTGTTGTTATTGCTGTTACAAGACGCTTGTTTTATGAATAATTTATGTACCTAATTGATTTTTTGTTTATTGTGCGCTACACTTAATTAATTATAAACTTTTTTCGCTCTCGCTTCTTTCAGCGCTGCCTACAGACAAGAAGAAGAAGAAGCAGAAGGGAAAAAAACACAAGCAAAGAAAAGACTTTTGTGAAGCGCATAAATAAAAATGGAAGCCACAACAAACAGCACAGAAAGCCACACAAAGCTGCAGCTGGAGGAGGAGCAGCAGCTGGAGGCGCCACAAGCGGCGGCGACGGCGACGGCGACGGCAACAACGGCGACCATCATTGACATTCCAGCGAGTGCTGCAATCACCTTCGCCTCCAGTTCCTTCGCCTGCTCCTCCTATGACACGGACTGCAGCACGGCGAGCAGCACCTGCTGCACCCGCCAGGGCGAGCACATTTACATGCAGCGCGACAAGCTGCAACCTGCAACAATAGCGGCCACAGCAGCCGCCGCAGCAACAACAACAACAACAACAACAACAGCAACAGCAACAAATCAACACACAGCATACACAGCCACAGCCTGCAACCTGCCGCCGTTGGAAACGGATGAGCTGATGCTGCTCAAGTTCGAGCACCGCAAGCATTGGCCATGGTTCATTCTGATGATCTCCGTCATTGAGGTGAGTTATAAGCTATAAGATGAGCGAGAGAGAGAGAGAGAGAGAGAGAGAGAGAGAGAGAGAGAGAGAGAGAGAGTTGTCACTCTATTCGCTATAAGATGAGCGAGAGATAGAGAGAGGGAGAGAGAGAGAGTTGTCACTCTATTCGCTATAAGATGAGCGAGAGAGAGAGAGAGAGAGAGAGAGACGGAGAGGGAAAAGAGTTGCCACTCCATTTCATTCATTTCCAAATGTTGCCAACTTTTGCTCAGAAAAAGAGTGAACAGCTCATAAGTGTTTCATTTCCGCTTGTTCCCACATTACTGTTCCATACACATTTTTCATTTTCCATTTCCATTCCATTTCAATCCACTTCTTCGATTTTAATAACTGTTTCATTTCCGCTTGTTCCCACACACACATTCCGTTTTCCATCCCATTTCAATGCACCTTCAAACTTTAATAACTGTTTCATTTCCGTTTATCCTCTGCTTGTTGCTTCGCCTCTCATGCATTTGAAAAAGTTCCAACGTCACCTGGAACTACTAGTTCACAATTGTTACTGTTCCATTACCCTGTGTCTGCACTGAAGTGAACAAAACAGCAGCCTCTCATAGATAATAGCCTTTTATAGTTGTTGTTGTTGTTGTTGTTGCCGTAGTTGATAATTTATTATTATTATTGAATCAAAGAACCGCAAAATGCAATAAAAATTCGTTGAGGAACTTTACAAATTCTCAACTTCCAACTAAAAGCGATAAAATTTGCTGCTTTCTTTTGCGCATTCTTACACACACACACGCACATAGAGACACCGACACACGTCTCTGGCTGCCTGCCTGGCGCCCCCAAAATCGATTGTAAACAAGCTACAACAACATGGCGAGCATAATAAAAACTAAACGAAGAAACAGACACAATAAGTGCGAGCGAGAGAGAGCGAGAGAGAGACTGTGTGTGTCAGAGCGAGCGCGCGTCTGTTTCAACGTAAGCCAAAATAAAGTTGGCAGGATTAAGCAGCGGGCCGTTATATATGTGCCTGTGTGTGTGAGTGTGTGTGTCATCTATTTGGGACACGAGAAGTTCGACGTCGCGTGTTCCGACAACAACAACAACAACACATACATAAATCAGAAGCAACCCCAATTGGAATTGCAACTCCAACTCCAAACTTTAGCTAATGCCTCTGCTATTTGTTTTTTTCCAGATTGCAATCTTCGCCTACGACCGTTACACAATGCCCGCCCAGAACTTTGGCCAGCCGGTGCCCATACCCAGCGATTCGGTGCTGGTCTATCGACCCGATCGCCGCCTGCAAGTCTGGCGTTTCTTCAGCTATATGTTCCTGCACGCGAACTGGTTCCATTTGGGCTTCAACATTATCATACAATTGTTCTTTGGCGTGCCGCTGGAGGTGATGCACGGCACCGCACGCATCGGTGTCATCTATTTGGCCGGCGTCTTTGCCGGTTCGCTGGGCACCAGCGTTGTCGACTCCGAGGTGTTCCTGGTGGGCGCCAGCGGCGGCGTCTACGCCCTCCTGGCCGCACATTTGGCCAACATAACGCTGAACTATGCGCACATGAAGTCCGCATCCACGCAACTCGGCTCTGTGGTCATTTTTGGTGAGTACCACAAAACGCATCCTGCTCCTTAAGACAGCCCAACTAACTGACATTGTTTGCTTTGCTTTGCGTTTGCTCTTCCCGCCCGCAGTCTCCTGCGATCTGGGCTATGCCGTCTACACGCAGTACTTCGATGGCGCTGCCACGCCCGCCTTTGCCAAGGGCCCGCAGGTCTCGTATATAGCGCATCTGACCGGCGCTCTGGCCGGCCTGACCATTGGCTTTCTGGTGCTCAAGAATTTTGGACATCGCGAATACGAACAGCTGATCTGGTGGCTGGCGCTGGGCGTCTATTGTGCCTTCACCGTGTTCGCGATTGCGTTCAATCTGATCAACACGGTGACCGCACAGCTGATGGAGGAGCAGGGCGAGGTGATCACACAACATTTGCTGCACGACTTGGGCGTGTCCTAAGCAACAAGGCAAATATACAAAAAACAAAAAAAAAAAATATTCAAAGCAGGAGAGAAACATAGACAAAAAAAAATAGAAAAAAGAAACTAAGAGAGAAAGTTCAATCGAAAAACTGATTTTAGTTACAAACTAAATTCGAAAATTCGTTCGGCTTAACTTTTCGTTACGTTACGTTCCGTTCCGTTCCATTGCGTTCCGTTGCGTTCCCGTTAATCGTAGGCGCGTTTCATTTCCAACATTTCACGCAGAAAGAACCGAACAACAACAACAACAACAACAGAAAAAAGAATCACTCAAAGAACGGGCCGAAACGTGTAAACAAATGTTGTGATAGAACCAAAGACTGAATTTATTTTGCGTGTAAAAAAACAAAAACAAAAATAATTAACCCCACCCTTAAAAGCAAACCCTAAACAAAAAAAAAGGGGCATAAACTATAACAAATCGCCTCTCGCTATGATTTCCTATACAAATGTTTATAATTTATTAATTTTTTTTCCACTTCTCTTGTTTGTTTCTGTTTAAATTATGTATTTATTTGTGCTAACTTATTGATAGGATTTTGCGATTAAATGAATTTGATGCGAACAAATTTTTGTTTATATTCTAGACGATTTTAATTTATTTAAATAAATCAAATAGCCCCGCCCCCAAAAAACTATAGATATATATATAAGTATATATAAATCTATGCATAACTAGACTAAAAAAAATTGTTTCAAATTGTAAATATTATTAAGTCGCACACTAGTCAAAAACAAAAACAAAAACAAAAAAAAAACCGCATCAAACAGTAATTAAAAATTCAAATAATGCCACTAAATGCGTTCAAAATTCACACAAATATTTATTAAAACAAATCGTAAAGCCAAAGATAACAACAACAACAACAAAATATATCAAAATAATTGTAATAGAATAAAATGCGAGCATTTTTTCCCACACAAATTTGTCGAAAAAGCATTTTCAACTAGTTAATTACAACTTGACATATTCACCGACAAATACGATTACTATATACATAAACATATATATATATATATATATATATATCGAATAATCACAGCAAAAATCAAGAGTTAATCTAGCGTAAAAATCAGCAAAGCGTAAGCCAAAAATTTAAGCCCCGCCCCCCCACTCAAAACATATGTTAAAGTAAAAGCTAAGCTAAAGTAAATAGTTGTGACCACGCCCATTATAACCAGTACGCCCCCAAGGTCCTCCCCGTCCCCGTCCCCTATAAATGTGCACATGCATGTGTCAAGAACAAGACAACAAAAATAGCAATGAAAAAAGAAGAAAAAACAAAAAAAAAAAAAAACAAAAAAAACAATAAATTAAAATTTGAACAAAATAAATGTCTAAATTATAAATGGAATAAAACGAGTGTTTTTGATGCAAGTGAAAATTGGTTGGGTTGAGTTTTCGCAAAAGGAAAACTCATTTTACAGGAAAAAACAACTATGGCCTGGCCGAATCCCTGTGGATATACTGCATGAGGCGGAAATGTATCTCAATTAGATACACAAAGAAGTTTTTGGTGGATTTGAACAAAATAGTTCACAATTGAAACCAATGTGAACCAGTTTAAATATGAACCAAAACCATTTTGAACCAGTTGCTTAAGGAACAGCACGGAGTGGAAACGAATCGTTGCGAAACGGATTAACTTTTTGCTATGAACCAAAAATTAGACCAAAGACAAAAACAACAGTTCAGAAATTTCAAGGATCAAAGTCGTAAATTTCTTTTAAATTAAAAGATTTAAACCCAATCGGATTTAGTTTTTATTATGAACCGAAACTTAAATCAAAGAAGTTGTCCAAAAAGCAGAAAAGTCAAAACAAGAACAACTTTTGTGAAAGATGCAGCACCAAAGCATAAATAGCCTTGGCCCCAACAACTGGATACATCTAATCATAGAGATTAGATGTCAATTTTGGATAAAGCTCGAATATAGCCCGCATTTCGTATAGGAAAATATGTAAATATGTTTGACAATATTTTCCGTAGAACGGGCATTTGTTAATTAACAAATGAATTGTTTACTTAATGAACCAAAAACTGGGTTCATGGATTTAGAAAACAGGTTCGCGAAATGAACTAGTACCAGGCAGTTCGCTCAAGCCGTGAACTGAACCAGTTTTGATTATGCAGCCCTGAAGAATAGCTTGATAAGATTTTAATAATATTTGGAAGAAAAGCTTAACTGAAAAACTTAAAAAAGTATTCAGAAGCTGAACGTCCTAAACAAGGAAACAAAACTTTAGCCGGAAGAACTGAAGGAAAACGTCGCAATCTGGCAGATAAGTTAGATAAGTTAAGCTTTTAAAAACCAACTATCGACTATTTTTTCTATCTCACCAAGTCACAAGCTGAGTTTAGCTTAGCTTGAATCAATATCCGGCGTGCAGAAAAATTGGCCCAACGCAGAAAGCAGAAAGCAAAGCTGATCTACGCAGTTGGCGGCTGTGAGTAGCTTTTGAGCTGTGTGTATTTCCTTCTAAATGGGTTTTTCTTGCAATGAAGATGCAATTTTTTTTTATGGCACGTATTTGTTGACATTGGGTCTGTAAAAATAATATGCCGCCCCCTTGAGCGGCACTTGGTTTGCCCTCTTACGATCGTTGATCTTTGATACCCACTTGAGGCGGGCAGCCACCGGGCAGCTTCCTCAGTTGAGCCACTCGATGCGAACGGGCGAACCTACAGCTTCAACTGGCAACATTTTGGGGCAGGTGGGATCTGGGGCTGCCCGCTGACTCGACAACACAATCGCGCCAAGGCAAACGCAGGCAAACGGCGGCGGTGTTGATTGAGTTGCACCTGCCATTCGCAGAAACAAGCCGAACGGCTTCTGCCAGGGACACAAACACACACACACACACACACTCACACAATTGTGTGGCAGGGCCCACAGAGAGAGAGAGAGAGGGGGAGTATAGGGGGGATGGGTCTTATGACCGACGCCCGTTTCTTCGCGTTATTTATGTGGATTTTTGGCTCAACTCTCAAGTCAAGTCGCCTGGCGGCGTCTGTCGACGTGGCTGTCGTTGACATTTGCCTGAATTTCAATTTGATGCGACGTCGACGTCAACGTGAACGACGAGGCGGCAGCTTCTGTCTGCCGCCTGCTGCACATAAATCTCAGCTGTTTGTACACTCAGCGAAAAACCAAAGCTATTCTAACAGAATTACTTATACTACAACAAAAACGAGCTAGAACTCTTTTGATAAATTTAAGGCTGATTTTAAATGCGATTCAAGCACTTTTGTACTTAAAGCAAGCTTTTTTACTCTTAATTCAAGTACATTTACTCTTAATTTTAGTTCTTGATTTAAGATCTGCTGCTGATGTGATCAAGTTTTAATTATTAACTTTTTAAGCATGAATCTTGGTTTAAGTCTATTAATTATTATTTCTCTACTAAATTGCGTCTCGCTTCAAGTACATCTTTTGAAAATTCTTAAATTAAGCCCGATTGCATCAAGAAGTAAAAAGCAACTAATTTTCTAGCTGTTCTTAAGTCAAGAATAATTAATCTCAACTATTTGTCAACGTTTTAGCTAAGGCTTAATTTATGAATTTATTGAACTTTATTTTGACTTAATAATTGATTAATTTAAGAATCTTATGACTGAAAACAAGTAAAAATCTTACATCAAGAATATTCCATTATGACTCAAGACAATTTGACTAAATGACTTAGATATCCTACATAATTTGTTCCCAAGAGTATAATTTAACGCTTCAAAAATAAATTCAAGATTAATTTAAGCAAGCTTCTTTGCTTAAGACAAGCTTGCTTCAAGGACTTACCTTAAGTATTCAGTTGAATGCGATCTAGTGGAGACATTTCTCATATCCATAATTTAAGAGCTGAGAATAAGAAATAAAAAATGAGCGTCAGTTTTTAAAAATCTTGATTCAAGAACCTAATGCCTTAAAATAAGAACAATCCCAAAGTCCCCAGTTCTATAATTACACATTTTTGGGATACAAAAGAGAATAACAATATTTACTTAAAGATTCCGCAGATGTTGTCTACACTTCAACTGGATTTAAATACAAAACTCTTAGTTTTTCTCTGAGTGTACGGAGATAGATGGCAAGGGAGCTACGTAATCCTGGACGCTGAACCGCCCCCAAAGCTGCTTTGGAAGTTTGTTCTCGAGAATGACAATGACCACAAGACCCAAACCTCTGGCACAGCTCCACTTTGAACATTAACCAGGGTGTGTCTGTGTTTGGATTATATAATTGGCAATGATACGATGCAAATGCAGTTATAATTGGCAGATGCAATCAACTGCTTCCGATTATGGATCCTGACCAGCTGGCAAACGTTATGAGCATCATTTTCTGCATCTTTGATTATGCAGACTTTGATTATGCTTGGATATTTAGTTAATATGCAGTTATATAATTAATATGCGCACAATTATTTTATTGCTATTTGTTATCCACAAAAGAACATAGGGAGTAGAGGGCGGGTTACAGCAAGAGCTGCGGAAGGAAAGAGATATGAAGTGAATATTGGAATATTGGAATATTAGAGTATGGAGATTGGATTGAATAAAGTTTGCTGGCATTCATAGGAGATACGTACAAATCCTTTAATTTGCTGCACAGCAGGAGTTAAACTTGGCCTGTGTTTCGTATACACATACATATGCATAGATATATGCACACACATATATACATACATATATACATGCATGCATACAGACATTTGAAATGTACGCACAAAATGTACACAAACCCAAATAAACTTAGTAATATAACATTTCACTCACTAAAAAAACACAAAATCCTGCATGCCCTACTTGAATTCATGAGAATACATGCATTCAGACATACATATATACATACATACATACATACATGCATGCTTCTTGCATGCTACATACATGCATACCTCATACATGCTACATACATACATCAATACATATTAACGTATATAAATACATACATGCATACGTAAGACGTAAACAAACATAGCTGTACAATAAACGCACAAAACAACTTAAAAAACACACAATTGAACTATGAATACTTGCTGAGCTCACTTGAACTTATGAGAATCACATAGTAAGGCGCTACCTCAAAATACGTTTTCCTTTGAATTTGCAGGGCAAAAGAAAGTAAATTAAGTCTGCATTTGGTACATACATACACAAATACATACATACATAAATATATACATACATACATACATACATACACACATAAGTACACATGAAAAGTTTTAAGAGACCACCAAGAAAAAGCCCAGGCAAGGACATAAAATCCCACACTCGCTAAAACTGCGATTTATGTAGTATCTATCAGGATATCTCCCCCTAATTTAGCTATTGCTATTAGGGGATTCTCAACGGCAAATCGTTAACGTCTAAGTAGCCTGTTTTGTTGTTTATTTTTTTTTTTTAGATTAAACACGATTCCCATTCACAAAGGCCCACCTCTTAGGCAGGCGTCTCCTTATCATAAGTGCTCGGCGCTCGCATAACAACTCCATAGCCGAAAGTCATTTGATGAGACCCTGACGAGGGCAATAATTATCCCATCATGAGTAGCAGCCAGCAGCAGCTCGGCTCGACTCGGCTGCTGGGCAAAGGGTAATGAAAGGTTATGTGGATGGCACTGCTCCTGCATCGCAATTGCACTCAATTAGTTGGACTTTACCTGAGCATTAGGAGTCATTGAGTCAAGCGTAGCAGGCCAAGTAGCCGCTCCAGGTGGGCGCTAATTGACAGGACGAGTAAAACAAGTGTGCTCTAGTGGAGAATGGTCGACTAGAAGATGCCCTAATTTCAGCAAAAAGTTGCTATTCTAAATATTCTAAATAATCTTGATTAACTTCGGTATTTACAGTCCGATGTTTTTTAAATTTTCAGAAATTAACTATGGCATACAAAAGCGTGTATATGCCGAAGAGCAAGGTTTTATCTCTACGAATTTGAATTTTCCAATTTTCTAGGGAATAAGGGAGAGGTATCCCAAAAAGATATATTTTTATGTGTATGAGCCTTCATACCAAATTTGGTATGTCTAGCTTTTATAATTCTCGAGCTATGCCCTACAGACCATGTCCCAAAATCGATATTTATCGATATAATGAGGTTAAGAGGTTAAGAGGAGTTATCGAGCCAAAAATAATAAGCCTAAGCTTCATATGGCACGGGAAAATATATATTTCCGATTTGAATACAGACGGACAAGACAAAACAATATACCCTCTTTGCCCAATTTCAAGGGGTATAGTGTCAGTAAGTGGGAATCAGAGCGAGAGAGAGAGAGATGCAAAGACAAATATATAATGCAACAAAAATGAAATTGTAAATAAGAAATGGGAATGAAAGAACACACAATAATTTGGCAGGCAGCTGGTCAGGTCTGACGCCAGGGCAGGAACAGTTTGAGACGCAGTGCATCCACCCCGTTCATATAGTAGCGCAGCAGACGCTTCTCGCGTATGAAGCCCAGGCTCTCGTAGAGACGCAGCGCCGCCTTGTTGGTCAGCTCCGTTTCGAGCACGATCTCATCGGCATTGGCCAGCAGCATCGCCTCGACGGCCTGCTCGACGAGAGATGTGCCAATCTTTTGCAGACGATATGCGGGATCCACCGAAAGCATGGCAATATAGCCCTGCAGAGCACAGCCCAGGGATTCCAGCTTGCAAACAATGACGCCCACGTAGCGTTCACCGTGACGGGCAAAGATGCACAGCTCCGGCCAATTGTAGACGAAGTAGCGATACGTATAGATCGAATACGGCTCGGAGAGCTCCTTGTCAATCAGATGCTGTATGGCCTTCAGTTCGGATTCGTCGCTGAAAATCGTATATGTTATCTCTGGTGGCACTTGCTGCCCCTCGGCCTGGCTAACAACATCCTTTGTTTCGCTCATCGTTGATTCAACACATATTTTTGAGATTATTTTTTAAAATACGTAAGAGAAATGTTTTCAAAATTTATCAAAAGCGACTCGAAACTCAAGCTAAGGCGACCTTCTAATCGGAGCTAGTTTCCAGCTAACAGCCGAGTTGATATCCTGGCAATTATCCTGGCTGGTGGGTGGCATCCGCCTCACATATTCACCTTTGCTTAAACATTGACAACTCAACACGCACACGCCTGGGATTTAAGCATGTGATAATAAGCCTAGCGTAAGCCTGATCGACTGCCAGCTACCCTGTAAAACGTATGCATATGAACTAAGAGACTGAGCGTCTGCTTTGTCATAGGTATTAAATATTCCCAAATATCCTTTGTCTTAAGATGACACTCAAGAGCATACTCCAAAACTATACAATGTTTGTGAGGGGAGCGTGGAAAGTTTTACAACAATTGTGTAATTCCTAATATGTGTAAATTTTCTACAGCTAGCCAGAGATCTAGCTCCTCAAGCATTCAATATGTGCTCAAAAAAGCGATATTTATCGATTTATCGAAGATAGTTTTCTACTACAAAATTAAAATGGAAGTTATTTATCGATATTTATCATTTTTTGGTTAATCAAGCCTAGAAATCAAAGTGAATGGAGAGGAAAATATTCAAATTTTGTGTCTTTGCGTCTTACAATCATAAGAAAATGCCCAATATAAGGATATTGAAAATCGATATTTATCGGTTATATATAAATGAGAGCTTTAAGTATTAGGAATTAATTTCTTTGAACTGTGTTTTCTCTGATGATATTTGATTACATTAGTTTTTTACTAGAGAGCTAGGGTATAGGTAGTATAGGTATACGTATAGGGTAATTGGTAATATACATTATCGATTTTTAATAAAGAAAACTTTCTCCAAAGCTTTAGAAGGGACAGTTTTGCTCAAGTAAGCATATGACTGACGTTAACGCAGCAAGCTTCCTTCAGCTTGTTAGAAATTTCGACAAGTTCGTACTACCCTACTTGCAGCCCTTTTCCTGTGCAGGGTATGCTTATGAAAATGACTGCAACGACTTTGACAGTTGCCTGCGTCCTGTCCTGCGTCCTGTCAGCCCTTCAGGCAAAGCCTTTGTTGTCTGCGCCAGGACCCAAATTGCCAGGCAGCACGCACAGGTGATGGTCGCAATTGGCGCCTCGAAATTTTCCTCTGGCTGCTTGTTGGGTTTGAAAGGAAGTCAAAGTCGCGTTTTAAGTTTTTGGCTAATAGCCACAATGAGCTCATATGGCTGGCCAGTCGAAAAGGTGAACCCGGCGACACGGCCAAAGGCAATTAAGCTAAAAGCCCACGCAGCTCCAACTCGAAATTCAATATGACCGCTGTCCGGACAGTTTTTTGGTGGGAGGGGGACGCATAGATTAGAGGCGGCAACATTTTGATTTCTGCCCCCTGGCAAATAGGTTGTTTACCCCGTGCCCCGCCTCAGGCCTAGCTCAGCATTTGCGCTAATTTGTTTGTCAGCGCCAGTTTCTCCACAGTCTAAATGAAATCCTTGCAGTTTTTGGCCCTGTTTGTGGCGGCCAGGCCTCAATTATATGCACATTTCTGTCGCATATATATTTTTTATATAATTACTTGAGTCGCGCAAAAAACGTTTAACTTCTAGTCCTTTGTCCTTTGTCCTTTGACAGCAGCAGCAGCAGCGAGGTCAAGCGGCTCCAGCTTCTGGGCAGGCTCTTTCATTTCTGAGCCTCCACTTGTGTCCCAAGCCTTTTTTTCTATGCCCCGAAACCAGAGAGAATGGATAGAGAGGGTATATTGCTTCGGTGCAGAGGCAGGAGGCGACGAATTACCTGACTTGAAATTTGGGATATACGAACCTATGAAATTTTCGATTTATCGATAAATATCGATTTCGAGGAACGGTACTTTGGCATATTTTGAAGATTATAAGAGCTAGACACACCAAACTTGCCATAAAGATTCTCAGAAAGTATATACAGATAAGAAATATTTCAGTTTTGGAATACTTCCCACCATTCCCTAAAAAACTGTAAAATAAAACATATTTTTAAGAGCAGAGACTTGCGCTTTGGTATTAACATACTTAAGCATGTCATATTTAAATGCCTAAAATTTCACAAAGATCGGACCATGAATACCGAAGTTAACATAGGTTTAATTTCCCTATAGACAATTTCAGGCAAAAGGAAGAAGATTGCGTTCTGGTGAATATGTATAGAAGGAATATTGTCGCTGGGTAACTTCCAGTCGAGCAGTTTTGTCTTTTTGCACAGCCATATTCAGGTCGCAGAAATTAATTATACCATAAGGACATGAGGACATAAGGACACTCGCCAGCCAGGACCCTGCAGCACTTAATGAAGCGGTAAGCGGCACACAAAACAAAATAAATAAAATAGAAAATAGAAAGAAAACTAGCGACACAAGCGAACGACCCAGACAAATTTCCATATTTGCCTCAAGTGAGATAAATGGCCGTATCCTGGCGACTGCAGGGCTCCACCTGAGCTCCACCTGAGCTGCTGCTGCTGGCAGTTTATTAAAAAGTTAACTGGTCGCAGTCCATTTCGTTTGGGTATCTACATTCCTGTGTCCCACAATATAATTCAGTGGGCCTTATGACAGGTACACGCGGACCTTTGATAAGCATGCATCGAACATGGACAGAGTCGTCCGCAGCTCCACTAGCAAGAGCTCGATTGTGAGATACTTTTCCACTTGGTCTGTCGGTCGCTGTCATCGCAGAAACAAAAGCCCATCGCAGGTTGATTTCTGCGTCGCGTGGGACGCACAAGTCCGCACTTTACATGACCAACATGGCTTCAATCCCTTTCCCCGTTGCCCGCTTTCCACTGCTGCATTGTTGCGACTCCGCTTCGCTGGAATTCCTGGACAGCTGCATGGAGCGTGTGCATGAATATGTCAATGTAATGATCTCTCCTCTGCTGCTTGTTGTGTGCTTCGTATCTCAGCTGAATTACATAAATATTAACTTGTACTTTTTATAAACATGTTGGCGACCCAGTCGAAGCCAAGGACAAGCTCTCCGCTCTGCTCTGCACCGTGCTCCCTTTCGGTCGCTTTCTTATTGATATGATTTATTTACTGGGCTCCTCGCTCGCATGTGCCCGACTTGGAGCAGCAAATTCGCTTAAAAGTCAATTCAAAAACTGATTCCCAGTTCATTTGAGCTAGTTCAGTTAGAGAATGTTCACAGATTTTTCTTGTTTGATTTGAATAATATTTGATTAAGATTTTTTTAATAGCCTTTGTCTAGATCCAGGCCAAACCATGAAGAAAGTGCCAAAGCTCGTGAAAATCGGATGAGATTTGACCGAGTTATGGGGTTGGGAAATATTGAGCAATGTCTATATACGCAACTAAGGGGTAACATTTTGACATGAATTTCGACTAAAATTTACATTGTCAGTTTTGAATGCCAGATTATTTAAGAGGGAAAACTGAGCATAAAAAACCAAACCTCAGGGAAATCGGATGAGATTTGACTGAGTTATGGGGTTGGGAAATTTAGACCCATGTCTATATACGAAACTAAGGGGTAAGATTTTGACATGAATTTCGACTACAATTTACATTGTCAGTTTTAAATGCCAGATTATTTAAGAGGGAAAACTGAGCATAAAAAACCAAACCTCAGGGAAATCGGATGAGATTTGACTGAGTTATGGGGTTGGGAAATTTAGACCCATGTCTATATACGAAACTAAGGGGTAAGATTTTGACATGAATTTCGACTAAAATTTACGTAGTCAGATTTGAATGCCAGATTATTTAAGAGGGAAAACTGAGCATAAAAAACGAAACCTCGTGTAAATCGGATGAGATTTGAATGAGTTATGGGGTTGGGAAGTTTTGACCCATGTCTATATACGAAACTAAGGGGTAAGATTTTGACATGAATTTCGACTAAAATTTACATTGTCAGTTTTGAATGCCAGATTATTTAAGAGGGAAAACTGAGCATAAAAAACCAAACCTCGGGGAAATCGGATGAGATTTGACTGAGTTATGGGGTTGGGAAGTTTTGACCCATGTCTATATACGAAACTAAGGGGTAAGATTTTGACATGAATTTCGACTAAAATTTACGTAGTCAGATTTGAATGCCAGATTATTTAAGAGGGAAAATCATGGATAAAAAGCCAAACCTCAGGGAAATCGGATGAGATTTGACTGAGTTATGGGGTTGAGAAGTTTTGACCCATGTCTATATACGAAACTAATGGGTAAGATTTTGACATGAATTTCGACTAAAATTTACATTGTCAGTTTTGAATGCCAGATTATTTGAGAGGGAAAACTATGCATAAAAAGCCAACCTCGGGGAAATCGGATGAGATTTGACTGAGTTATGGGGTTGGGAAGTTTTGACCCATGTCTATATACGAAACTAAGGGGTAAGATTTTGACATAAATTTCGACTAAAATTTACGTAGTCAGATTTGAATGCCAGATTATTTAAGAGGGAAAACTGAGCATAAAAAAACAAACCTCAGGGAAATCGGATGAGATTTGACTGAGTTATGGGGTTGGGAAGTTTTGACCCATGTCTATATACGAAACTAAGGGGTAAGATTTTGACATGAATTTCGACTAAAATTTACATTGTCAGTTTTAAATGCCAGATTATTTAAGAGGGAAAACTGAGCATAAAAAACCAAACCTCAGGGAAATCGGATGAGATTTGACTGAGTTATGGGGTTGGGAAATTTAGACCCATGTCTATATACGAAACTAAGGGGTAAGATTTTGACATGAATTTCGACTAAAATTTACGTAGTCAGATTTGAATGCCAGATTATTTAAGAGGGAAAACTGAGCATAAAAAACGAAACCTCGTGTAAATCGGATGAGATTTGAATGAGTTATGGGGTTGGGAAGTTTTGACCCATGTCTATATACGAAACTAAGGGGTAAGATTTTGACATGAATTTCGACTAAAATTTACATTGTCAGTTTTGAATGCCAGATTATTTAAGAGGGAAAACTGAGCATAAAAAACCAAACCTCGGGGAAATCGGATGAGATTTGACTGAGTTATGGGGTTGGGAAGTTTTGACCCATGTCTATATACGAAACTAAGGGGTAAGATTTTGACATGAATTTCGACTAAAATTTACGTAGTCAGATTTGAATGCCAGATTATTTAAGAGGGAAAATCATGGATAAAAAGCCAAACCTCAGGGAAATCGGATGAGATTTGACTGAGTTATGGGGTTGGGAAGTTTTGACCCATGTCTATATACGAAACTAATGGGTAAGATTTTGACATGAATTTCGACTAAAAATTTACATTGTCAGTTTTGAATGCCAGATTATTTTAGAGGGAAAACTATGCATAAAAAGCCAAACCTCGGGGAAATCGGATGAGATTTGACTGAGTTATGGGGTTGGGAAGTTTTGACCCATGTCTTTATACGAAACTAAGGGGTAAGATTTTGACATGAATTTCGACTAAAATTTACATTGTCAGTTTTAAATGCCAGATTATTTAAGAGGGAAAACTGAGCATAAAAAACTAAACCTCGGGGAAATCGGATGAGATTTGACTGAGTTATGGGGTTGGGAAGTTTTGACCCATGTCTATATACGAAACTAAGGGGTAAGATTTTGACATGAATTTCGACTAAAATTTACGTAGTCAGATTTGAATGCCAGATTATTTAAGAGGGAAAATCATGGATAAAAAGCCAAACCTCAGGGAAATCGGATGAGATTTGACTGAGTTATGGGGTTGGGAAGTTTTGACCCATGTCTATATACGAAACTAATGGGTAAGATTTTGACATGAATTTCGACTAAAAATTTACATTGTCAGTTTTGAATGCCAGATTATTTTAGAGGGAAAACTATGCATAAAAAGCCAAACCTCGGGGAAATCGGATGAGATTTGACTGAGTTATGGGGTTGGGAAGTTTTGACCCATGTCTATATACGAAACTAAGGGGTAAGATTTTGACATGAATTTCGACTAAAATTTACGTAGTCAGATTTGAATGCCAGATTATTTAAGAGGGAAAATCATGGATAAAAAGCCAAACCTCAGGGAAATCGGATGAGATTTGACTGAGTTATGGGGTTGGGAAGTTTTGACCCATGTCTATATACGAAACTAAGGGGTAAGATTTTGACATGAATTTCGACTAAAATTTACGTAGTCAGATTTGAATGCCAGATTATTTAAGAGGGAAAATCATGGATAAAAAGCCAAACCTCAGGGAAATCGGATGAGATTTGACTGAGTTATGGGGTTGGGAAGTTTTGACCCATGTCTTTATACGAAACTAAGGGGTAAGATTTTGACATGAATTTCGACTAAAATTTACATTGTCAGTTTTAAATGCCAGATTATTTAAGAGGGAAAACTGAGCATAAAAAACTAAACCTCAGGGAAATCGGATGAGATTTGACTGAGTTATGGGGTTGGGAAGTTTTGACCCATGTCTATATACGAAACTAAGGGGTAAGATTTTGACATGATTTTCGACTAAAATTTACATTGTCAGTTTTGAATGCCAGATTATTTGAGAGGGAAAACTATGCATAAAAAGCCAAACCTCGGGGAAATCGGATAAGATTTGACTGAGTTGTGGGGTTGGGAAATTTAGACCCACGTTTATATACGAATCTAATGGGTAAGATTTTGACTTGAATTTCGACTAAAATTTATGTTGTCAGATTTGAATGCCAGATTATTTAAGAGGGAAAACTGAGCATAAAAAACCAAACCTCAGGGAAATCGGATGAGATTTGACTGAGTTATGGGGTTGGGAAGTTTTGACCCATGTCTATATACGAAACTAAGGGGTAAGATTTTGACATGAATTTCGACTAAAATTTACATTGTCAGATTTGAATGCCAGATTATTTGAGAGGGAAAACTGAGCATAAAAAGCCAAACCTCGGGGAAATCGGATGAGATTTGACTGAGTTATGGGGTTGGGAAGTTTTGACCCATGTCTTTATACGAAACTAAGGGGTAAGATTTTGACATGAATTTCGACTAAAATTTACATTGTCAGTTTTAAATGCCAGATTATTTGAGAGGGAAAACTGAGCATAAAAAACCAAACCTCAGGGAAATCGGATGAGATTTGACTGAGTTATGGAGTTGGGAAGTTTTGACCCATGTCTATATACGAAACTAAGATAAGGGGTAAGATTTTGACATGAATTTCGACTAAAATTTACATTGTCAGATTTGAATGCCAGATTATTTGAGAGGGAAAACTGAGCACAAAAAGCCAAACCTCGGGGAAATCGGATGAGATTTGACTGAGTTATGGGGTTGGGAAGTTTTGACCCATGTCTGTATACGAAACTAAGGGGTAAGATTTTGACATGAATTTCGACTAAAATTTACATTGTCAGTTTTAAATGCCAGATTATTTGAGAGGGAAAACTGAGCATAAAAAACCAAACCTCAGGGAAATCGGATGAGATTTGACTGAGTTATGGGGTTGGGAAGTTTTGACCCATGTCTATATACGAAACTAAGGGGTAAGATTTTGACATGAATTTCGACTAAAATTTACATTGTCAGTTTTAAATGCCAGATTATTTGAGAGGGAAAACTATGCATAAAAAACCAAACCACGTGTAAATCGGATGAGAATTGACTGAGTTATGGGGTTGGGAAGTTTTGACCCATGTCTATATACGAAACTAAGGGGTAAGATTTTGACATGAATTTCGACTAAAATTTACGTAGTCAGATTTGAATGCCAGATTATTTAAGAGGGAAAACTGAGCATAAAAAGCCAAACCTCGGGGAAATCGGATGAGATTTGACCGAGTTATGGGGATGGGAAATTTTGACCTATGTCTATAAAGGGTATTTGAGGGATCCATGTTAACATACATTTTGATCAATAATTAGCCAAGAGTGTTAAAGTCAAGTGTTTTACACTCAAGCCCAAAGTAATTTGTGTTCTCATATCCCTATTCTTTTAATTGCCATTAAGTTCTCATTGCCCATTGCCCCATTCCTTGTTCCATTTCCATTTCGTTCCATTTATAGCCGACGCGAGCTGGGCGTGTACTTCAACAAATGACTGCGCCCAGCATTAATCAGCGTCAATTGAATCCTTTGTCTAAGCAAGCGCGTCAGCTATTTTTTGTCCTTCCGCTCCATTCGTAAACTCTATTTGCTTATATCATTTTGGCCATTCTCCATTGGATTTGTTGCCCTTTTACTTCTCCCCTTTATGTTTTTGTGTGTGTTGGTGACAAGGTCTGACGAATGACTAACGGTGAAATATGCTCGACAAACATAAATTCGTGTCCGTTGGGATTTGTGAACTGGTGGAGCGAGCATGTCAATGGGAACTGGTTCGCATTTGGGTTTGTTTCGGCGCACGGAGCTGGGGGCCATCTGCTGTGAGTGAGACGTTGCCGTCAGAAACACAAAAAAAAAAAAACCAAAAGAAAACATTGCCAGCAAAAAGCCAAGGTGCAACGTTTTGTTGACAGCGAATGGGATGAGTTGAAGCAGCTGGCAGGTTGTGCCTTGTGCCAGGTGCGTGCACGAAACTGTCATGAAAATTCTACAGTTTTTCGCATTTCACACACAAAGCACGACGCCCCCCGCCCACTTGTCACACGCAAAGAATAGGCAACAGTTCTGATACAGATGGATACATGTTCGGATCTTTTATCGCAACTAGAAGTTTTCAAAAACTTTGCGTGTCTTGAAATGACATATGAACATAAATATTTATATAGATCAAATCAAGCACGCACAACTTTAACGACTTACCTGCAACATGCTCGTGATTGTCCTTTTGGTTTTTTGTCCAATATTACCTTGCTTAGATGTTAGTCTGCATAAAATCCTTTGAAAATAAAAAACAACTTGGCAACATTGCTTAAAGCTGCTTTTGTGACGTCATAATAACCAGTGTGACCCCACAGAGGCTGTAAAAGTCAACAATTTACATTTTAGGCACAGGTGGCAACGCCGCAAAAACTTTAACTTAACTCTTGAAAAGAAACGACTTTCGAGTTAATGCTGATTATTTTATTAAGTCTCAATTATGTACAAAATGTACAAAATACAAATATAAATATTCAGTTGGTGCTGTGTTGCATTCACTAAAGCTGGCAGTGATGATTCTTTCATAAGGGCAGTTTCGTATGCTCTATTTAATTGAAACCGAAATATAATTCGCATCTTAACTTATCTACTCTTTACCGAATTGAGGTAGTCTTGGGTTAAATATATCGTTTGTATATATTTAAGGCCTGCAGTGGGACAATTGTGGAAAATTTGGAATAACTCTTTCTCGGTTTCAATATATTAGCAGCATTTAAACTAGTTTATTTGACGGCTTCTTAAAGCTAAAACTTTTCAATTAAAGTTGATTATGCTTTATGCTTAAACTTCTAAGAAAAAAGAGTCTTTATATGAGTATTTCGAATCCCTTGAGCATATAAATCTAGTCAGTTCCGATGATCTCTTGTAAATACATATTTTTCTCAACGATTTCAATTTAATTTTGTTTTCTTTACCAAATTTTGTACTTTGAAACGAGACATGTAAATATCGAAATTCTAGCCTAGAGTAGAACGAGAAATTGCGTTGATTACGTATAGAAAAGACGATTGTCTATATACAAATGCATATATATATATATATATATATATATATGTCGTATGTCTGTACGTATATTGCACGCAGTAAATGAACTTACAAAAACAATTGAATAGAAACTATAAACTTATTCACTGTCCAGTTGGCAAACAAATAAACTAAATAACAAAAAAACTTCAACGAATCGCAAAACAAAAATCAATAATTCTTATCATCAGAGCTCTTTCTGCTAGACTCGAAAGTCATTAAAGTACGTCTGGGTGAAGCGTATCTTCTCCACGCGCATATTGAACAGCGTCACACCGTTGAGCACATTGAAGGCGACGGCAAAGACGACCAGGGCCATGTAGGTGCCCAGCGCTATCCACCAGAGCAGCTGCTCGTGCAGTTTCTGCTCAAAGTTCTTGAGCACCAGAAGTCCGATGGTTAGACCCGCCACGGCGCCCGCCAAATGGGCCACATACGAAACGGCCGCTGGGCTGGCGGCTAACTGTCCGGGCGGCAAATCCTCTCCAGCGTAGCGCGCATAGATGGCGAAACCGAAGTCAAAGGAGGCTGCAAGCGCAAAAGTTTAAGGAACCACAAATCACAGCACAATCAAAACAAACTTCAAGCCCTACCAAAGATTAATATAAATGCCAGGCGTACCACGCCGTAACGCATCTGATGATAGTTGATTAGCACATTGGCCAGATGCGCCGCCAATAGGGCATAAACACCGCCGCTGGCACCCACCAGAAACACCTCGGGATCAAAGATGCTGGTGCCCAGCGAACCGGCCAGCACGCCCGAGAAATAGATGCAGGCGATGCGCGTCGAGCCGTGCACCATTTCCAGCGGCAGACCGAAGAGCAGCTGAACGACCACGTTAAAGCCCAGATGGAACCAGCCGGCATGCAGCACCATATAGAGCACAAAACGCCAGATCTCGTGCCGTTTATCTGGCCGATAGATGAACATGGAATCGCTGGGTATGGGACCCGTTGGCGCCGCCTCTCCCGTGGCCAGCGTATGATACACAAAGAAGCCCAGCTGTCGATTGCAATACAGATTTCCAGATTCAGTTTTCCATCGACTGGCAGTTAATGTTGTGTTGTTAAACCCACCTCGACGATTGTGATCAGTATGATGAAAATTGGCGGCGGGCAACATGTATAGCGATCCGCATAATATTTACGATCGCGCTCCTCCGGCAGCACCTCCAGGGCGACCGCATGGACCATCTTCCTAAAGAGCGGCGGCTCGCTCAGCACCAGCTGAAAGTCGTTCTCAGAGCAAACCTCACGATCCCGATGATGCACCGCGCATTTAAAGCTGCGCGTTCGCTTGCCGCTCATCTGCAACACGCCGGAAAAATCAAGCACATATTCAGTTATTATATAGTTATCCACAGGTGTGTCCTGTTTGGCATAGTTGAGGTCGCATCCAAAATAAGCAGAATTTGAAGATCACGAAAATCCATGAAATCCATAAAAACATAATATTACATGCAATAAGAAGCGACGGAACCGAACTTTGAACCAATTGAATCATAAGATGAACTAGTTTTTGTCGAGCTTGGAACTGATTCCGGACTTAGAACATTTGCAGCAAAAGCCAAACGGAACGAAAGATAAAATAAATCGCAGCCACAATAAATCAATTTTGAACCATAAGATGAACCAGTTTTTGTCGAGCTTGGAACTGATTCCGGACTTGGAACAATTTGGAGGTTATTTTTCAACACTTATTTGCAGCAAAAGCCAAGCAAAGCGAAAGATAAGGTAAATCGCGGCCACAATAAATCTCTCTGCGTGTTCCAATTGGACCAGGCGCTAGGTTTCTTCGCGTTCCAATTGGACATATCTGCCGGCCAAAATCAGCAGAAACATTTATTTTAACCCCAAAACTAAACGAGCCATAAAATTATGAAAACGATTGTACGCAAAAAAAAACTCAGGGACTGACTAAACTAGAGTTAGGACCGCCGAGGAACTTACAAAACGAAATAATTTTTATTATGTAATTAAGATGTTCACATCAGATGCACGCGGGGCGGGCCAATTAAGGCGCGCTCATAAAAACTAACAGCAAAAACAACAACAACAACAACAACAACAAAACAGCACAAAAATCTGCAAAAGGCGGAAAATGTGTATTGTGTTTAATTAAAACTGAGACTGCGACAGCCAGACAAGAAAATCCAAATGAAGCCTACGCGCAATTAAAATTCACGATTACGAAATGCGAAGCAAGAAAAAATTAAAAACACTTCAAAATTGCCCGACTAGCTAAATGAACATGTTTTATTTCATAAGTAGCCATATTTGCTGTTTACACACATTTACGAAAGAAAAAAAATGTATGATACCCCACTTAGGCATTTGCCTAACTACAGGGTATACAAACAAAGCAAAAACAATCCACAAATTAAGCTCGCACAGTAAATGGGCAAAAGGGAAGGCGAATAAAATAGTTACTTCCGCTCGCAACCGCAACATGGTTGTTGCGGTCAGCGCGGCGGTGCCGTGGGAGGTAACAAGTGTCGCTGCTAGTTAGCCGCGCGACAGTCTAATATTAGTAATTATCAAATTTGTTTTAATTGATGAATCGCCTGCGGTGCCCATATTATAACCTCTCCTTCTCCCACACTCCTACCCAAACGCAAGGTGGCAACGCTTCAGACACACACACATGCACACACGAATAAGCTAATAAATGCATAATGCATGCGTAGAATCACAATTATAACGGCATTGTGTTTTCATTGAAAACGCGTGCTTAATGAAAAATAAAACTATTTTACAAAAGCAAATATATCTTATCTACATGTTTTGTATATTTTTGCAGCCTACTTACGCAATGAACGTGTAACTTGGCGCGCTTTTAGTTTATAAAACTGACACAATTCCCAGCGGCACTTATTATTTCAACGACTTGTATAGCGCGATAACATAATACTCAATATTGCATTTAAGCCACAATTAACGCAAGTACATAAAACATTTAATTTACAACTTTTATATAGCCCATTGACGAAGTCGTCACCGCCGCGATGTGCTTAACTTTGCGATCTTTGCTTTGCGTTTTCTTTTTTGCCGGCGTTGCCCACTTGCTGCCCACCCAGAGTTGCATTGGCATTATCTCTCCCCTCTTTATGCACACTTCCGAAATAATTCAAATAGGGCATGTTTTACTTCCGATTTGTCGTTTCTACGTATTAAATTGTTAGCTGTTGACAAAGGATTTGAGCCAAGAACAATGGAACACCCAAATGCATTGTGAAATTGCGATAAATCTGGTTTGCCCAACATAACAAGAGATCAAACGATGAGGCGACAACAAAATAGGTCCAATTGCCGCCGCCGCCGTAAAATTTCTAACAAATAAAATGTTTATCATTTGTTTTGTGACATGCACGACGGGTGTGCGAATTACATTGAGCCCTGGTCACTGCCGACGTCGTCGTCCTTTTGCGGCCTGGGCCTGATAATGACATTACCAAGCGGCCCAGCACCGCATGACGTCACGATGCGGCCAGCACAGGTATATGTGTATGTACATATGCTGGATACCTTAACTGTATTACTACCCATTTCTATTTATGCTTCATTCACAGTGGCGAGTTGAATGTGTGGCAACGTTGTTTTTAGGTCACAAACATAAAGCGACAAATTGACGCAAAACATATAACGCACTCCTCCGTCCCGGGCACGACCACGACCACGGATGACTGCCAACAACCAGGACATGGTCAACATGGGTACAGATGGGCGGCGGCGTCTCTTTATAGAGGAACACCTAGGAAAAAATTCCCTTGAATTACGTTGTTGCACCCTCTGTCTATCTGTGTGTGTGTGTGTGTGTGTGTGTGTGTGTGTGTGTGTGTGTGTGTGTGTTTTTGTTAGCCCTTGGGCTATGCGCAAAAAAGGACATCTTCGCTGGCGACGAAACGTTGTGCACTCCATTATGCATTTTATGTGCCCTCATTGAGCGTGTTGACATTTTTATTCCATGCAGTTAAGCAATATTTATAAACTGCCGCCCGCACGATTATGGGCCAGGTTATAGGCCAATAGACCATAAAAAAGCTGGGCAGGATATCTGAATACTAGTATAAATAATGGACAGGCACGCTGAAGCTTGAGCCTGACAGGTTATTGGCAGCAAGAAGACTTCCCAAAATCGGCCATATAAATATATACAAATTCTGATAATTCATTGAAGATTCTTGAGCAATCTCTCGAAGACACCATAAAAACTGAAGTCCGCTCCAGAGAGCTTTAATGTATGTATATATATATATGTATTCCAATGCCTCCTAATTAACACACAAATATTTTGCCAGCTTAAGACGGCGCCTATTTATTGTTTTTGGCCAGCTGCTTAGAGACACCTTGGACCAGCAGCCATGACCACGGAAGCGCCTCATCTAATTGAATCACAATATTTTTTCAATTTGCATCGCTTGTCCAGGTGTAAATCCGAAATGCAATCAACAGCTTTTGTATTATTTGGCAGCACTTGTTGTTCTTGCCGTTGTGGGCTTCGCCCGCCCAGTTCGCAATTTACCGGACAAATGATTTTTGGTGTAATTACCGAAAAGGTAGCGGCAAACGGTTTGTCTTTGTCGGCCTCTTGGCGTCTACTAATTATCACATTTTTACTCATTAAAGTCACATTTGCCTTGCAGGACCTGCCGTCGCTGCTGGCTCCTGCTGCTGTCAGATCCATCTCCTGCACACTTTGGCTAATTATAGGCCAAAAGGCAACGGCGTCTTCTGCTAGGTAATCAGCCTTTCAGTCGTTTTGGCTACTGTACTGGATGATGATGATTGATTAGCCCAATCCACTGATGAGCTTCTTATGTGGGCCAAGCAGCCAGCCAAGCCAAGCCAAGCGGGTTTCTTTTGCATCTGCTAGCTGCGACAACTGTGCAAATTTAGCGCGTGCCGGCAAAGAAAAACCTTACAGAGCAGCTGGAGCTGTAGCTGAAGCTAAACAACAAATCGAAAACTGATTTGGAGCGGAAGTTCGTTTGCACCTTTCTGCAGTTTCCTGTGTGCAGAGCAACAGCAGCAGCAGCAGCAGCTAAACACACTGCACTACACAAACAAACAACTGTATATATGTATGTATATCGTATGTATGAATCGTATATAGCACACGCATGTCAAGACTTCATTTGTGATTTGCTTGTAGACGCGCGCTGCTTTGACGTTTGGCCTTTGACGCCGCATCTTTTGTCTTGGCGAGGGACGCGGCGCGGAGCGCTACATTTGCAAATCAAAAGCTATATACGCCTGGCTATATAGATTAAGATTGTGAGTGTGCCCTTTTGTATATGCGCAAGGATCTGTGCATATGCAAAGCGCTGCCAAGGAGCAGCTGTCGTCGTTGTTTGATTTGCGATTCGGCGGCTGGCGGAAATGGAATGACACGCAAGGCACAAAGGCAGCCCGGCAGCCCAGCCCAGCCAGTCAGTCAGCCACTCCACGTCATTGTTTGGCAGCTCGTCGCTAAAGATTGGCAAAATGGAAATGGAAGTGGAAGCAAAAAAAAACATGGAAAAATAGTTTCCTTTTCGGATTGCCGAAGTTGAAATACTCTTAATATAAGAAAGCGCCACTGGGCTCATATAGAAATTCAATTTTCGATCGATTTAGTCAATTGGAAGTCAGATGTTGACGCTAACAAATGTGATCTATATAATATACTAGTCCAATCCTTGTCTGCAAAGCATCTGTATGTTGCGCTATGCTAGGCTTATAAATAGGGAACTAGGCCGTGGCAAAGACAATATAAACATTGTCTTTGTCTTATTGGCCATGAGTTATAAGAGGTTTTCAAAGAAGAAAACAAATTCTATTTTAAGCAATTCATTATAAATACTTCATTTGTCTGTTAATGCGTAACACAATAAGTTAGAAGTTTATAATACTCTCATCTAGAGTACAAGAAGACTTTATTTCACTTAGCGCACGCATTGTTGGCAAACTAGGAGCACGCGGGCAGCCCCCCCTCGCTAATGCCAGAAACGGCGACTGCCAGGCTTGTATATATATATGTATACCCGTGGTTTGTATGTCTAGTAATCGGATATCATTGCCACTGACTAACAATCAAAAATATTCTTTTTAGAGTTTTCCGAGCGACTGCACTCGGCAAACACGGCAATGCATCCGCCCCATTCCCCTGCAGTCGTCCATGGCGCACAATCAGGGCGCGCGCGCGCTCAGCTGCCGTTGTTGCAACAAGGTGTAAACATGGCCAGCGCGTGTCCTAGGAGAGTGGCGCGCACTTGATGTCTCATTACCGGACGACGGCGCACACAGGTTAATGATGCGCACTCTGTGCCCGCGCCCGGACGTCACAATTATGCGAGGCACTTGAGCTTGAAGCGAGTGCACAGGGTCAGCCAGCTCCACGATGTCGTTGTTTCATTGACCTTTGACGACTGCCAAAAAAGAAAAAACTGAATTCAAATGCCATAGAGCTGGGTCGCGCCGCTTGGCCCAAAAGCAAACATTTCCAGCTATGTTTTAAGTGCCGTCATAAATGTCAGGTGCGTTGGCCATACCAAAATTTATTCAACATAATTAGTTGTGGCCATTACAGCAGTCGCTACACAATGTGCGGCAACTAATTTGATTTCAACTTGACTAATGAGCAGAGCACGAGGTCTACGCTTGCACCTAATACAAACACGGAGCAGGACGCCTAACTCACAAATCCCTGAACGTGGCAATACTCTGTGAATTGTTTGATAACAGCCTTAATCTGTCGACTAGATTTTGCTTGAGCAATTGCTGGTTAACTATAGAAATGTAAGCCTGGCTGGCTAACTTTAAGCGGAAGTCTGTGGCTTTTAAACTTTGACTAGAAAGTATCTGTTGAGCTTGGTGGAAATATTTTTGGCTGCATCTCTAAAAGATTTTATAATTAATCTATCTGGCTGTGGCTAACAAGGCTTTAAATCCTTTTGGATTTGAAACGAACTAATTCGAACCGGATTACTTCTTACTACGAAGTGAAACTTTGATGAATCAAGGCCAATGTTTCCAAATAAAAGAAACTTAAGATCCAGCACCAAAGCATAATAAGCTGTGGCCCCGAAGATTGGACTTATCTAACCATATTTGGTAGCTTCCAATTTCGGGCAGAGATCAAATGTAGCCCGCATTTTGTATATGAAAATATGTAAAAATGTTTTGCAATATCTTCAGTACAAGCGGGCAATTGTTATTTAAAAATTAAACTGTACGATATATAAATTGGAAAAGATATGAAAAGCGCCTAAGCCAAAAACCTACATTCATGGATATGGAAAGCCAGGCTTAGGATTCGGACAGAAGAACGAAAGGACTTCGCATAAGTCCACCAAGCCATGAACCGGGTATGCCCATTGCTTCTGCCGCTGGTTATGTGACCAGCAAATGGTTATCAATAAATTCCAATGCATTTACACCTGCAGCTGCCCCGCCGCTCAAAAATAAAGCACACAAATAAAAAAAAACTGCATAAGCGTCTATATTTTGGCCAAGATATGAGAGCAGAGCGCGTGCTGGCCGCAGGATATCAATGCCGCCCGCAAGCCACCCACCCACGAGCCGGATGAAAAAGGGTTTAGGAAACGTTATCAGCACATTTCGTGACTATGGCAAAAATATTGGAAAAGCGGCAGAAGTGTGAGGCTGTCTCTGTGGGAACGTGGACAGTTGCAGTTGGTGCTGTGCCAATTCGTGCTCACATCGTTATCCTTGCTCCGGATGCACAACAATCAAAATAAACTGCTGCCAAATTGACCATTGACCAAACATCGCAGCGGCAGCAGCAACTGTAGCTGCCTCCGAGTGCCCCCCGGCCACGCCCCCCGTGCTTTGCTTGACATTGTCACGTCCTTGGCAGGGACCACAAGTCAAAACGAGCAGCCGCAAAAATAAAAATTCTACAATTTTTTGTGTATGTGTGTGGAAGCCAGGCAACAATGGATAGATGGATATATAATCGTGGGCTGGGAGCTATGCCTAAACGAAAACCACAATCGATTGGCCTTAAAGCAGCGCAGCTTGTGGTTAAACCCAGAGCTGATAAGCTCTAGATAGTACAGATGATCCCTAATGGGAATAGAGCAAAAAATGACAATATCTTAAATTGAAAAGAAATCAGCAGGAGAGGAGAGAAAGTACTATGTACTTTGCGCTCTTTAAGTCGAAATGGACTTGAAATAAATATCTATACAATATCTTAAATTGGAAAGAAATCAGTAGGAGTGGAGAGAAAGTACTATGTACTTTACGCTCTTTAAGTCGAAATGGACTTGAAATAAATATTATATCATTAAGTAAAAGCAAGTATCAGTGCCTGTTACGAACATGGAAGATCTGAAAACCAATTGGGACTAGATCAATTATGTAGACAAAAAAAGAAAGAAAACCAGAGCTCAAGTTGAGACTGGGAAAATGGTAACCAAACAGAATCGTAAGACAGATCATTTTCGAAAACTCAGGATTTTTTTTATAATTAAAACTTTTTCAATTTTAAGACCAACAGATAGATCCTTGGTTAACAGAGAAAGACAGAACATATACACACCGTCGAGGACTGGAGATTGTCATAAAGTTAAAGATATTTTTCATAATTAATTTAAGACAGACAAAAAGTTTCTTGGGGAAACAGAGAAAAGACAGGGATTCGAGACAGAGAGAAGACAGAGCTTATAAATTTCGTTGAGAATTCCAGACTTTTATATAATAATTAACAATCTTTGGCAAAATTAATTTACGGCAGATAAAAAGATTCCTGGAAAGAAGCTTCCAGAGAGCAGATGAAGCATGGGCTATTATTATACCCATTAAAAATTGTTAAAAAGGGTATGATGTTTTGTAACAGACAGAAGCAAACATCTGCGATCCCATAAAGTATATATATATATATATTAGCCAAAAATTGATTTGGTATAAGAAAACTCCTTGGTATTTTAAGGATTAATTTCCAAACACTTACATAATTCATAATATATTACATACTACATACTACGTGGAACCCGAAATCTAGACCCTAAGGCTAGTCTGATCTTGGACGCAGCTTTGATAAGCATTTGCTGGAAGATCTACGGAATCAAATTGGCATAAAGTTTAGATTCAAAAACTTGAACAAACCAGTTAAGGAACCGAAGTACGGACTTTCCATCTTTGTGGAGTTAATAATTTCTAAGATCTGTTTCGATCTAAGCTCTAACCAAGTGATTTACCAACTAGTCACAATAAGCAGAGAAGTCTTGGCAGCTTCTGGAATTATGATCCAACTTCGATCCTGAAAGGAAAACTAGCGTGGAGCACATTCACACCTTGTCGCCGAACCGCTAAAGTTGTTGTTTAGCTGGAAATTGGTTGAGAGACAGCCGTTGGACATTGTAAAGTGGCCGTTTTTCATGCGATTTGCGATATTATTGTGGTATAATGAAATCGCTAAGAGATTCCAATAATACAATCGACGCGTCGTATGCACCATTTATGGATTGGCATTGATTTAATACCGCGTCTAGGCAGCAAATGGACAACTGAACCGAAGCCGCCAGATGACTAGCATCCCCAGAGTCCGAGGCGCAAGGCATTTTGCACCTAGCAAACGATGCTGCGGCTCCAAAGTCCGCAGCTGATCTGATTCCGCCGCCTATCAGCGCTGCAAATCAGCAGAGCAGACGCCACCAGACTGGCCGCCTTCCAGCCTGGCTCGGCTTGGTCAATGTTTATTCAATAAACCCGATCGCAAACATCGCCAGCTGGCCAGCTTGGCATTCCTCTCCGTTCGCCCAGCCTCCAGACATTCCCCATTCAATACAAGCCGCTGGAATTTCTTGGTGCGTGCTCGGCACAGGTTCAGCTGGCCTGGCCAGGCCTGGCCAGGCTTTTGGCGTCTGCCAGCTGCGAGCCGCGCTGCGTCCGCTGATTATGATAATGGAGGCGACTCGCGACTTGCGGCTTGCGAGTGGCCGCCAATTGCTTTCGTTTATGATCGAATGCTTGGCAGCTCCGTTGACTTTCTGATTAATGCAAGAATTCTACGCAGCGTTCCTGCTGCTTCTCTTCTCTTCATTTTTTTTCTTTCTTTTCTGCTCAGCCTGCAATTAAAACCCATGTACCCTTCGATGGTCAGCTAAATGGCAAGTGTGCAAATCATTATATACACACGATCATGCCGCAAATGCCTGATGAGCTTGAGCTGCAGCTCAAGGAGTTCCACTGCAGTTGCGCCGGTTAAATCAAATCCTCAATTTAATTTAAAGGGTAAAGCCTGAAACTCTCTTTCTAACCAAAGGCTTAACAAACCTGGAAGTGGTTTCCTTTAAAGCAGTCAAATCCTTCAGCGAACCTTCTCCAATTCTTCTGACAGAAATTTCAGCCGGGGCATTAATTCGAACCATAAACCGAACCTTCTGCAGGGGCATCAGTTCCAACCCTGAACCGAATCCTTAGTCAGGGACTCAGTTCGCACCGCGAACCAAAACTTTAGCCGAGTCTTTTATTCGAACCGCAAACCGAACCTTTAATTGTGGAACTAGTTCGAACCGTAGACCGAACCTTCTGCAGGTTCCGTGAACCTAATCCTCAGCCAGGTTCGCAGTTCGAGCCGTCAACTAAAACTTCAGCTGAGGTTTTAATTCAAGCCATGAACCGAACTCTAAGCCGTTTAACTAGTTCGAACCATAAACTTAACAGTTGGTTCCAATTGTGAACCAAATCTTCTGCCTGACGTCAGTTCCAATTGTAAACCAAATCTTTAGCCAGCGACTTACTTCGAACATTGAACCGAAACTTCAGCCGAGGCATAAATTTGAGCGATGAACCGAACCTTTAGTCATGGAACTACTTCGAACCACAAGCCGAACCTTCCGCCAGACATAAGTTCCAATCGTGAACCGAATCATCAGCCAGGTATGCAATTTGAGTCGTGAAACTTCATCCTCGGCATAAGTTTGAACCATGAACCGAAGCCGAGGAATTCTTCCGAACCATGAACCGAACCACCTAGTCTTTTCAGCCCCACTTCAACTAGCAGAAAAAAACAGAGAAAAACTCCAACGTTCACTGTTGAGAGAGGGCATCAGTGCTGCGGTCGGGTTGAAATTGTCTTGCCCGTTAAATTCTTGGACTCAGCTGCGTCTGTGACTGGTTCTGGCGTCGCCTGCTGTGCGATGTGTGCCCTGGCCAGATGCTCCGCTGACGATCGACCGACGGCGGACGGACGACGGACGGAGGACAGCCGACAGCCTCGTGCCTGGAGTTGTCATAACGTTCAACACGTTTGCCCCTCGTCGCTCGCCTCGCACCGGCGCCGTCTCCGTCTCCAGCCGTGCCCAGCCGGCTGCGTCCCTGGCCAGCGCTTCTGCGCTGCCATAAAAGGATTTGTCACGTGCGAGCTTTTGTTAAAAATTCAGCAATCATCGGGCAATCTCCATTGTATCGATGTCGCCATCGGGATCGGCATCGGGATTGCATTATGCATGTCACATGCGTCTCCTGGTCGTCGGTCTTGTCGGTCTCGTCGGCATTCCTGCTTTAATTCAAGCAGCGCCCCAAACAAGGACTTGCCGCAGCCACATTAGCCACCGGGCCGAACGCCCTACGCCTTACGACCTCGACGGGCAGCTCTCGGGCCAAACCAATCATTGAAATTTATAATTAAGTGGAAAAATGTTGTGTAGTAATATTGTGGCCTAGGAGGCTGCTGGCGAGATCTCTCGGCTCTGATAAGCGTGTTTCTTGCTGTCACACCTCGACCAAAGGACGCAGCGACAGGATCTGCCCGATTCCAAAGATAGCACTCTGGCAACGGTGCAAGGGTGCTCCAGAGGAACCTAGACCCCAGCTCTCGATTGTTGTTCCTTAGTAGATGACATTGAAAACTATTAATATAACCAAAAACCCGCTTCTTTCGATTTATGTATGCGAGCTCGAGTTCGAGTTCGAGTTCCTACAAAACCGGGTTGTATTCAATAAAAGTGGGACTGGAATGCAATCTAGGGGAAAAGGTGGGCGAGTCTTAGAAAAAAGTTTAACATAATCTGACTGTGTATATATATAAAACTACAACATTTCAAATATATAGCCTGTAGCTTTTATATGCACCAAGATCGACGTGCCTAACCTCAAAGCAGGAAAATCAATAAAAATGTTATATTATCGATTTTCTGGTTTTGAACGTCAGCGAACATTTGATATAAACTTCAAATGCATATTATATTGAAAAGAAGCTACATATGTTGAAAATTTTAGAACTCTAGCGTGCTTAACCTCAAAAAAAGTTTATAATATTTGCTGAACGTGATAATGGAATGGGCTGAGCTATTAAAAATGGAAAATAAGTTAAATATGCGTTGCAACAGACATAAATGCGGAAGTCAAGTTTTCCAGTTGTCTCAAGTTTTCTATTTTAAATTCTTCTTAGATGTGTTCGTACCTAACCTCAAAAATTGTATCTAACCTCAAAAAGCAATTGTTTCGTACACTGGTTTAATTATGTGGAATGAGCTGTTGAATTTTTGAATTCAACTTCATATATCTAGGAATGTGAGAGTCGAAAGTGAAAGTATATCTTAAATTGTTATTATTATGATAACTTTGTACTTAACCTCAACAAAAGGCAGTTCGCAATAAACGTAAGAAATTCGATAGACCTTTTTATTTAAACATTTTTTAAAGGGCATAAAGAAATCCTATCGACAGATATTGCCTATTCATCTGCACATTTTTAAAGGGTATACAAATAGCTGAAGACAAATGCGTTTAGAGCCCAGAAACAGGAGCTAATGCCCATAACAGATCTCATCAACGGCACATTATGAGCTGGATCAAAGGACAGACGAATTAACTGTGCCATTGACAATTACCGTTACGTACACACACACACGCACACACACAAACAAACACACACGCACACACACAAGGGTACCTGGCTAATTCATGACTTTGAGGAGTCTTTAGCAAACAATTGAGCAGCAAGGCGAGGGCAAAACACACTTGACATTCATTATGCACATGTGTGTGTGTGTAAATGTGTGTGCTTGTGCGTGCGTGTGTGTGTGTGTCAATCAAGCGTAGAATCAATCAAATTGCAATAGAATTGTCAATGGCAATGGCAAACAGTAAAAAGGACTTGAAAAGAAATGTTCTCAACCACTCAGAGAATCCTGCAATTCGCCCAAGACCAGAACGAGAACTTCAGACTAAGCCACATTGCCCTAATCCAACACAGCGCCAGAGTCCATGTTGTTGTCCAGGTAAATAATGTTCAAACGGGCAGCAGGGCGTGTCCTAACAGGACGAAGGTGCATTTATTTGGCGAGTGCGAATGGACTTTTTGCATTTGCCACAGTGCAAACAAAAATTAAAAGAAGTTAAGCACATGGCAACGACGGCGAGATACTCTGTTTGTAGTGTACCAGCGCTACAAGCCGAGTTTGAAAGGAAACGTTGAGAACCAGGAATTATAATTTATATGTTTCAATATGAACCAAATCCTAAGATAGGTTCGCAAGCAGAACGAATAGACAGGGTGTTGGTTTGAACTAGAAACCGAAACAGCGAATACTTTTCTTAGCGTTTGAAGCCCTGGTAATGCGACTTGGAAAAGAATTTAGATAAATGATTTAACTCCAACCATGCTCACCTTACCTTAAAAAAGGTCAACCGTGCCTCTAGTTCTTGGCTCATAAGCCGAACCAATAGGCAAGGAGTTGGTTTGAACCAGGAACTGAACCAGCGACAACTTTTATTTGCGTTTGCAGCCCTGGTAAAGCGTCCTTGAACAGTTAGAAAAGAATTTTAATGACTCAACCTGAACGAACCTTCAAGAAGGTCTTGGCTCAGGAGCCGAACCAATAGGCAGGGAGTTGGTTTGAACCAGGAACTATTTGCGTTTGCAGCCCTGTTAGTGCGTCTTAAACCTTTAGAAAAGAATTTTGATGACTCAACTCCAATCAAACCAAAGGAACCTTCAAGAAGCTCTACTCTCTAGCTCTGAAAACGACTTCTAAACACGAGCGCAGCACAAAACCAATATGCCCCTTTTTAACTCCATAAACAGGGCATAACAAGAGTGCAGTAGTCCGTCCGCCCGTGCTGTGATTTGTATTTGAGCACGAGCCTACACTTTTAGTAACCGGGGCAGCACATGGCACATGGAACATGGGTAAATGGGTGCATGCACCTGTGTTTGCACTCAAATCCTGTTGTTTGTTTCGTGCGGCACGAGATGCCACGCAGGGGGCACACGAGAATATGATTTAGATGCACTTACCACGTTGACAAAGTCCTGGAACGTCACATAGCCGGGCCCATGGGGCAGCTGAGCCTTCTTGGACCGTTCCAGCAGCAGTTCACGCTTATTCATAGGCACTTGGGATAGAAATTCGGGGGATCTCAATGCGACCAAAAATTCGGTTACGGATATTTCGCCAAAACCCTCCGGATCGAACTGTCAAGGAATAAATAGATATAAATAAACGTGTGCTTATAAGTTTTGCTTAACTTTTACTTACCATATCGAATAAAAGCTTCCATTTCTGTTTGGAAGAAAGTATCAAAAGATTTAAGTTAGTTTTTAATTCATTTAAAAAGGTACACTCAGAGAAACAATCAAGTACTTTGAGCTTAAATGAAGCAAAACAAATTTGAAATTTTGTAAACTAATGTTTCAAGAACTTTTTTCAACCCGAAATTTCTAAATGCAAGACTCAATTAAGTCGCTTCTCACTTATTTCAAGTAAGGAAATGCTTGTAAAAAATACTTTGTAGACAATTCAAGAGGTTTTAAAGCCTTTACGCTCAAAAATATTATAAATTCGATTAAAAAAATATTTTAAAGTGAATTCTACTTGAAATTAAGAGAGAAAAACTTTCGAATTTCCAGCAAGTAAGACTAGACTTTTTCTCTGAGTGTAGATTATTAAAACTTACATCTCTGAGCAGTTCCCTGCGCAGCTCAGCCTCATCAAAGTCCGAGTTCAATGAGGTGTGCTCCGTATCATAACCGGCATCATTTGTGCACTGCATATGAAAGGAAATTAATTAGTCTAGATAAAGGTAAAAGGGTTCCACAGAAAAAGGACACTCACGTAGCGCGCCTGTGTGTGCGAGAGCGTGCCAATGGAGGCCAATGATCCGGCTATTGTCGATATGTGCTCAATGTCCGCCAGCGTCTCCTGCTGACTACTACCGCCTGCATTCTGCTGGCTGGTGGGTATCTCCAGGGCCCGCGAGCTGCCTCGCTCCGAGCTGGGCCACATAACGTTCCGTGTTCGTCGTTCGCTCCAGGATTGTCAATGAAGAGCCTTCAGTTATTCTTCAATTTAAGCTGACAGTGATTGCAATGAGTAGCTGCTGCTGTACAAGAAACACAGAAAAATAATTAGTTGAATAAATTTATAAAATTAAATTCTGATATCAGAAACTTTTAACTCCATTCTTATTTATACTGTTTCCGAAAAAAAGATTTTACAAGATCTTTAGAAATAAGTTTCGCGCAATATTAAAAATTTGACAATTAATTATTCTGCTTGCTTATTATAATTTATGTAGCATTTACTAGTGCTACATAGAAATGAGTATTTAATATCGGACTATATTTTAATACGAAATAAATGCTATCATGAATAACAATTCCCAAATATTCTTAATATCACAAAGCACTGTGCAAGCTTTTCAGCAGCCAGCTTTTCACTCTTCTAGCAGCTCGTGTGCTTGAAATGCTCAAATGCTGCTGAATTTATTGATGTCGTTTTGGTTAAGCACATTCAGCTGCAGCACCAAAGAACATTTTGTTCTCATTGGAACCGCGGTTCGAGCCTCCGTCAGGCCGCGAGTTTTTACAAATTTTATTTACGTTTATTTCGCCCCACAAACATCATTTGCTGCAATTTGTCGTGTTTGGAATTGCAGCAAGCGCGTTGCGTGGGCCAGAGAAAATATGATATTCCGTTTAATCATAGACTAAAATCGGTACTCAATACCTTAGCCTATTTCATGCCCGGAATACACTTTTATTTTTGTTTTTTTCTTTAATACAAGCGCCTGTTCCCATGGCAAAGGGAGTTGCGCTTTGTTATTAAGTTTTGTGCAGGGTTATTGAACGGAAGCAACTTGGCTGTGGCTCTGCGTGTGCTGTTGCTTGGAGGGGCCGGCAAAAAGCGGGCAAACAACACTCGAATGCATTTTCATGTTGATGTTATTTTGCCCACTCTTAACTCACACTTCACACACTTCCGTTTCCATGCGAACTGCGCAGAATCCGTTTGAGGCGTTTCTGTTGTGGCTTTTGTTTTCACTATTGTTGTTGACTTTGTTCAATAAACTTATGGATTGTTTAGTTTGGCAGTAAAATAAAGCAAGTCACAATATAGGGAAGTCGCTGTCCACTTCTTTTGTAATCACATCTTGATATTGCGTTTATTTCTTTGATTATATTCGCAGTGCTTGCCTTGCCACGCAACAACAAAACAAAACGCACGCTCGACCGGGCGGCAAAATGGCAACTGACAACTGCGTCGCTTGTGAGAGCAGAGAGAGAGAGAGCGCGCATATCAGAAGGGTTGCTTTGCTCTCCAAGCTGTTGTGTGGGTGTGTGTGGGGGAGCGTCTGTGCGCTTTGCCAACTGCACATGCGCCACATGTTCGTGCGCTTTTCAACTCGTTGGCATTTCAAGTACACAAATTGTCCCCCCCCTTCTCACTCGACAGCAGCCAGCAGAGCAACCCCAGCTGAAAACAGTGCAATTTTTAACTTATATATTCACTTATTGGCATCTCAATAACTTTTTAACACAGGATTTAGCTACTTCTTTGCCGCGACAGTTGGCAACACTGGTTCCATGACGCAATTGACACTCGCCAACTGCTGCAATTTGTTTGCATACATACACAGCTTTAACAAATTGTATATATACATGCATACGCATACGTAGGTCTGTGTGTGTGTGTGTGTGTGAGTAGAAGCCCAGAGCAGCTGTTCACAAGTCTATGAGGGAAATTTTAAGCACAATTGTTAGCTCATAATTTTAGACCATTAAAATAAATGACATAAATAAAATATATGGTATTTAGTCTAAGGTCTGGCTATAAACCAAAACGAAACACACTTATCTATGCATACATATATACATTTAATTAGCCTAGACTTTAAGCATATTATGAAGAAATTGCTTGAACACGCAATAAACAGGAAAAAAAAGTATTATTGTTGAAAGGAACTAATCGAAACATTTGCATTGAACACAAAGCGGACAAGTTAATGGGTTTCACATTAAGGTACAGCTTAAACTAAGTATTTAAACGCTAATAAATAAGAATAAAAAATAAAAAACAAATCGAGCAGACATATCAACAGCTAAATACCCCTATATATATATATATAGATATATCTTTAAGGAGGCATACATACAGGAAAGACTTCAATTGCATAGGATTATTTAATTAGGGTTCTATTTAATATGCAGCTACTTCGTTTGCCTTTTCATTTCTCTTCTTCTTCTTCTTTTTTGTTAACAATATTTACAGTTTCCGACAGGGCCTTAATCTCGTCTTAAAAAAAATCGCTCGTTTGCTTACAACATGATATATAGTTATATACCGTAATAGATGTGTATATATATATAATCTAGTAATTAATGTAATAGATATTTAGCGTTCTTTTCTTTTTGCCAAACACGCGCGTTTTTATGTTTCTCCCATTTAGCTTTTTCCTATTTTGTCGCATTTAAAATTTGTTTTTGTTTGCCTTTTTTTTTGTTTTTTTTTTTTTTGTTGAAGTAAACATAAAAATCGAGGAAGAATCTGAACGATAACACTTGCTGCTGCCTTAAACACAAACTTTACAACAAACTCGTATAGTAAATCCTAGACTCTGGCATACATTGAGGGCTAGCATCTGGCCTAACCCTCCACCATCCGCTCCATGCCCAAATCGCACTGTTCGATAACCAGACGTGCGATGCGCTTTATTTCGCAGTAGGGACTCTCGTGCTCGATCAGCTCGGTCAGTATCTGTATGCCGTTCTCCTGCTCCACCAGCTGGCAATATTTATCCGGATAGACCTAAGGAGTATAAGAGACGCGATATGAGTCACTAATGAAGAACACTCAACATTCGTTTAGACTCACCTGGGTGAGATTGGCCAGCGCCCAGACGGCCCAGTGCTGGCATTCGGGCGTCTCATAGCAGCGCACCAGACTCAGTATGGGCTCAAAGCTGCGATAATTGATGTTGCGTTCGCTCTTGATGTTCCAGCGCTGTATGGCGGCCACCATGCGTTCGAGGACGTGTTGTCGTGTTGGCGTTTTGATGGTCCACGCATCGGCGCCATCGGATGCAATGTGCGCCAGCACTCCAGCCGCATTGTAGCTGACCTGGAAGCGCAGTTGGTTAGCATTGTCATTGGCTAGTCTTCCACCATGATGACCCACCTCGATGCCATCGCTCAATGAATCAAGCAGGCGCGCAAACACCTCTATAAACTCCTGTGTCATCAGTTTGGGACGCAGCCATTTAACCTCGGCCACATTGCCCAGCAGTCCCATCATGTTTCTCAATAGCTCGTCACGATCGGGAAATGTCTGCGTTGGGTAATATTATGCATTTAAAATATCGTTTAGATTGAGATGATGTTGTGGCTGGCTCACATTTAAACACTTAAGGAAATACTCCATTCCGCGTCCATCCAGAAATTTCTTACAATTAATAGCAGTCTCATCGGTTACATTCCACATGGTTGACCACGCCACCTCCATGACATCATCGAACACCGAACGCGTCAGCCGATCCTTGATCAGTGTCAGCATTGTCTGCATATATAAAATGAACACTCGATTAAATATGGTTTGCATATGGAACATCATCTGGTTGGTATACGCTTACGCTGACCACGCCCAACTCGCCGAGAAAAAGCTTCTGTCTGCCATCCACCTGGCAGGCGAGCGTGTTGAGCAGATAGATGGCAATGCGCTGAACGAAGCCCTCCTGCTCCGTTTTGGACACACCATGCAGGAGTATTTTAATGAGGCGTTCGTACTCGAACAGCTGTGGCAATTAAATAAGTTAACAATTAGTTTCGGGCTGTTCAATCTTGAAGATTTAGGCGCAGTCCTACCACATCGACTGGCATGTGGAATTGCGTCAGCGTCAGATAGCCATTCCTCAGCATTGTGTCGTCCGTTAGATGCATCTCCATGCCATTGAGTAGCGTCCGAATGATGTGGTTGCGCAGCAAAGTGCCAAACTTGGAACGATCACGACCCTTTACAATGTAGAACAGTGTAGCGCTGCCGGCAAAACGAATTTCGAAATCATTCGCAAAACAAGAACCATTATATTCGACTTGATCGAATATTAAATACCCTTGTATAATTATGATTTTATATATATGTGGAAAGAGTAGTAAAGCTTTTCATTCAAGAACTCAATCCTTGACTGATTCCGATTAAAGCTTTATGATATAGTACAGACAGACGTATAGCCGGACGAGGAGTATGAACTCGGCTGATCAGAATTTCAAAATTCACAGCAAAATCATAATTATACCCTCGACTAGAGTAAGCCATAAAGAGGTCACACACCTGCCCGATATTTGCATATGCTTGAACTTCAAATGCCTGTCCATGGCGCAGAGCACAACATCCAGCGCTGTGTGTATGTCCTTGCAGTTCTCAAAGCGAAACAGATGATACAAATCATTGAGAACCTGCAAGCGAATGTATATCAATTAAGAGGCTGACTCTGTCAACTATTTGTATGTGCTCACCCTTGTCAGAAGGACGGGCCTGTCGTGGTAATAGCGCGCCGCTGTCAGTATCTGCTGCTCGTTGGCATCGCCGGCCACCTCCAGGGCGGGTATGTCATGACGTTTGCAAGCCCAGTGCGCCGTGTGATACAAGCCGAGAAACTGCAGCGGTCGCTGTGTGCGCGACGCTAGCCCTGGTATATCGGTGGGTCCAAAATGTTGCTCTGTCTTGGTATTGGCATTGGTGGACTCCTTGGTGGCGACGCCGTTGCCGGCCAAATTCGTGCCGGAGATATCCAGATGTGTCAGATGGCGCAGGTTGTCCATGAGCATGACCAGCGTCTGATCGGGCAGATCATAGGTGCCATGCCCGTTGCCCGAGCTCGATATTGAAATGTCCAGAGTGCAGAGTCGCCGCAGACAGCAGATCGCATGCAGCTGGTTCGCAATTGGCCACACATTGAACAGTATGAGCGTGTGCAGGTTGGGCAGCATGCCAAGCGCCTCCAGACTGAAGTTTGCCAGCACGCACGATGTGAGATCCAAATGGCTCAAATCCTGCAAATGGGCAAACTGCAGACGATGATGCATAACAACGCCATTGAGCACCAGACGGCGCAGATGCGGGCTGGTCAATTGAAAGTCCACCGGCTCCTTTTCATGGGGCTCCTCATTCTGCAACAGATGCGAACTGATGCCCAGTTCCAATGAGCGCAGGCTATCGCCATAATGGGCCAGCAGGTGATGTGATTGCACCGTAATATTATCGCAATACCACATGGACAAAGCAAACAATTTGTGACGCATTAGCGTCTGCAGACCTGCAGGACAATAAAACAGAGGTAAATACTAATTCAATCCAAATCGAGCCTGTGTCATAAGACCCACCTATGCTGCTCAGTGTGCTGTAGCGCAGATTGACAATCTTCAGCGAGGTGCGACGCGTATCGCTGAACAGATTTATGACCCTATCGTCAAGTGGTCTGTGGAAGCGCTGATAGTTCTCGAGGAACGCGTCGCATATCTCATTCGTGAGCACAATGCCCGCGTTCAGGGAACGCTGACCCCTGTCCGTACATCCACTGAATATGTCCAGATTGTTGCATAGCTTCTGATAAGCGATCTCCTTTAATGTTAGCGGCTCCTCGTCCAGTGAGCCATCCTCCATAAGCCGCACCTTGCAGCTCATCTTGTGGCAATGTGTCTTGTACTGATGTCTTCTTCTGCTCTGTGACTCAATGATGCTACCAACGTTCCCTGACTCAATTGTGTTGCGTTTGCTGCGGCGAGGGGGGAAACTGGAATGGTATTAGATGATGATGATGAGTCAGCTTCAGATATACTTGGGGGACAAAAACTAGAATTTTCGAATTGATCAAATCAAACATTAACTACACCGCCAACATGATGGCATAGCTGTAGGCACAGGCAAAACAAAAAAGGCAGCCAGTGTAACGTTTACGAATACGACACAAAAGGTAATTGATACAAATCTGATTAAACTTAGAGTATGCAGCTATTAATACACTTAAAATTGATCTTGTTTAAGAAATTAAAGAATATTAATGTTATTACTTTACTTCTTTCTCAATAAGATTCTTATTGCCAGTGTTCAGAAATGTCTAGGAATAACAACCCAACTTTGTTGACAAGCACTCATTTGCCCAGGATCTAACAGCGAGCAGCCAAGGACTGCCTGGCCAGAAAGCAAAATCAATCTTTGCAGAGCTTATCAGGTTATAAATAAAGAGCTCAGAATAAACTGAAAACTGCTGAAGTCATGCCACATGTGATTGTAAGGTGTTCTATTGTTTTTTAACGGGGTGCTGCCAAAGACATATTACGTAATAAGTTGAAACAATGCAACAGTATGTGTGTGTGTGTGTGTGTGTGCGTGTGTTGGAAAGCGACTGAGTGTGAGGGCCACAGGACGCGCATCGAAAGTCAACAACAACGATCGAGTTGGCAACGCCAAACTGAAGCGAACGAACGAACGGAAGCAAATGTTGGAAAATGCATACAAACATACCAATCAGTAGGCAGATATGTGCGTATTTATGTAAATAGACAAACAATAGCATTAAAATTGGGCCTGTATTGGTGCGTAGTTATTGCGGGGAAGCTGGGTGTGCGTGTGCGTCGTGTGCGACAGCCAGTCTGTGCTTATCAAGGCAAGGCCAGCGAGAAATTCGTGGCCAACATCATCAACAGACCCATTTAGAGCCCATCAGCTGTGCCTGCCGTAGACATAGCTAGCAGCAGGTGCACCACGCACACACACACACACACACAAATTGTTTAGCACAAATTAACATAGAAACAAAGGACCAACGAGATTTTCGTTTTATGTGTACCTTTTTTTTTTTTTGCTTTCAACAGCTACGCGAGTCGCGACCAGTCGTCGCTGATTGTTGCTGCTGCTGCTGCTACTGCTGCGATGTCTTTGTCAAAAAAAGCTTTAACTGGCTGCGAATGCGTTTGATTGGAGGCGCCGCACGGTTTGGAACGCGTTAACATTCCAGTTGCGCGACACAAACACACAAAAATCGTTGTTGTTCTTTTTTATTCGGCCGAATATCACTTGATTATTCACTTTTTGGCATCATATTTTCTATTTTTCTTTCATGCAATGCTTCTTCTTCTTTCACTGGGTTAACGCAAATTGATTGCTGTTAACGCAAACTACAGATCTCTGTTAAATAACAGTAACAGCAATTTGGCACTGCCAACTGGCTGCTAAGGCTAACAGCGTATCGTCTTATTGATTTCGATTTGTTTATACCGAAAAAAAATCGATTTAAAATATATATAAGTGCACAATCTTAGCTTTATGGGAAACTAGACTTTTATTGTAAGTTTTAAGCGCTCAAAATTATTAAAATGTACACTCTGTTAGTTTTGTGTGTATGCGACAGAAAAATTAACTGTTGGACGTGCTGGCTGGGAAAACACTTGCACTTTGCTTAATTTATACAGAAACTGGCGACAATTGCTTGGGATCGGGATCGGATCGTTAATACATTAATCATTATCAACATTTCAACTGCCCATATTATAGGTATTATTTAATTATAATAGATACTGTGCTCATCAATCATTGACTTTGTCCAAAAATTTACAATCTCCTTCGGCCACAATTTGTGGCTTGTGACTTGCGCGCCAAGTAATAAATAATTGTTCGTTTAATTTCTAAGTAAAAAAAGGCTGTTTGCTGCCAGATAAAGGTCCGTATCCGTATCCGAATCCGTAAGCCTAAACATACAATCGCATCCTTCTCTGCCCTCCACACTCCGGCTCTCTAACCAGACAGATCGCCTTGATCGAAGAGCGCCTGATCGTAGAGCTCGGCGACGACTCGTCGTCCGCCAAAGAAACGTCCGTGTAGCGCATCCTTGCCGCGCACCGCCTCGACGCCCGCTGAGAATTCAACAAAGATCTTGACAATAATCTCGGCCTCGTCGTCATCCTCGTTTTCGGTTTGTTTTTCGTTGAATATGATGACACGACTGACTGTGCCAAATTTGCTGCATTCCTCTTGAATCTCCTCCTGCAGCGTCTCGTCCACATCATCGGGTCCAACCATATTTCGCAAGATGATGACGCGCGAGTCCTGTGGTCGCATCAGCCTTTGCATAACCAGCTGACGTGCACTCTGGCCCTTGATGGACATGTTCTCCTGTTGCTGCAGCGTCTGCACATCGCCCTCATCCATCAGCTTCTTTTGCAGCTCCTCCTGCTGCTTCTCCTGCGCCTTCTTAATGTTCTCCGACAGATTTGCCGCCGTTGCCGCAGCATTATTGGCTGCCGCGGACAAGACGACCGGTGCTCCATTGCTGGCCTCCACCACGCCAAGTGTCACTGCTGCTGCGGCGGGTACCGCGGCTGCCAAAGCCACGGCGGGCGGCGTTGCTAGGAGCGCGGGTGGCGGTAGTGTGGGTGCCACACTTTGCAGCGTTGGTAGACCGACCGGCACGCCCAACAAACTGGGTCCGCCAAGACCGGGCGCCTGGTATATGCCCGGCGGCAGCAGTGCAGCAGCGGGCGCTGTAGGCACCGCCAGAGCAGGATGCAAGGCAGCCGCCGAGGTGGCCGCACTCACCACAGGCATGGCGTTCACTTTGGCGGCAATGCCCAGACCGGGCGTATTTTGAGACAAACCGAGCACCGCATTGCTGGCCACCGCATCCAGGGCTTGTATCTTAGCTGTGGCAGCGGCAGCAGCAACAGCTGCAGCCGTTGGCATTGTCGAATTTGTAGCAGGACACGACAGCACATTCGGCGGCGTAATCGAACGTCCAACACTGCAGAATTAGGTGAGAAGATAAGCAAATTGTGTTAGAAAAGAATGATTTTTACGCACCGCAGCAATTGGCCGCCCAAATCAAAGAGATTCATGCTGGCAATGGCCTCGTCCATGGCCTGCTTGTTGGCATACTCAATGAAACCGTAGCCCTTGTGCGTGTGCACAGATGTGCCCTGCGCGAGCTTGCAGTAGAGAATGGGACCGAAGGCCTCGAAGACGCTCTTGATGTCATCCTCCGACAGATCTGGATGTATGGAGGCCACATATATGCGATTGAAGCTCTTGGCCTCCTCCTGCACCTCGTCGATGACCTGTTGTGCCTGCGGCATATTGCTTGGCCTGCCCACCTTGATGTTGCGTCCGCCCATCAATGCCCCATTCATTTGCTCCAGCGCCAACTGGGCACCCTCCGGTATTTCGTACTCAACAAATGCGAAACCCTTGTGCTTCTGTGTGATGGGATCCCAGGACATATTGATCGATTTGATGGGTCCGAATGGTGTGAAAGCGGCGCGTATGGTGTCCTCCTTGAGCTCAAACGAGATGCTGCCCACATAAACCCTGGCGAAAGCAAGAAAAGGATAAGTTAGGCAACACATATTATGAAAAGTAATATTTCAGATACACAAATGCTCAGATCTTATCAGCTAAGCTGCACAGGAAACCAGATGCACCCAAAGACCGACTTCAATAACGCGAAGCAGCGGTCGGGCCACGAGGTTATTCACTTAATATATTCCATGTTTTGCATCATATATTGGCAAAGTCTGCGTATCTTATGCAAATCAAATCTCTTCTTTTATTACCTGCACATGAGCGCCAGGGCCTGTTGCCGCTGCACCTGGGTGCGTTGGGTGGCCAGCTGTTGTTGCTGATGGGCAAGCGTTTGCTTCATTAGGACCATCTTGATGCTCTGCTCCATGGCATACTTTTTGGCCTTGCTAACAAGATCATGCTGTTCCGAGGTCAGCTTGGGCAGAGCACCGCCGAGCAGTCCCAGCAGTGCGGACCGGGTGCCAGGTCCGAATTTCACATCGCCCGTCTGTTTCAGATCATACAGTGGCTGCGAAAGGTAGGGAATTTTCGTGTCCGCTGACTTGCCTAGAATTGGGAGGACAGATTAGTGTATCTCATATGATATGATGACAATGGGCTCATCATCGAACCGATCAGCGCTAAGCGGATCGTTTAAGCAATTTGGTTTTTTATACGACTTTTTTCTTTGATTCGTTTTGATTTGATTTTTGTTTTCTTTTTATGAGGTCTGTGTCGACTCCAGCAGCAGCTCGAGACCAGAGTTGGCCCAATTGCTGTGACCATCACCAAGCGAGGAGGGGCACAGCAATCGGGCCAAGGCAATGGTGCGCGAGTTGGCATTTGAAGCGACACAAACAAAAAACCGATGCCTGCAAGAAAGATAAAAGACAAAAAGGAAAAAATAGAAAAAAAATCATTAATCATAATCAACAGTTTTGCTGGCCGGCGAAGAAACTACATACATATATTGTAGTAGTTTATACATATATGTAACTGTGTGTGTATGTGTGCGTGTGTGTTTGTGTGCGTTCTGGAGAAGATCTGGAACTGCTTGTGCGCGGGCCAATTGCCAACCGGCAGATGATTCAGTCACAGAGATTCGAGAGGCTACAACACAATATGACAATTAAAAGCTGTCGATGCACATTACTCGTTACGTTTAAATGCAGTATTTTTTTCAAACTGTTATCGTTTATCGGTATTTTTTGCGTACTAACAACACTTAGTATTTCGTCTTTTGCCTCGTTAGTTTATGTTTTTGAATTAAATAAATGATTTGAATTTACGTAAATGGATATAGGATATTGCCTGACGGACTGCAAGGCATTTGATTTGTCATTCGTAAAAGCTGGAAAATGCAAGATTAAAAAGAAAGCACCCGTAAAAATAAGACATAAATTAGCCTAATATTTCTAAGTATACGTAGGCTGTGCTAATAAAAGTACGACTGTGTGTGTGTGTGTGAGTGGTGTGTGTGTGTGTGCGTAGATTAGAGATAAATGCAGTTATAGCGAGTATATCAATCGAAATATCATTTAAAGCTCTTCCAACGGACATCCAGCCGGCAAATCGTCGCCGCACAAATCGAAACCAAAGAAGAAAATACCCAAGAACTGTGCACACTGTAACAAAAAATAGGTTCAACACCCCAGGGCTTACAAAACGAACTGAAGTCAAAATTCAATAGTTATCAACGTTGTGTACAGTGTTGGAAAGCTGGCATAACGGTGTGCACAATTCCTGTAAATGTATTATAAAAATAGAAATTATAAGCGACCTTATATATGTGCGTTTCGATACGGTTTCCATGAGTTGGGGGCGTGGTATATTGACTTGAAGGGTCACACATTACATTGCTCAGTGATAAAAAAGAGAAAAATAAAAAGAAAACAAGACGCTGAAACGATAATAAGAGCAACAATATGTTTTTAAGTTGGTTAAGTTTTTCCGCCGTACCTTAATCATGTTGTGTGTGTGTGTGTGTGTTGGTGTGTGTATGTATGTGTTGTGTGTGATTTTGTCATATATATGTGTATGTACTATGTGTATATTTTACTTTAAATATTTCACGTTGGGTTTTTGATTGCGCGGCTAACTAATAAAGCTTCTATATATTTTAAATCATTTGGAGATCACATATAAATATGCATAAATTTATATACATATTTAGATTTAACAGTAGCTCTCTTTGGCCTATCGGACAATTTGTTGATTTGTTATGAATAACAAGCAATAATTATGTGTTTTTAATAATTAATTCATTCCCTTTTAAAAAGTGATGTTTTTCAATTTGGAAAATATTGTCTTCATTTGGTACATTTGCAATTTCAAAAATTAACGTCACTTTTAACTACTGCTCAACACTGACACTCACGAAATTTTCAATGGTCGTGACACGAAAAGACACGCGCCCAACTTCAATGTTGATAATTAAATATAGTAAAAAAAAACAATAAAAAAAACGACTAATTCTGGCTGTGGGGCGGATCAGTCCAACGCGTTGTCGCAGCACATATGAAGGCGGGAGACGGAGACGGAGGCGACGACGACGACGACGACGAAGCAGCTCGAGTGCGGGAACCGCGACGTGGACGTTGAAATCGGCAAAAAATGTTGTTAAAAGCAATTAAATGCAATTCGTTCCCGTATCGGGTGCTGATGTATCTTGGTAGTAGCAGTTGTTATTGGCAATACTCTATTTTGGGGGGCGGCATCTCTTGATCGATGTCAATTCTTGATAGGCGACAAAAGAACCAAGTCGTTTGGGCGGAACAAACATAAGAAAAAAACGCTTACAAAATAAATGAAAAAAAAGAAGAGATATATAGAAGAAATAGAGAGAGAATAGAGAGAGAGAGAGAGAGAGAATATAGAGAATAGTTATATGCTTTTTTGATTAGTTTTGTTTCGTTGCGTTTCGCAGTGTTGATGCGGCGAGGATTCACTGTACTCATATACACGCTGCGGGCTGGACCCTAGTTAAATGAAAAACTTCATTTTTGCAACCTGTTGTCGAGCCAACGCTTCGATCTTATGTTAACGCATTAATTATATTAATATATATTATGTGACTTTGGTGTATTTTTTTTGTTTTTGTTTTTCGTTTTGATTTTTGTGCAACGCACTCTCTCACAATGACGACACATATCGATACTTTGTATGGACAGTTGAGTCGGATTCGAGTAGGAATCGATTCGCAATTAGTTTTGGGGATCGCGTGTGGTTTGGACTGAGACTTGACTTGTCTGTTATTGTTTCGTTTCGTATTCATTTCGATTTGGTTTTCGTTATTTGTTTGACTCTCACCTCACCTCACTTGAGATCATCGTGCGTTTATGAAGTCTGCAATTACTTAAGCAGAACAAAAAGAAAAACCGATTATTTAATAGCGTCTGTGCTGGCCCTTAAAATGCAACGAAGTAGTAGAAAATAGAGAGAGAGAGAGAGAGAGAGAGAGAGATGTGTATGCAAATGTTTATGTTTTCAGAGAAAATATAAAATTTCAACCAAAAAAAAATATGATATATATATTTTCCTTTTGTTTGATTTGTGGCCTGGCATTTCATTAACCTACATATATATATTTATTTCTCTTTCTGTTTTATGTGAACTTACGCATATAAATATATATATATACATAGATATATATACTCTGTATATACTCTATAGATACATACTTATGCATATAAACAAGTTGACCCCTTCTCCCACCCCGCCCGCAACAAGACAAAACACTTACCCGAGTCCGAGCGTGAACGCTTTGTGACTGGCATCTCGCCGATATCGCGCTGGTCATCCGAACGCGGCGATCTGGAGGCTCTGTCGTTGCTGCCCTGCAAATGCAAAAGAAAAAAACCCCAAAGCGAAGGTCACTGGATTAGTAAACGTATGGCAAGGTACGCGGAACGCGACGGCACAAGCGAGGCACGATATATATGTATGTATGTAGATACACACGGGCGCGAGCTGTCGACTTTTAGAAGAATGCTTGTGCCTGTGCCTGGCAGTATATTTTCAACTTTCAACAAGCGTAGCCAACTACGATTTGACTTTATATAAAACGCACATTCACAGATGAGTTCAAACGCACAAGTTAATGCAAAAAAAAAAAAATAATTGCAGGGCACGCGCTTCGGCAGCGGCTGCGGCAGCCACGCCAAGCGCAAAGTCGAAAAACAAGCTAAATAAACGACAGCAATGTGGTTGTTACTGTTTTGAACATACCATCCTATCTAGTTGCACAAATTTAACTTTATTTATGTGTATTTGGCTGGGTATATATGTGATTTAAATACAAGTTTTATATTTTGCGAAAATTTGATGTGACGTCAAGAAAAATGGATACGACGAAAAGTACTTGCGTTGTATCGATAGTGCTGTCGCAGCCAAGTATCGATGCTTGTTTTTTTAGTGTTGAGCAATGGTGGTGCATCGATATTGCGTTGGCTATACTTATCGATATTGGTCACGTAGATCTTAGACATCGATATTAGAAATTTAATTCATTTTAAAATTCGTTAAAGTGTTTGGTTCGTCGGTTAAATTGCCATTCGACTTGGCAAAATACAAAAAGAAAAAAACAATTAAAACAATGTCATTGTGAGTGTACGCGACTAATAGCTTACTTAAAATATGAAAAAAAAAATTTAATATATAATATATATACATAGTATAGTGTCATGATGCTTACTCTTTGTGACTAACTCCTGTTGTCAAATACAATTGCATTCGGTCAGGCGATGTGCAGAAAGCTGTCTATGTATGTGTTGGTTAAACAAGAGCAAAAGTGCAGTACAAATAGCACACTTAACAAGTACACTTGATTATTAAAACAAACATACTCTTGTTTATTGTTCAACCAGTGTCTTATTAATTACAATTAAAATCTAATTTACGCATATTTACAACTCGCATTCGCAGTGGCTACGATCAATTGTATGTAAGTATGTAATTATGTAAATACACAAAGGCAATTTCGGTGTGAACAGATTTGATGTTGTAGACATGGCAGTTAGATTTGTCATGACAGCAGAACAGTGTCTGTATGCGCGTGTGTGTGTGTGTGTGTGTGCGTTTATGTTAATGGGATTATGTTAAAGGAACTCTGTAAACAGATGCGTTTGCTGCCACGTTTGAAAAGTTCTTGCAATTCATTTATATTATTTGCGTTCTTTATTATTATTGACAACAGTTTAACCGTTGTGAATCACATTTTTGCCTCATTGTGCAAATGGCAATTATTCATGAACTCAGCCGCATCTAACTATATACTATATATGTATATATAAGTACGTGTGATTTAAAGCTAATGTCAGTCAGAAGACTTTACTGCATTTCAATTAAAACCTTTTCAAATTTCTCAAAACAAAATTTCCTTCAACCGATCTCAAGCTAAAAACTTAAAAACTACATGAACGTTACACACGGTGAAATTCCTCAAAAATAATAAATTAATGAGACCAAAACTAAACGTAAATGATTGCTAAGTACACGTTTCCATCAATTAAGTATTATATGAATTCAGCTAGGTCTTTGTATATGTGCGAGCTTTGGTAGAGCACCTGGCGACGACGACGATAACGACGACGACGTGGACCACGACGAGCCGGCTGTGGCGGGCGGCACCAGCTTTTCAAGCTCGAATGCCGCCTGATCGATCCGTGCACGACGTGAACGTTTATGCAATTGGACAGGCGCCTAGGTTAATAGATCATCTTCCATATTGTGTATCAGTATCTTCTTGTCCTCCTTGACGCAGGGCGACTTTCTATCGCGCGCCGCAAATTGTTGCTCCACCAGCTTGGGATCAAAACAGGGCTGTAAATTGTATACACTAATTAGTTAAAGATTTTAATTGGAATTGCATTTTATGCGCACCGTTTCGCAAATGTTCATGTTGCAGCAGTTCTCTATCGTGATCTCGCACTGCTCGGTGGCCAGCGGGCGGTTCGTGAGCGGCGTGTCGCTGGAGGAGTTCAGACGGGCCTGCTTGCGCACCACGAAGGTCTTCTTGATGCGCGGCCGCTTCGGCTTGTAGATGAGTCGCAGGCCGTGCACAATGACCGCCACCAGCGCCAGGCTGGACACAATGCCTACCACGAGCACAATGATCACAGAGCCCGACCGGAGGCTGCTGGGCCCGTCGGCGCACAGTGGAGCTGCCGCCTGGTATTCCGTCACAATTGTGCCGTTGCTTAGACGCAGCTCCTCGCAGCTATTGGAGCCAAAAGGGGGAAAAAGGGAGTTTAGTGTTGGAAGCTGGACAGCTAGACGAAGGGTACTCACATGTCCACACAGCTGGCGGGCACAAATGCATCCGGATGCTGCTTCAGGTGCTGACAGTAGCTGGCGCAATGCGCCGTCTCGTTGTGCTCGCAGCGTGTGCCCGTAAAGTTCTCATGGCAGTCGCAGCTCAGCTCGCCGCTTTCCTTGTCCACGAGGCAGTGGCCATCGTTGAGGCAGTGCCCGTTGCATTTATAGTATTCGCAGCGTTCGCCATAGAAGTCCTCCTGGCAGTAGCATTTGGGATAGCCCATGTCGGAGATTTCGCAGGTGCCGTGCACACAAAAATTATGACATTCGGATATCTCGCAGCGTGCACCCTTGTAGCCCACCGGGCATATACAGAAGTTACCCCGGCTCATGTAGCTGGCGCCGTTCAGGCAATGCTCCCGCTCCAGTGCATCCATGCGCTCCTCCACGGCGCTGCGTTCGTGTGTCCTATTGTTGAGCTTGTTGTCCAGGCGCTGTTTGACCTTCCTTACGACGCTGGCGCAGTGCGCATCCTTCTGCAGGTGTTGATAGAAACCCGTGCGCGCCACTATGCCGTATACATCCTCCTTCCAGCTGGCCAGCTTTGTGGGTTGCGGCTGCATTTCGCTGGAATTCGTCGCCGGCTTGTTGTACGCCGGCTTGGGATAGCTCCAGACGGCTTTGTCCGCCTTGTCTGTCCAGTAGATTGTGTCCTCCGTAATAGCCAGCTGTATGGGGCTCTGGTGTTTGTCTTTGAGCACCAGCTGGCGATCACTGCCGTCGAGACGTGCGCTCTCCAAGGCATAGAAGATGCCCACCTTGTCGTCAATCCAGAACATGCGATCCGATAGCTGATCGATCACAATACCGCGCGGCATATCGATATCCTGCTTGATGATTGTCTCTCGGCCCGTGCCGTTCAAGCCGATGCGCTCCACGGTCGCATGATTGATCTTGCAGTTTGTCCAGTACAGCTGACGGCGGCAGATATCCACGGCCACGCCGTCCGGGCGGCCGCCCTCGGCGCTCAGATCCACTAGCACCTTGGGCGGCTCCGTGTACAGCGTATCGATGCTGGCAAAGTAGATCTTGCTCTGGCGCATGTCCGCCCAGAAGAGATTGCGATTGAGCGGATCGTATGCCAGTCCGGATACCGAATCATTGCCCGTCCGCTGCACCGCCTGCTCCACGATGTGCGAGGCAACCGTTGCATCGCGACGCAACGAGAAAATGCTGCCGTTCTGATGCTGCTGATCGTTAAAATAGATCAGCTCCTCGGCCTCATCGAAGGCCAAGGCGGACAGCTCCTCGAATTCGTGCGCGGCTGAACCAATTGTGCGCCATCTGTTGTCCAAAAACAGAATCTTGTCGCGCAGCGTAACGGCAAAGTCTGAAAAATGCAAGTGTTGCATTAGTCGGCATTCACGCTCAGGCGATTGTTGTTATCGATGACTATCGATTAGATAAGGCAGGCCATAAATTACTAATAAATGCTCGCTGGCGATGGGGGCGGGGGTGGTGGGTTGGGGATGTGCAGGAGCATTGCAAATTAAGTTCAATAAATCGCATTCAATTAAGTTAGCGCCACATGTCCCGTTGTTCTGCCACGCGCCCTCTTCAAGAATCCATATCTCTCTCTCTCTCTCTCTCTCTCTGTCTGTGTTGATCATAAAAGTCGTATCGTATTTCAATCAAGGTTCGCTTTATTATTATAAATTAGGAATTTAGATTTGAGTTTCAATTAATTACGCGCCATTTTTATACCCATTGAAGTATAATATATATGTAAAAGGTAGAAGAAAGCGTTTAGATTATTTAAATTTCTTATTTCTTGATTGGACGAAGAACTAAGTCGATTTAGGCTAAGAGTCAAACGCGTTGAACTCGAAGACTAAACAAGTTAGAGACTTGCAAATTGATATATTTTCTCCTAAAGAGTTTATAATTCTTTATATTTCCTCATATTTTGAAAATATCAATGAAAAGTGATAGATGGTTTCTTAAGCATAGCTCAAAGTATTAATCCTAAGAATTATCTATATTTAAGATCTGAGAATCTCATGAAGACAGGAGGTTATTCATGAATGCATTGGCTGATGCACTGCAGCTGTTGCACAACTTTGCCGAACCAAATCGAATTATAAATGTTCAAAATCGAGTCTGGACTGATAAGATAACGTGCCTGAACCCAGATTGAAAAACCCCGATGTGAAAAACCCCAATGCATAAAGAAAAACAAAAATATGCACAGGTCAAGACGTAATTAAAATGATGTCGGGCCAGGTATACAGCTGCCACCTGCAGCTCAGCGAGAGACGTAAAACAGGTGAAACACAGGGAAACAAGAAACCCGCCCATCTGCGCTATATATTATGCGCGGTTAGTCAGATTCCAGAACTGTTGAAAACCCCCCCCCAAACAAAAAAGAAGGCGTTAAAAAGCCGATTTTAAACATTGTCGAACCGGTTCTTTATTTTGGCCAACATGCCAGCTGTTAATTAGGCATTTAATGCAATTGATTTTGATAAAGTACGCCTGACAATAAAAACAAATAAAGCACGGAAATGGCAGCTAAACTACCTGGAAAAAACAGCTGACCCGGCAGCATTTCCGTAATGGATATACAAATGCGTGCCGATCCGAAGGCTAATGCAACAGGTGTCCGGCTGGCTTTCACTTTCACACACACACGATCTGGCAAATAGCTTAACGAACACAGAAAACCAAACAATACTTGACTCGATTTGGACATTTGACCATTTGGCCGCAGTTCGTAGTTTTTTGTGGGTCACTGTCGCGTGTGAAGCATCAGCGCGGGGCAGGTTGTCTTCACAACAAAAAACAAAACAAATAACAAAAGAAATAGCAAAGTCGATATACCCTTTAGCAGACATTATACAGCTGCGTGGTACAACATTTCGACTCTTGCCCTTTGAGCCAAAGGCAGATAACAAATGATATAGGGGCACGCTATGGGTTTGAACCTTAGATATCTTGGCAAAACAGCTAGATCTTAGCGCAGCTGAAATAATATATATATAGCTATACAGTTATAAAGTAAGTTTCAAATCGTAAAAGTAGTCGAAAACCTGGCGTTACATTTCGCTTGACAAAATGAGAATACACTTTAGCCAGGGCATAGGGTATATTCATTAGTTTATGCCCATATATATATAGATATAGATATATATACATTCAGTCTGTCTAATTGTCTACTGTAAAAGGTATTGGCGAACCTTTCCAATGATTTGGCTTTCAGTCTGTCTGGTCTGTTGAGGGTCTTGAGCATAGTTTAACCTTCGCACTAAGGGGCTTTGAGGTCAACGGCTTATCGATGCAGAAAATGTTGAATTCAAAATAAGTTTACATGTTTGCAAACGTTGGCTAAATAAAGTTCAATCAAATAGTTTATTCGATTCGTTTATAGTTCGATGAGTCACAAAACCTAACATTAAGTTCGTGATAGATAATAATTTATTAAATTATTGACTGTAATTATCAAAAAAAAAAAAAAAACGAACAAATACAAATGTAAACATTTTTTTAATTGTTTTTTTTTTTAAATATGTTTTTTGCGTCGCAAAATTTGTAAAATATCATCGAATGGTCGTTGACATTGACCCAACGTTTCATAGATAATCCAAATGAACTCGGCGGATCATAAAAATATCTCTAAGCAGAGATTTGATGGGCTCTCGATGCACTTCGAGAGTCTGAATCTTTCATGTTTACAAATGTCTATGGAAATGAATACCGTCCCTAGTTTACAGTTTTTGTAATGAAGAAGAGCCAAACACATATCATATATATATATATAAAGAAATCTGTATTCAGAGTCACTTTTCGAGATCCATTTCATAGCTAATACATATTTAAGTGAGATCCATTTAGCATACTACGTACTATGTAAATATAAAACCATTTGAAAATTTATGGAGAACCCTTGGAATGCCCTGTAGCCAGCGGACCACAAAAGGGTATATTGAACTAGTTCAAATTCACATGCAAACTTACAGTTTATAAGATTTTGAGAGTTCAAATTTGTTATACAGTGTTTCTCTCTATCGATAACTAGACGAAATCGATAAATATCGGGTTTTAAGAACATTTTAACCTTAGTTAGAATGAATACGACGCAAGATGGAGCTAAAGGGTATCTGGCCGTCGTTCTGCCCCAATCTTCAGAGCACATGCTGGCAGGTGCATTGATCTGACAAAATGGGTTTAGCTTTAAAACCTGTTCAATATAAAATCAATATTTAGTAACAAATAATAAACATCTAATGTAACTTTTCTGTATTTCAGGCGGCAACAAGTTGTTATATGACTGCAAATAATATCCACTTGAATGCGAGGCAACACGTGGATTTCTTGATAGCTTGATTAGTTATCGTAACTGTAACTGGAATACACATGCATACATATGTATGACAGTAAATCACACACACATACACACATGTATTTATGTGCACACGCACACATTTTAAGAATTCGCCTCAAATTGCCGTTGCTGAATTTCCAACAGACGCAACAACAACAAGACTTGAGTTCGACGCCGGAGTAAGCCGAGAGCTCAGCGTAAACAAAAGTCGCAAGCTTTTTTTGTTGAAACGCAGCGAAGCTGGGTGTCAGACGAGACAAAAATGTTGTAGAAAAAACAAAAAAAAAACAATCAAATCAGCAAAAAGTGAAAGAAAACAAATTAACAAAACCGGCAAATTTTTGCGGCATACGTGACAATTAAGCAACTCTCAATGGCGGCTATGGGATTGTTTTTTTTTTTTCTATGTATGTCTCTGCTGCAGCGAACTGCCGCAGCGCTCTCTCCGCTCAGCGGGGGTGAAAGTGCGCGTGCAACATTGTCGGAATATAGGCGGCGCTAGGATATGCTGCAACTAGAATTGGTTTATGAAATTAACCAAAAGATTGAACTTGAATTGATAAACTCAACTGCGATAAGACAAATGCGTAGCCAAAACAGATTGATATGAAGAAAACAAAATGGCATAATCAGCTGATGGTTAGCATAGAGTAAACGCACACGACACCACACGTATGCGCGACACGTATAAACGCAAACATGGCCAAAAACATATAGTAGACACGGTCACATTCATAAAAAGACTAGAATCTCTTTTTATTTACGTAGCTGAAGCACTTAAATGTCAACCGATTATGCAATCAAGCATAAAGCAAACGCATTGTCTGCTGCCAAACCGATGGCAAATTGATTTCTGTTCAAGAGTGGGGCACACTGTTACGTTCAGGTGCACTGGCAGCGTTGCCACCGCCATGCAACACTTTCTAACCAATGCCAATGGAAAATTGTATAATAGCTGCTGTTAAAGAACAAAAACACACTTACCCCAGGCAATTGGCGATGCATCTGCTAATGGCGAGCATATATTCAAAACAATAAACAAGACAGCTACACCAAACTGTTGCGATGAACACAATTTCATTTTTTCTAATACTCTGGACAATTGCAAATGGACGCGCGTTTTCTATTGTACGGTTATTCCTTCTCCTGGCAAGTGCAATTTGAGCTGGAAGTCAGAGTAAATGTCGAGCGGGAAGCATGTGCTGCCTATTCTTACGTGAATGGATATTCACTGAGGGGTTTTAAAAGCAACCGACCCAACGTTGCGCACAACCGAATAACTTCTCAATTACTAAATCGGTTTTTACTGCCGCCACAACGAATACCCCGTGGGTATCGGTGTGCAGTGCTAGCTGTGGTATTTTTTAGTACTTTTGTGTTGTGCCGGCGTTGCCACATTGTCGACAGGAGGATTTTAGAAAAAACCGATTTTAATTGTATTTAATTTCTGATTTAAGCCTACGTAGAAACTGAATTTCCGTGCTAACAGTGATATACGCGTGAAAAGTGAAGTGAAGTGAAGTGAAGTAAAGTGAATATATGCAATGTAATAAAATTTAAATTGAATAAAATAAATTATGCATATAAAATACATTTTGTATTTATGTTAGGCAGTAAAACAGCTGTTAGAGTGGGCATTGGTCAATCTTTAAAAGAGATTATCTCTATTGGCGTAAGATACTTTGAAGACAGGCTAAAAAACTGCGTAAGATAATGAATCTTGCGATTCATTGGAATATTATTTTTGGTGCTAGCTTGGTAAGCATATTTGACACAACCTTTAAGATAGATCATCAGCAAACTACTTGCAAAATTTTCTGCTAAAAACGATCACTCAAAATTCAAATGCCAATATCCGTTATGACCCTATAACAGTAAATAGTTCAAGTAACCTATCGATACAAATTTATCGATATCCAAACATTACAAATATCGTACTGCAAGTTGCAGCGTGTGGGAGACGCATAGCAGTGTTGGTAAACAGCTGGAAGGTGGAACTCACTTAATGCGCTACCGATAAAACGTTTTATTTTTAAAAATAAATTCAACGTTGCAGTGCCATGTACAAAAATGCGTTAAAAGGAGGTATACGTACAGCAAAGCAGGCCTGGAAATTCAGAAACGGTAATAACACACGTACTCAGTGAACACTTTTTATAACAGCAAACAATACGGCTGCATAACAACACGTCTGTAGAGTGCGCAATCAGCTGTGCGGTCCAATACCGAAACGTACCAAGCGCAAGTGGGTCACACTGAAAGCGTGTTGTTTTTTTTTTTCGTCAGCAGAAGCCGCCAGCAGCTGCCCGCAGTATTCATTCACTCTCTAATAAATTTTCTGCAAAAATTAACTAACATAATACAGTTAAATTTAACGTAAGTGCATTCAAACGTCATACTTGCAGAACTTGGCAAACTCAATTTGGATTTAGCTAAAGCCAATTCCGATTTTGAGCAGCATTTGTGCGAAGGTGAGAGAACAGTACAGCCACCCGCAGTACCCCGCAGTCTACCCGCACTACCCCCTTGTCGTAATAATATAAACACAATTAAGAAACGCTCGTAAAATCAGTGATAACAATAATAATAATCCTCTGTGCCAGCTATCTTCCACATCTAGTTTCAGCCTGCAACCAAGCAAATCTGTTCCCGCTGCACGCCTCCCCCGCCTCCAAGCAACAGTTACTAAACAAACCGACAGCACTGTGGAAACTGGCTCGCCAGAGCTTTCGGTGCTGCGCTTGTGCTTTTACTAACGCCCCAACGTTGCGCCTCCGTTACCGCCTACGCCCGTGCCTTTGCCTTAGCTGCGTTGATAAGCATTCTGCCCATCTACGTGCAGAGACTTGCCACCTCAATACTCTGGTATCGTCGAAGCAGTTTGTGAAGGTGCAAAAACAGTTTTATCGCGACTATTCGGACATATCGCTGGGCGCGCCACTCAAGACCAGCGACGCCCCACTGCTGGGCGATCTGTGCAGTCGTTATCGCGACATACTTGCCCATACATCGGCGGACTTGGTTGGAGCTGAGCCTGTTCTAGGCAAAGGACCACAATTAAGCCATAATCGTCGCATACACAGCTGCTGCAGTCATCTTTGTCAGGCGGAGCAGTCGAACGGCCACAACAATATGGCACAATCGGTGGTCACAGAATTTGAGCGGCTGCCCACAAATGTGGTGCCCAAGCACTATGAGCTAATCCTGCAGCCTGATCTGGAGGCGTTCAGTTTTACGGGCAAGACAATTGTGCAAATCAGTGTAAGTACCGTTACGTTACGTTTCGCTAAGTTTTTCGTTCACTTTCGCTTTCACTTTGACTACAAATCATAAATATGTATGTATGTGTATCTTGCATGCAGGTCATTTTTTCTCTCTCTCTCTCTCTTTGGCTCTGCGCGCGCGTCTGTCTGTGTGTGTGTGTGTGCATGTTTGGTTCATTTCTGACGTGTGCAAAAACTCATACCTTCTCCCTTACACATACGCCTAGTCTGTACGTGTGTGTGTGTGTGTGCGTGCCATTTTCTCTTTATGCTGCAATTTGCATGCAGGCGACGTTCAGACATGTCGTCGACAAGGAAATGTTTCTTTGTTATGGGTTGACATCAAGCAATGACTGGCAATTATTGTGAATTTATTTGTTTTTGTGGCGCACTGCGCCATACAATTTGCCAACCCCCCGCCCCCCGTTCACTGATCAACGCCGACGCCTCTGCTGATCTCATAACGGTATACACATTCTGTTTACCTTTCCGAAGGCGCAGCAGCAACGGGTTTTGGGCTTTGACTATTTGATCGCCCATCAAAAATACCGTTTATAGAAAAAATTCCAAAAAAAAAAAAAAAGAGAAGATGATAAAATACATACTTGTGCAAATCTTAACGGCGGCTGCTGCTACTTTAACTGATATACAACCAAAAAGTTGACCAAAACGGGTTTAAGCCGGAAACCGGGCTAGCAAAAATATTCGCATACAGTATATATTCGCTATGAAGAACACGCGATTTGCCAAATTCTTATCCTGTAAGATAACATGAAGAGAAAACAATCTAATAAGTTAATATACATAAATTGCTTTAGCACAGATACAAATATTATTCAGTTTAAAATTGGTTTACTGTAGGCAATGCTCACTGTAGATGAATTATGACCTTGAAATAACGGTATATTGCGAATCTGCTTTCGTTTGAATCGCTTCTACTCGTTTTACCTTTTGTATTCTCTTTAAAAATGATTAGGAGTTGTATATTAGACTTGTGCGAAAGTTTGTAACAAGCTGAAAAATCATGCATGTGCTCTGATTTAGTCCCTTGTTTCTATATACTCGTTTATAATACGATACGCATATTAACTTTCTTTCAATTTTTTGATAACAGCCGCTACGCTATAATTCCTCTATCTAATCGATTGTCACGTCTATCTTGAAATATTTTTTTTTTTATCTGCATGTGTACTTTGTAGAAGCATAATCTCTGTGCTTTTCCCCTTCTTTTTCTTTCTCTCTTTTATTCTTTCTCCCTCTCGCTTACTCTCAATACCAATCTCTCCTCCATCTTAACCCTCACTTGAATTCATGAAAATCGCATAGAAAGGCGGTTAAATTAACACTCACCCACATTTAGTCTTGGTCTATTGTCTGTATATTGTAAGTGTGCATGTTATTCGAAGCATCATGCTAAAGGGTATCTATTAGTCCCGCATTCTCATTGCATTTTTGTGCTGGTTGATGAATGCTGCACGATCATTGACTTATTGCCCCTTTTTTTCCGCGAACCATGCTAATTGCTTGTTATTATTATGCTCGATCCAGGTCATAGAGCCAACGCGACGCATCACCCTCAATGCGCTGGACATAACCATCGAGGGGGCGGAGTTTCAGTATGAATGCGAGAAACTGAAAGCGGATCGCATCACCTACTCCAAGGAGAATGAAACGGCCGTACTGGAATTCGGGGAGCTGTTGCCGGCGGGCACGGCTGGTGTGCTCTACATGTCCTTCACGGGCGAGCTGAATGACAAAATGAAGGGCTTCTATCGGAGCAAATATTTCACGGCCAACGGCGAGGAGCGCTATGCGGGCGTCACCCAGTTCGAGGCGACAGATGCGCGACGCTGCTTTCCCTGCTGGGATGAGCCGGCAATTAAGGCCACCTTTGACATAACGCTGGTGGTGCCCAAGGATCGGGTGGCGCTGTCCAATATGCCCGTGAAAAAGGAGGACATCCTGCCCAGCGGATTGCGTCGTGTGCGCTTCGATCGCACGCCCATCATGTCCACCTATCTGGTGGCCGTCGTTGTTGGTGAATACGATTTTGTGGAGGCCAAGTCGGACGATGGCGTCATTGTGCGCGTCTTTACGCCCGTCGGCAAGAAGGATCAGGGCCAGTTCGCCCTGGAGGTGGCCACCAAGGTGCTGCCCTACTATAAGAGCTATTTCAATATTGCCTATCCGCTGCCCAAGATGGATCTGATTGCCATATCCGATTTCTCAGCGGGCGCCATGGAGAACTGGGGTCTGGTCACCTATCGCGAAACCTTCGTCCTGGTCGATCCCAAGAACACCTCGCTCATGCGCAAGCAGTCGATCGCCCTCACCGTGGGCCACGAGATTGCCCACCAATGGTTCGGTAAGCAGGCCGAGTCCGGAGTGCAAAGATTCTCTCTGATAATTGTGTACTTTTAGGCAATCTGGTGACCATGGAATGGTGGACGCATCTGTGGCTCAACGAGGGCTACGCCTCGTTTGTGGAGTTCCTGTGCGTGCATCATCTGTTCCCCGAGTACGATATCTGGACACAGTTTGTGACGGACATGTATACCCGTGCCCTGGAGCTGGATTCGTTGAAGAACTCGCATCCCATCGAGGTGCCCGTCGGCCATCCATCGGAAATTGACGAGATCTTCGATGAGATTAGCTACAACAAGGGCGCCTCGGTCATACGCATGCTCCACGATTATATTGGCGAGGATGATTTCCGCAAGGGCATGAATCTCTATTTGACGCGGCATCAGTATAGCAATACCTGCACCGAGGATTTGTGGGAGGCACTGCAGGAGGCCAGCTCCAAGAATGTTGGCGCTGTCATGTCCAGCTGGACCAAGTACAAAGGCTTTCCCGTCGTCAGCGTCGAGTCCGAGCAGAAGAGCGAGACGCAGCGTCTGCTGCGGCTAACCCAAAGGAAATTCACCGCCGACGGCTCGAAGGCGGACGAGGATTGCCTGTGGGTGGTGCCCATATCGGTGTCCACATCACGCAATCCCAATCAGATAGCCAAGACTTTCCTGCTGGAAAAGGCCTCCATGGAGGTGGTGCTGGACAATGTCTCCGAGGACGATTGGATCAAAATCAATCCCGGCACCGTTGGCTACTATCGCACACGCTACTCCGAGGAGATGCTGGACCAGCTGCTGCCGGCCGTGCAGAACATGGAGCTGCCGCCGCTGGACAGGCTGGGCTTGATCGATGACATGTTTGCCATGGTGCAGGCTGGGCAAGCCAGCACCGTTGATGTGCTCCAACTGGTCGGCTCCTATCGCAACGAGACCAACTACACTGTGTGGACGGCCATCACGAATTCGCTTGCCAACCTCCATATCCTGATCTCCCACACAGATCTCATGGAGGACTTCAACAACTTTGGACGCAGCCTGTACGAGCCGGTGGCCAAGCGTCTCGGCTGGGAGCCACGCGACAATGAGAATCATTTGGATACGCTGCTGCGCAGCCTGGTGCTGACACGTCTCGTCTCCTTCCGCAGTCCCGAAATCACGGAGGAGGCACGCAAGCGATTCCGCAGCCATGTCAATGGCACCAAGGCGCTGCCCGCCGATTTGCGCAGCACCTGCTACAAGGCCGTGCTGCAGGATGGCGATGAGGAGATCTTTGAGGAAATGCTCATGCTGTACCGTTCGACCGATCTGCACGAGGAACAGGATCGCATCAGCCGAGCACTCGGCTGCATTGGCGACGTGAAGCTCCTCCGTCGCGTCATTGACTTTGCCATGTCGGTGAGTAGCCGGAGACGATTCATATATCTGCCGGGACTTTAATCTTGTTTGTGATCTTAGGGTGAGGTGCGCGCCCAGGACTCGGTGTTCGTCATTGTGGCCGTGGCGGTTAATCCCAAGGGTCGCGACATGGCCTGGGAGTTCTTCAAGGAGAACAACAAGCAGCTGCTGGAACAGTATCAGGTAACATTTCAAGCCTCAATTCCTTGAATCTCACAACTGATCCTAAAATCTTTTCCAGGGCGGCTTTCTGCTGACGCGTCTCATTAAATATTTGATTGAGAATTTCGCCTCCGAGGAGAAGGCGCGCGAAGTCGAGGAGTTCTTCAAGGCCAACCTGATACCCGGCTGTGATCGCACCGTCTCCCAGGCCGTCGAGACAATACGCCTGAATGCCGCTTGGCTGCAGCGCGATCGCGAGAAGCTGACCGAGTTTCTCACTGACGTGTAGGCGTGGCCCGGCATGACGACGCATACCAAAGCATTTAGCAACAACTACAACTATAACAAGAACACGACCAAAGCTGTCACAAAAACCCAACCCCCGCCCGCCCCTTCCCCTTTCCCCGCCCCTAAGTGAGCCAAATAGGTTAGCATTATTAAGCAGCAACAACAACTGACTCCTCGGCATCCTCTCACGGCCCCGCAACCGGAGAGCCTAGCGGCATTTAAAACCGAGTTCAAAGAAAAAAAAAAACAAAAATGTGCACTTCTATTATACAAAAGTTATGTTGAGTTTACGACGATAAATAAATAAATGCAATTCAAATAAAAAAATAAGAAAGAATGCTGTTTCTGATATTATAGATTGTGATCTAATATCGCTATTTACCTGATGGTGCTAAAGGTGCACGATTTGATGGGGGAAATTCCGCACGCATGATCCCATCAACCCTTCTTGGTGGAAATGTGGTTGCCGCGTCGTGTTCAAATTTATATCCGAAGATCCATCCATACGAAATATCATTTAAGACACACTTTCACACTTTTCGCAGAATCCAAGCTTCGTCGGTGGAAAATGCGATTAAACTATTTTTTGGGCGAAGTGTTAAGTTTGCATATTTGTACATGTATGCAATTTTGTGTTGCATATATGCAAACATGTAAGCATGCATGTATGAATACATGTTCGGATACCTACATACATGCGCACATACAAGCATGCATCCTTGCATACATAATACATACATGCATGCATGCTTACATAAATGCATGTATGCATACATGCACACATGCATACATACACATGCATACATACGTACATACATGCATGCATGCATAAATGCATACGTACATACATACATGCCTGCATACACACGTACATACATGCATGCATACATGCATGCTTACATGCATACATAAATACATACATACATATGTACACACAAACAAATAAATGTACATACATACAAAAAGGCCAAAAAAAAACACAAAAAAAAAAAAACACCAAAAAAAACACCAAAAAAAAAACACTGCACTACTAGCTCAGCGTGCAAGCCCGCTGAGCCTACTTGAATTCTTGAGAATCGAGGAGGAGAGCACCTGGCAGAAATTCGTTTGATTTAAATTTGCAGCACGGCGACAAATAGGCTTGGTCTGCGTTGGCGTTAGAAAACAAACATGCATGCATACATATATACATAAATGCACACACACATAAACACACACACACACAACATACAGACATAAATAAAGACACACACAAATATATAATGGTAAACTACAAAATACTTGTCTAAGATATACAAATACTTAATTTTCTTAAAAACTTTAAATGTTAATAATTTGGGTTAATAAAGTCTGAGGATATTATAAAATCTGCGATTCGTATCTCGGGCTCAATTAGATGGATTCTTCAGAATCCAAAAATGTGACTCGTGATTAATTTTACAATAAGAACATTTAAAACTTTAATAATCTTTAAACTACGTCTGGAACAAGTGCCTATATAATTTTTGGTTCATCGTTGTTGTTGTTATTGTTGTACTCAAATTTCAGAGATTTGCGTTTGAGCTCCTGGGAATGTGCCCAGAAGTTGGCCAAACGCTGATCACTGTTCGAGCAGAACTCACGGAAATCCTTCAACATTTTCAGCTGAAAAAGCTCACCGTCGGCGGAGTTGTTGATGGTCAATGCTTTCCACTTTTTGTTTGGTATCATGTGATTCCAGGACCAGAGAAAGCCCACTTTCTTGGGCACATTCGTATTATTCGTATGCCCATAAACGCAACGCGTGACGTTCGCCTCCTGGCGACTTGGTGACTCCACCTGAAATTTGTTGCTGGCGCAGCTGAAAGACAGATGGGAATGAGGTGTTGTCCAGGATGTGTTAAATATAGTATTTACCGTATGAGCGCGAACATATTGCCCGTGCAATGCACGTACTGGTATTCTTTGGGCAGCTGCAATAAAGTAAATTGGATCAGCAACAGCTGCAACATATGTTCAGATTTGGGCACAACTTACGTCTTTCTTTTGGGTGAACTTCTCCTCGAGCACGCAGGGCATAAAACCAAATCTGGCCAGGATGGCCTCCTGCAGGAAGAGCATGCGATCTGCACGGCTGTCCTCAGGGAATTCTATAATGAAGGAAGCGGTCAGCGGTTAAGTAGAATTATCAGAGCGGGCTATACAGACCATCAAAGAGAGTGGCGCCATTTGGCAAAAAGGTGACGCACAGTGGAATGAATATGGGACCCCGCAACGGATCCGACTTCTCTGTAAACGGCTCGGCCATGGGATCAGCCGGCACGGAGACCAGCTGATAGCCACAATGATTCGCCTTGCGCATCCAGCCCGAGATCTGCAAAGATAACAATATTAATAATGGACAGCAAGAGCTTATGCTTTGGCAGTTACCAAGTCTGATACAATGGGTCCCGACGAGGTGACCCACTCAACGACCAGCTCAAAGGCAAATCCTGGCTGCATGACCGTGTGATGCTTCACATGACCCCACTCCATGCGATCGCTCTTCTGATTGACATCAATCTCCAAATGCGACTTGCGACAAACGCGCTCTGCAAGCAAATCAATTTAATTTAGTCAAAATAATGTTAGTGGGCAACCGAATACTTACTGCTCTTGCAGTATTCCCGCCAGGATTGCGGTGCGGGCGTCTCACGCAAAAAGTTGGGCACATTCGATGGCGCCGGCTCGTCGTGCCACAGAAAGCTGCAGCCCTGCAGCTCAATCTCCAGCCACTCGTTGACAAAGGCGCTGTAATCGTTGAGCGGCGGCGCGTAATCTGTTTAGATGCAACATGTGGGATTAGTTGAAAGCTGCTGGGCATCAGTTGAACTCACCCTTGGCATTCCTGTCCTGCTGCACCACATAATAGAAGACAAAGCCTGGCACAATGGGCTGATTCCAGTCGCCGGAGGCGTGGCAAATCATGCGCTCCCTGTGAAACAAAACAAACGCCAAGAAGTATAAAACTGGGCAGCTGGTTAAAGCCATCAACAACTCACTTCCGCATGGCCTCCAGCAGGTCCAACGGATGACGACCGTTGGTCAGACGCGCCTTCAACCACATCAGCGCATCGTAGGAGATAAAGGTGCAGGAGGGCAGCGATTGGGTTTGCGTGAAGAAACCAACGCCATTAACTGGATGCTTCATGGCCTCAAACATTTCCGCGAGCGTTGCATTTGCGCTGAACTTGATGTCCACGGGGAAGCTAAGGAAGCGATACCAATTAACAAAGCTAAGGCACTACAAGATTGGTCACTTACCCATCATCCTGATCGTCACGTGACACAGCTGCCGAGGCTGCAGCTGCAGCTGTCGCCGCATCCGTGCCGGGAAGAATGCGCGAAATGCGACTCGGATCCGGCTTGGGGCGCACATTGATGCTGTGAAGGGAGATTTACGATTAATAAAGCTTACAAATTGCAAACGCTTAGTAACCGTGGCTGTGGACTGGTTGTGGGAGGATAGGAAGTGAATCTCAATGTTTGTGTACGAATTACAAGTCCAGGTTTCTTTCTCAATTACAATTACGCAAGCCAATTGTAACGGTGTGGTGAGTATACGTTAGTGATGAACGTGTGGTGAGTTGTCTTGAATAATGTGTGGGTGTGTAGAAATGTCAATATTTGTGCAAGTGCAGATTTTACCGTTCACTCTCTTTTTAATAGGGTGGTGAGTTTTCGTGAATAATGTATGTGTGAGTGTGTAGAAATGTCAAAATTTGTGCAAAATAGCAAGTGTAGTATAGCTCTCTCTCTCTCTCTCTCCCACTTGCTTAAAATTTAGACAATTTAGGCAATTGTAAAGGGTGGGGATTTTTGTTTGTTGGGAACTGGATGGGTAAAACTAGGATAAATACGCTGGACTTGAACAAACCTTTGCTGTGGTGGGTTTAATAGATTATGATTCTTTTCAGTGATTCTAGGTGTGGGTGTGTCATGCTGCTGAAAGCCAAATACCAAATTAAATAGTAATAAAGAAAAAAAAAATAAAGAGCCGAGGCATTAAATCGCAATAAAAAATATAAGTATATATATGTATATAAGTAAAATACACTACAAGCTAAGTGCACAAACAACATAGAAGAGCTACAAAATCAGTCACCACGTTGTTGTACAGCGGGGAAGGGTAGGGGGCGTTACAACAAAAAAAAAGCTGAGCTCGCAGGCGCATTAATACTTATACAGATGCAAATCGCTGTGTGTGTGTATGACGAGTGTATACATGTGTGTGTGTGTTTTGTATTTGGATACGATATAAAAACCTGGGTCTCTTCTCCGGCAGGCGATTGCTGCCGACACGCTCACGGAACGGTGAATTTGTGGGTCCCTGCAGGGACGAGTTGCAGTTGCGCAGTACACAGACAGAGAGGTTGGCGTTGAGAGGGGGCAGGCGAGACAGAAGACATTGAAGAAGATTAAAAATATGATGAGCAACAACGCATTTAAATAATAATATTATGAAAATAAAAACGTGCGCAAATCGAACACAAAAAGGACAAAATTGAAACAAAATGTGCGCAACGCCAAAAATCAAATTGAAGATTCGAAGATTAATATATATGTAGTTGTATAGATAACCTGGTTAAGAGGCCTGGATATAATGCTCGTACTGTGTCGTCGCTTGGTTAGGCTGTGGGTGGTCGGGCTATCCTGTAAATGTACATTATGTTAAGCGGTAAGCACTACAATAACATTGCCATAAACGAATGTAAGTGACAACAGCTCTGTTAATACTGTGAATGGTGTAACTAAAACTGGAACTGGAACTAGAAATCGATTAACGATCGATAACAACATTTGAATCAAGAGAAACAATAACAAACTAAACGAAATTTGGAAAATATATATGTATGCATTTTCGTGGACAGCTTACGCGCGCTTTGCGGCAAATCTGCCGCTTCAATTTGCTGACATTCTCGATGAGCCGTATGAAATCCTCAATCTGCTCGCGCGTATTGTCCACCACGGCTTCCGTGAAGATATCGCAACGCTGACAGCCAAAGCTGACGATCTTATTGACCATGCTCTCGCGTGGCAGCAGATACATGCGGAAACGCCAGTACTTGAGGCTCTGCAAGATGCCGGGAGAAGGTTGAATGCGGCTGCAGCGCGGATCACAATGCTTACCTCCATAAGGGGATAGTCGACATCGCCACGCGTGCATATGTAGAGATCCATGTGATTCCAGCTAAAGTTCTCCAGCTTTTCCGTGGTGAAATTTACGCCAGAGATCTCATAGGTCTCATGCTGTGGCGCATGGAAACGATAGCGATAATCCACATTGATGGGCGGATAGGGATGCCTAAAGGAAGCGAAAAGGTATTTACAAAAAGTACACAATCCTTTTAACTAATCAACTCACCTGGGCCTATAGCCAGTTACAGTGATAACCGAGCCGCTCAGCGTGATCTTGTGAAAGATGCGTCCAATGGACAATAGATACTCTCTGTTCAACTCGCAGGACGGCTTCACCGGCAGCACAGCAGATGTGGTTGGATTGCTGGCAGGAGCACAGCTGCCGCTGGCTGAGCAGCAGCTGCTGGAGCTGGGCTGTTTCTCCTCGACGACAATCAGCTGAAAGCCCTGGGCCAAACGCTGTGAGACAATCTCCTTGCACACCTCTTCCGTGGACAGCGGTTTGCGATAGACGGCACGACTCTTGGCATAGTCCAGATTCACATCATCCGGCAGCAGCGTATAATCCGAGATGACATAGTCATTGTGCAGCGAACGCTTGTCCGGAAAATAGTCCGTGGTGATGGGCAGACAGGCGGGTATGGACAGCGATTTCCAGTCGACGCCTGAAAGTGGCCAAAATAGATAAGAAGCAAACAAAGCAGCGGACGCCGCAGCGTGCAGAGGGCAGAGGGTGTTTAAGAAGATACGCAAATAGAAAGCCAACGCCGATACGAGATACGATAGTTATATATATATATATATATAGATATACATATAAATCTTGTTTAAAGATATTATATAGTTACACAATTTCAAATCGCTTAAGCTATATTTAGGACCAGTTGCTCCAAGTGTACGAAAATTAAGACCAGCTTGAAATGTTTTTGTATTAATTTTTGTTCATTTTGTAAGGCAGGTGCGTGCGTGCAGTGGGCAGTGGGCGTGGCTGAAAAGCATGCGAACATTACAAAGATAACAATAAATAAATGCTGCCACATGCAACGTGAGGATACAACGCCCCCAAACCACCTGATCTCAATTGTGGATGGATGTGTGCACAGATATTATGTGGATTTACCAGGATAACTAGCTACATGGTATTGTGGAGCGTTGAGCATGTCGCGGGGGTGGGGGGTGAATGATAAGCACTAATTATATGCTTCGACCATGAAATGTTGTCGGTGGAAACGTTGCGTTTACGGATGTGCTATATGTACAGGCGGCAAAGATAAAGCTATGTATCTAGCAATAAATCTAATCTAATTGTTTAGTCAATTTCATGGTTGTATGCTACAAATCGGACAGACAAGAAATTTTTGTATAAAAACTAATTTTCAACAGTAAAATATTCCTCAAAGAAATGAACTTCAGCTCTAAATTTATGTCTAAGTCTAAAGATCTAATGATAAAAAAAATTGAATAGGTAACTCTTTCCTAACCTAAAAATATTTATCGATAAAGATCTAATGAATATGGAAAAATGGATTAGGTTAGACTTTCCCAACCAATTATCAATCTATCTAATAATTATACAACAAATGATATAGGTAACTCTTTTCTAACCTAACAATATTTATCGATATACCAAGAAGTTATCGATAAATAACTGTTGGTATCCTTAGTTCTCGACTTCTGCCCATCTATTACTCCAAATCATGGCCTTTTACGGTTAATTAGTATTAAGTAAGAATCGATAAGTGGCTTAAAGCGATAACATACAATATAAACAGCAACTACGAAGTGCTTCAGTCAAAATGATGTGCAAATTCTACACACAAACACAAAACTAACTACGTTTTTCTAGCAAAAACTACAGTGTATAACGTGTATGTGAGGATGAGTGTGTATGTGTGTGTGTGTGTGTGTGTGTGTGTGTGTGTTGGGATGCATTGCTTTGTACAAAATTGTGATTATTTTTGCCAAACCTATGATGATTTTTCCTTTGCCGACCGCTTCTGTTGTAGCCTCAAGCCGTGATCTTCCAAAATTATAATGTTCACTTTCGACAATTGGTTTCATATGTTTGCCTGTCGCAGTCCCGTTATCTAAGACATTACCGTTACACGATTTGTCGATGATATCGATGTCAATACCAGTCGATTGTTATTACGATGAATTTTTCGATTTTTGAGGTTACGTTCGTTTTTGATCCAATTGGGGGGGGGGGGGGTTTCGTAGTTGTTGTCGTTGATTGCCACAGATATTTGATGTGTTGTGGTGGAGTAGCGGGATTTGTGAATTGGCCATCAAATACATATACACATACATATACATATATATAGGTACACACGTATATATATATGTATATATTTAGTTAATGGATATATCAAATTTGTTGTCAATTTTCGTCGATAACATTACGGTGTGGTATAAATTGTGTTAAGAAATGAGAGATATATCCAAAAATACATAAGTTAATTAGTTGAGATTAAAATTACTCGAAATGCCTTAAAAACTATATCAAATGCGGTTAGTAGCAGCTACTTTTACAGGACAAACTCCAAGAGAAACGCGCCGAGGCCAACGAGCAGCCCGATCAGATATAGATACACAATGGACGACAGCAGATTGAGGGCCAATGGACGGACCTCGTGCATCCGCTCGAAATGCTCAACACTGGCGAAATCACGGACATAGCCCAGCTGCTTGGCCCGGTAATAATAGAGCTGGCGCCATTTCTCCGGCAAGCCAGCCTCGTGGGCATGCAGCTCGAACTGATGCAGTGGCTCCAGAAAATGTGATCCAATGCGCAGCTGAAACTGTGCGGGAAACGTGCCATAGCAGAGCGACGATAGCCAGAAACGTTTGTGCTTCAGATAGCGCTGTTGCAGGCTCAGGAATCTCCAGCGCGGCGTGCTTATGGGATAGATATAGCCGGCGCTCATCTCCAAACGCTGGGCATAGAAATCGTTCTCGTTCGTAAAATAAAACTGGCGTCGAAATTGAGCCGCATGTCCGAAGGCGGACACAATGCCATTGACATCGCCGGGCAGCACCAGTATGCGATATGGCAGACGCAGTAGCTCCGGCAGCGTAACACTTGGCTTGGGGCTGAGCGACACCGTCAGCGACGAGGTCAACTTGGTGGCGTACAGCTGGACAATGATGAAGGTGGCAAAGACCAAGACGCCACAGAACAGCAGGCAGCGCGCAAATCTCGACCAGCACATATGCGTATAATGGCCAACCTGGCTGCCGGGCACGCCCAGCAGCGACCAGAGATGCAAGTGGGGCAGCTGTGGCATCAGGCGTCGCTTTAGGTAACGCATCAGCAGCACCAGAAGCAACATCATCAGCAGGCCAAGCCAGACGGTCGGCTGCAGCGGCAGAATCACGTAAAGACTGCGCGGAAAGGGCGCGGCGAGCGGCAGCATAAAACAGCGCGGCAGCACCACATACGGATAGGAGTAGTCCACAGAGTTGGAGCGCTGCAATGTCGTAAACTGATGCGGGCTTAGCTCGGCGTGCTGCTCCGCCACGAGCTGCACCAGGGCGGGCATATTAATGTTGTTGGAGCCATTGATATATAGTGGATACAGTTCCAGGCAAACGTTCAGATGATGCATCAGTTCGCGTATCAAGGTGCCACCGGCGCCGTCCAGCTGCAGCTGATGCGGCTCAGTTGGATACCAGAAGGTAGCCGGCACGTCCAGCTGCACGGGCACACGCAGCTTGTAGCCCATAAAATCACGTCGATTGGGTGGCGGAAAGAGCGTGACTGCGTTTTGCGTGGCACTCAGTTCCAGCACACGCAGCGTGGGATACGGATCCATGTGGTAGAGACGCCGCTGAGCCACCATAACCAAGGCCGAGCGAAATCCCTGCTGCCACAGGTACTCAAAGAAGCTGCTTAGATCTGCTTGCGCCTCATCCCGTCGTAGCAGGAAGAAGGTCTTGCAGTAGCGACGTCTACGTGCGCGCTCCGCCTGCAGCTCGATTACGGCATCCCTGGAGTCCCGCGCAAAGATCACAAATAGCGTTTGGTCATGCATCACGCTGTTAAACTGCCCGGCCGAATGTTCCGTTGCTATGAGCTTGGGCAGCAGCCGGAAATAGTTGTGCTCTTGGTGCAGCTGAAGATGCAGTGCATCCAGAAATCCCGCATCAGTGGCGCCGGTGCTGTGCACTATGCTTATGGCCTGCAGCTGATGCACGCGTCCAATGCGCGCCAAGAACTGCGCCACATTCGTGCCGTTCACAGCCAACTGCAGCTGGAGCAGCAGGGGCAGCAGCAGTGGCAACATGATTGCCCGGAAAAGCCCAAAGACAACTGCAACTGGCTGCAGTCACAGTTGCCTACCCGCCCCTCGATAAGATCTTCAACAAATCCCACACACAGTTGTGAATTAGTAGCTAAATAAAAAAGAGCTTGGCAAACATACCCGTCGTAATTGCTGGCGTCCACTCCTGCTCCCCTGTGGCACCCCACAGATAGGACTTGGCCTGCGTGGCCGTCAGATTGGGCACATTCGCAGCCGTCGCGGCATTCACGAGCGAAGTGTTGCGTCTCTTGAAAACTGTAAAGCAGAAGTTATCAATCTGGTTGGGCTAACTTAAAGGCTACTCACAATCGGATTTGTCCTCGCCCATGGCAAAGTTTTGCGAACTGAAGGACTTGCTCTGGCTAATCAGTGAGTGATTGGACAACTGATCATATTGCTCCTCCTGATCATTGTTATTGTTGTTGTTGCTGTTGGAGTGCTGCAGCTGGCGATTGTAGCTAGCCGCGGGCACAGCCTTGGCGGGCACCGCTTGATAATGATGCTGCTGTATCAGCACGCCTGTCGGTCCCTTGGGAAAAATGTGCGTCCAACGACGTCGATTGGAGGTCAACTTGATGGTCACATGTGAGGGATCAAAGGGATTGATGAGCGCCCGACCCGGACGCACAATTGGCGCAATGCTGACAATGGCTCGACGCGCATTCTTCTCCGAGGCCAGCGACTCAGACAAGTTGGTGGTGTCTGTCAGCGTGGCCAGCATGCCCGAGGTGCCGTGATGTATGTCCGGATCGGACATTTTCCGACGCAAGCTGGGTATCTTGGTGGGCGTCAGGTTCTCCCAGTCATTGTTGCGATATGCGTATGTCTCAAAGCTGGGCACCGATGTCTTCTTGGCGCGCACCACGCGCTGCAGCGAGCTGCAATTATTGAAAGAAGGATAAGTTGTATATAATTATCTAGAATGTATATACTTTATAGAGTCAGAGATGTCTCCTGCTCCATTAAGAATGTTTTCTTACCAGGTGCTCTGCGCGGGCAGCGGCTGAAAGATTTGCTCATCGTACGCATCATAGTCGAATAGGGAATTGTGTATGTACTCCGACTGATTGCAGCTGAGAAAGTTGCGCTCATTCTCCTCCACATCGGTCTCATCGACATGGGAGAGGAGCGGCAGCTTAATGCGTGGAATAAAACTGGAATAGGCAATCTTCTTGTTGGTGGAGTAGAAGCTCAGGTTGATCCAATGCGGCAGCGAGTAGTCATCCGCCGAGGTCAGCGTGGTGTCCTTGTTGTGGAATTTAAGCAGCGGCACAGCATGCAGCGGCTGCTCACCCACGCACACCAGATCGCTGCCGACGCCATTGTCGATGATGCGCTGCTTGGTTATGTTGGTCAGCTCTCGGTCCACGGAGAAGACGCCCACGCCGGGCGTAATCACGACAGACAGTTGGCCGGTGCGATCGAAGGTGCGATCCAGATAATGCTTCTCAAAGGTATTCAACGATATATTGAGCACTTCCAGAAAGTTGCCTTGCGTGGCCGTCGAGTTCGTAGCCAGCGGAATGCGCATATTCTGGCGCTCATGATAGCGCAGCACCGTCTCCTGATAGGAGGTGAAGAGCTTACGCAGCTGCGCCAGCACCGTGCACCAATCATCGTTGCGCTCGTTCTGTATGGCGACGCGGTAAAAGTCCTCGTAGTAGCGACCCTTGTAGTCCTGCTGCAGGCAGTCACGCATGTGCGCGGGAAACTCATCCAGACTCTTGGCCGCATAGAAGGTGCGCGAGAATAGTACGATGGTCACCTCGTGATTGCAGCCCAGCTTCTTCCACTTCTGAAAGAGCTCGGTGAGAAAGCCGTTGACAGCCTTCTCAAAGTACAGATCGCCGTGTATATCAAAGTCCCACATTTCCGAAGACATTTGCAGAAATAGATACACCATCGAGGTGCTGCTGCGGAACACGATCTTGGTGTCGTCCGTGATGACGCCACTAGCGACGCGTTCGCCCTGCGACCACATCTCATAGACCTGGCAGCGTATCTGCATGTCATTATAGTCAATCTTTTTGTTCACGTACACACAGGTATTTGTCTATGGAGCAGAAAGAGGCAACGTTTATTTGGGACTATTTGTCGTTTCGGGCACTTACCAGATAAGTCTTCAGTCGCCACATTTCCGAGCGGCCCATGTACTGATCCTTGAAAGTAATCTCTATGGAATCGAGGGCAACGTCCGCGGGATTCACAATGCGCATTACGACATTGGAATAGGAGCGCATCTTGAAAGCTATGGCTATGCACGACTCTATGCTTATCACATTGCGGCCCGTTTTGCTCTGCTCGTTCAATTCGGTTATTTGTAGCAATAAATGGGTGCCGTTCTCATCGTCGGGTGCATAGATCTCTACTACGTCGCCAACCTTGGCCGTTGGATGATCCTGTGGATTCAGCACCAAGTCGGCATCTGCACACGCACAAAACCATATTAACTGCTTTTAATGGCATCATATTTATTGTTTGCTTCTCTTACCGTATGACTTATTGCAGCCCCTCGTGTGCGTGTTTAATTTGAAGAGCTTCATTTTAATATTTATTGTTAAATTGAATTTTCATTTTCATTAGGGCTCCATTTGCGCTGAAAAAGTTTTTCGCACTGCTTCTTTGTTGTTTTTTTAGCTTTTGTTTTGGTGCGCTTCGCCTCAGTGTTGGCTAACGACGCGTTTTGGCGCAACAGCTGGCGCCATGACGTTAGAGATGTGCGCGTCACTCACGCTATTGATCCGGACAAGGACTGCGCAATATAACTCGTGAACGAACTAATGCTAGTATGATGTCTATAAATTGCACTCAAATATACATATACACTGACCGAATGCTATAGAAGTACGAATAATTAACCTTTGGTCTCGATACAAACAAAAATAGATTGAACGACCTTTGCACCCGTCTCTCGCATAGCTGTGCTTTACTTACATTAATGCATGCATTTCATGCATATTTTCAGCAGTCATGGAAAAATTACAAATTCTTTTATATTGTTTAATTTCAATGAATATTTTTTTTTATTAAATCGCAATATCAGTGAGTACATTTGACTAACAGTTCGTCGGACAGTCGCCTGGATATAATCCTCAGTTCAATAATTGCAAAGCATTTGCATTTTAACTCCCCACGATTTTTAAATGTTTTTGGGTTGTGGGTATATATATTATGTATGCATGTATGTATGTAAGTAATGTATGTCGCATTTAATAATTGATTAGAACTCGTAACCGTTGCTATTGACGACAACGATCATTTCGGCTGATAATTGTTTCGTTTTGAAAGCGCTTCTACTTATACATAATATATTTATATATATATGATTCAAGGCATTTTGCATACGCTTTAGACTTGGATTAATTGCTGGGGTCGCCTCACCAGGATGCGTCGATAGTTCGTTTAGTATGTGTTTGTGTATGTGTGTGAGTGGGCGTGGTCGTGGGTATATGTAACTAACAATTGAAGTGTCTGTCTGTCTGTCTGTGTGTCTCTCTGTCTGTCCTCACAATCTCAACATGCAGCTTAAACATAGACAAAACTCACTCCTAAACACTAAACGAGTACAAACTACAAAATTAATTACATTTAATAACTAGGGATTAGGACGACTTAGTTCACATCGCCACGGTGGCGAGCACCACAGTTATGTCGTCGGGCTTGCCGCCGCGCGCCTGTATATTGTTGCGTCGAGCGCTGATGGCGAATGGCGAGAGGAATTCGCTGTTTAGGGAGAGGGTGCGGGCCATCAGGGCCAGCGTGTTGGCGGTCATTTGCAGCTTGACCGGATCCCGTTCGCCCTCCACGTCGCGCAGCACCTGCAGCATCAGATCCTCGGGCACATTGTCGAAGACACCGTCGGTGGCGATCAGTATGACATCGCCCTCCTTGACGGGAAAGCTCATTGTGTCCGCCGATTCGGGACTATCGCTGAGCACATTGGAGCCATGGCCGGGCGGCGGCAGTGATAATTGAAACGGCGTATTGAAGTAGTGCTGTTGCTCCTCCGACTTATGCACAATCTCGCCCTCGCGCACCACCATGAAACCGCTGTCCCCAATGTTCGCCGTGTGCACCGTGCTCGTCTCTCGATTCAGTATAAGCACACACGCCGTGCTGCTGCCAAGTATGGGCTTCTTTTGCTCCATTAGCTCGCAGTAGCTGTACGCAAGCAGGTTGACGGGTCGTTGCGGATTGAAGTGGGTGCAGCGCACCAGACGCTCGCAAGTGCGCATAAGGAACGATGAGAACTCGCCCGGATCGATGCCGTAGCTGCGCCAGCCGCCGACGCCGTCGGCCACGCCCATCACATCAGCGGACTCTGTGGATGCCTTGAACCACGAGTCCTCGCCGTATTTGCCAGGCTTGTATTTGTGTCGCAGATTGTCCTTGGCAAAGCCACAAACCACCGAAACGAATCGTGGCCGAGATCGATTTGGTGTTGGCTTTGCAGCACCTTTGGTTGTGGCACCCGATGCCGAATCGAGCAGCGTTGAGAAGCTGCTACGTAACGCCCGTGATATTAAACGCGATGTCCAATTAAGCGAATGCATCTTTGCAACGCAAAATACTCTACAAACGCGTGCTCAAAATTATAGGATACTCGTTTAGGTACACATATAGATATCGATTTAACACAGTGTTGGTTGATTCGTAAACTCTGACTAATTTGTTGGCATCCACAACCGCTTTTGGCCAGTTGCAAGCCACAAATTTACCTAAATTTACGTCCCAATTAAATAAAAAATACAACTACGACAGAGTTATGTGATACACTTTTTTCCATAAGTCAGGCACACATACGTCATGACACACAGGGATGTTAATTAACACATAACCGACTTAACATTAACATTGAACTGTTATTAACAGTAGGCAGTGGTCGCTACTTAAATTTTTTCGCTTAGCTGGAAAATTAGAACACATTATATCACAAATTTAATCAAGTCTGATGCGAAATTGCAACACCCGATATTTAAAAACACACAACGATTCTATAACACGCTAGTTTAGAGATAATCGTCTTGAATTTAACATTATATCAATGCCAAGAACTATGCAACAAACTAAATTCCGTTAACATCATATTTGCTGTTAAACGCTGTTTTTTTCCATACGTCAAAGTCACATGGGGTAGAGCTGTCAATTTGTCCACTTCACTATCGATATTATCGATAATTAATCGTCACAGTAGATATCGGCCTTTTTAATAATTTTAAATCACAATATAAATTTGTTGTAGGAAATAGACGACCATTTGTTTTATAAAATTCTCAACCCTTACGTTTTAATAAGAAACATTTCCTAATCTACATTTAACTTTCTAAATGAGCCCTCCGTACCATAAAGGCTATCAAAATCAATTGGATTACCTGGACGCAGCTTTTCGTCGGTGCCAAATTGGGCATTAGCTTTAAAGTAATCCCTATATTGATCAAACTTTTTGTCCATCTCCGCCACAATTTCCTCAATGGAGCCATTCTCACCACCATACTCCTTGGGTAGATATTTCAAAGGTACATGTTCCGTTAATGATTCCATTTTTCCGTGAACAAAGAGTCTTTCCTGTTGCTTTTTGGACATCATGGGTTTAATCATGTTGAACACGGTCTCGAAGCCTGGAATCGTGTTCACAAAATGCTGAGCCTTCGGCCTCATAGGAAACGCCTCCTCATTGAATACTGTCATCTTTTTTGCCAGTCCGGGGGTCATTTGGAACATATGTGCTGCCGTTGCGGACTTCATATCCATTATTAAAACAACTCCATTAATTATGGCATTATCATCTTCCAAAAGTCCAATCTCCTGCATAACTTGTCCAACACGCATTACGTCTACTATGTTGTATTTATCAGTAGGAGTAATACCTATTCTAAACATGCCTATCCGGGCTCCGTCAAGTGTGTTGGGTAGATAGACTATTGGTCTAAATATGGCAGGCTAAAGATTATCGAGTGATCTTTATGGGTGACCGCTATCAATAGCTTACCCCATTCGATGAATCTCTCGCAGCTTGGGATCGTCCACATCAGTTACGCTAAAAAGTTCTGGATATTTGGTACGCAACGTGTAATACTTATCCAGTTTCGATTTGGTTTTCTCCAGGCTGTACTTGCAGCCGCGCAGAAAACCGACCAAGAACTGATCATCTGTGCGTGGATTAAGATGCGGCTGCTGCGCGATCCAAGTCTTCAGTGCCTCCAGGTCGGCTTCAATGCGATCAGGATCCTCGTTAAGGCGCTCCTTAGCAGTTGCTTGCAGTTCCGCAGAGATTTCACGTATTTGGGGTGCCATTTGAAATGTTCTGCCTCAACGATTGACTATTGGACTACGACTATTTATAAGTACGTTCGCAGGCGCTGTAAGTTATGGCTGATTTGATTACGCCTGTTTATCAATTGGTGATAACATTAATTGTGTACCATAAACTCAATAAAGACCTATCGTTGTGAACTTGCCTGATAAACTAAATATTTCATCAACGAACTCAAGCAGTTCATAATGCCGAAGTATTCATAGGTACTAGATATAGTAAGACAATCTACAAATGTTTAACAGTTCAGTTTTTATTGTTCAAACCTTCTTTGAGTCTACTTCTGGAAGGGATAATAGTCCAGTCCTGAGTTGTAGTTATATTTAGGCTTCTGTTTCCTTTTGGCGATATCAATTAACTCCTGCACATCCTTGCGATAGGCTGGCGGCAGCATTTCCTCATGCAATGTGCACTTGTATTCCTCTGGTTCCTCCACCTTGAAGATGTATCTGCGTATTATATCGATGTCTCGACCGAACTCCTCCTTGAGATCCGACAGTTTTGTGGGCGCCGTGTCGAACGTAATCGTAAAGTGGGTCGCTTCCCGGTGTACAACGCCATGTTCGCTTACCTTGAATGGCAAGGCACGTGTTCCGAGATTTTCAAACTTGCGAATAATGCCGCCTTTATCGAATATTGCTTCAGCTGTGCGTTTTATGACTGAAATTAATTCCGGCTACAAGGAAACGCACATTTTTTTATATTTACTTTACATAACAAGTGCATTGTTGTGTTTCGTACAAACCCGCGGAAGCTGGCGCAGCACCAGCGCCAATTCATAGGAAGGCATTTTATCGGTCTGTGTCAACTAAAAGTAACGCCTTTATAGCACTGCTAAGTTATTTTTGTTATTAACAAATTAAAAACCAAATCACCGCATGTAAAAATTTGTTTTGGTGAATGCGAGCAGTGTGGCCAGCTCAAAGTACGACAAAAATACCCGAATATACCAACAGCAGTTGTTCTACACTTGCTTTGTGGCATACTTTTCCGTTGCGCAGTTAAATTTCTTTTAAAATTAAAAATAGCTCTTTATATAGCATGACAAGCAAATGAAAATAACTAAAAAATAAAATTAATCTCACAAAACGGTAATTATAAATTCAAACTTTAAAAGTAACGGGCACATTAATACGTTCATTTTCCATAGACACCTCGACGAGGAGCTGCATCTGCTTTTTAAGTATTTCTCGGCTTGGAGTGCGTAGCGGCCGCACCAGGACCTCTACTTGGCCACCATCGGGTGCCACATAGCATTCGCTGGGTGTAATGTGTAGCAAACCTGGCACATTACAGTTCAACTCAATATACTGCCGTGAGCTGAAGCTATTCCTTATGAAGAGCTTGACTCCGTCTATGGCATGGCCACCGGTGGACAAATCAAGCTCTATGGCCTCCGGCTCCACTGACCAGTTGCGATCCAGCGGCTGCTGTTCAATGGCGGAAGTCGTATCTGCCTCATGCAGTTCATCAACGGGCTCCAGCATATTGCTGGGCGTCGGCGAATTAGCGGCGCACACGGTACGAAATAGCACCGTCTCCTCGGCGTCTGGCAAACACAGATGCGAAGTTTCGGCGGATTCGTCAAAGTCGCGGTTCAGGGTCAGAGCCACATCAATAATGCGCACCACCGTCACCAGATCGAGTATGAACTCAGGCGGCTCGTTCAGCATGGCCAAACTGCGAATGGATTGCTCACCTGGGAAGCGGCACAAGATGTTGTCCAGCATGGATGAGGTCAGTTGCTCCCGCTGTTCGCGAGTCATGCGCTGCACTAGGGCGCGCATGCGCTGCCGGTTGGGCTCGTCGCCGCAGAAGATTCGCATATTTGCCAGTGTCTGTACCTGCGACGTCTTCTTCAGTATGTTTTTGATGTCCTCGCGATTTGGTCGGAAGACAATTTCCACCACAGCTTCACTGTGCGGCGGCAGAATAATCTTGCTGGGACGCACCTCGAAGGCGGCATTAAGGCGCGGCTTCAAAAACACTGTCGAATCAATTGTGATGCCCGCAAAGGCTGTCAGCGGTCCCTTGTTGTAGAACTTGAAGCTGGCAGTCAGCGGGCCCGAGGCCAGCTCGCACACATTGCCGACGGTAAGGAAGCTGGCACCGACCGGCCCCTTAAGTAGTCCCTGTATAGTTATAGAGGCGTTACCACCGTAGCCATACAACGGTATTTCCATTCCCGGCTGCTGGCAATTGTTGGTGCCAAAGGGCGCATAGAACGAGAGCGCACCAATGGCTGCGCCGCTGACCGTCGGGCAGAAGGTGATGCCTATGCTACGGCATTCCATGGACTGTAGGGTAATGGAGTTTCCATCGCCGCTGACCAGCTGAAAGCCAGGTCCCTGTATGCACAGGCGAACCACCAGACGCTTGTCGGAAGTGTTCTTGATCTGCATGCACTTGCGCACATCCGTACGCAGTTTTGTGCTACCCCAGCACAGGCTCGTATGGGTCACCTTCAGGGGCAGCAGTTTTCCATCGCGATGACTGAACTCGCTGGAGTTGGAGCAGCGCGAAGTGCTGCGTGGCGCTGCGTTAATTTGGGTGCCATTGCCAACTCTGCGTAATGCATTAAAGCCACTCGTGGAGCTGGCCTCGCTGGGAGCTGGCGAGGTGTTGGCTCTGCGTGCCGCACCAGAGCCGGTTAGCAGAAGGCGACGCTCCGAGTTTGTTGTGCTGTCCAGCAGCGGCGAGGACAGACAGCTGCGCGGCGACGATAACGGCGACACATGACGCAAATTGGCGGCAGACACGCTTTGGCCCAAATTTGGTGATATGCCAAAATCACATTCACTGGACGATGGCACCGCATCGCAGCCATCCAGACGCGTGGAACAGAACGAGTTTTGATTGCTTATAGCGGGCAGAGTTAGATTGCGTTTCTTGTTAACCGGCGTCTTATCCTCGTCTGCATCCGCATCCTCATCGGTAGTGGGCAGTGGCTGTACGCCATCGCTGCTCGTTGGACTGACATTTCGTTGGGAATGTGGTGATTTGGTGCGGCGCATATGACGTCCAGGGGACTTCACCGGTGTCGAGGGCCATTCATCTATGTCGGCATCGTGATCCTGATCATAATCATCGCTAGCCGTCACCAGTATATTGGGCTGGCTTGGCATGAAGTCAGCCAGTGGGCTCAGCGGCTGGCGCTTCTTTGTTGATGCCATGCTATTCTGCAGCTGCTGAAAGTCAGTCGAATTCAAAAGCGAATCCGTAAAGCTCATTGTGTCCGTGAACTTGGTACCGGACTTGGATTTGCACAGCGTGTCGTCGCTATGCTCATTCTCCTTATCTTCGTCGTCCGGATCATAGCCATACCCACGGGCCCGCAGTCTATTGACAACATCGCCAACGGAGGTGTCCGAATTCATGTCCAGATTGCCTATTAAATCAAAACCAATTTATGATATTTATCTAGAATCACCCTTTAGGTACTTATCCACTCAAAGGAGCTTTTACTGTATCTACTTACGCAAGGCTTCATCTATGGCCGACAAGCTGAGCAGTTCCGAGCTGGTTGGCTGTTTCTTTGTTTCTGCCTGCAGTGCCTTATTAAACTTATCCTGTTGCATCTTCTTCATCAGATTGCGCTCCATCTTGGCGCTTTCGATCTTTGTATAGGTTTTGTTATCGACTTGTGGCGTTTTCTCGCCTGCACTGCTTACCGTTGTGTTGTGCTGGTCGATCAGAGCCTCGCCTGGCTGCATCTTGTCGCGACTCGCTCTGCCCACAATGAATGATAAGTTCTCCGAACGCATCTGAAAGTAGTTGCCCAGCGAAAAGTTGGGGTCTCCGGCAATAACAGAGCTGCAAAGTTGTACTGTCATAATCGTTTCTTAAACGGAGCACATTCAACTTACTTGGACCTTGACGTCTCAATTTCGGGCGTTTGCGGCGGCGCCGAAATCTTTTGCAATGCCTGTTTACTGAGCGTTGCCGCTGGCACGGCTGCAAATTCTTGCGCCCACGATATCTCGCCCATCACAAGCTGTGACTGCATCATTTCGGCTGGAGCAAAACTCTCGTCAAAGCCCTGACCCGTGGCGGAGCCGAACGAAATTCCTGAGCCACCATTAAGACTCGCATTACTCAGGTCCGCAGTGCGCGGCAAGCTACGCGAGCAACTAAAAGAATCGCTGAGACTGCTGCTGCTTGTGAATTCAGTGGCAGGCATGTGCTCCAGCCGTTTGGCAAATTGCACACGGGCCCTCTCCACAAAGGAGGACTTCAGTATGTCCGCGACGGAGATAACGCTGCTCTTTCTGGCCGATTCATTCTTACCGCCTTTGCACAACGTTGAGCGGCCCGTAATCTCGGCCGGCTCAAAGAATATGTTTGTGCCCGCGGGTGCAGGTGTCGCCATCAAAACGGAGCCACTCGAGTTGAGGTCAATGGTTTCCTCAGTGATCAGATCGGATATGTTTGTGCTGTTTTCGCCACGACTAGACGCAATACTACCACGATTTCTGGCTGCAAAACGATGTATGGAATATATTGTGCCTCAATTAATGGTGAGCGAGCACTTACGCTTAACCTTGTCGCCTCCTGGAGCAGCATAATTCCTCTCCTCAAATGCATAGCTGGAGCGTGGACGTGGTTTTTCCAGCGTCTCCATTGCCTTAAGTCGTCCCGCCTAAATTTTAAAGCGCGCGTTTTTTTTTTTTGTTTGCTTTCCTCAAATATAATTGACTTGCTTACCCTGAGTCGCTCCTGGATGTTCAGTGATTCCCTGCTCGTATTTGCACTGCCGCTCTTACTCATGCCGGACATGTCCCCAAAAACTAAACATTTAAAATAAGATATAGTTGGAGCAGCTGTTCCATTTGCACAATATTTACCTCTGAGGTTCTCCATGCTAAGTATGCCCAAGGAGTTTTGATCTCTCTGACTGTTACCGCTATGGTTCCTAGCACTTTTATCCATTTAACGCACAACAATAACAAACAATTAAAACACAAAACAATCAATTTTGGTAAGTAATAAGAAAACGCGCGTCGTTAGCGTTCAAAATGGTGCTCGTGACTCACGAACTGAACGAACACAGAACTGGTCACACTTTTCGATGTTTTTTTTTTTTTTTTGTATCGTTTTTTTCAGTATAATAATATCGAAGCTATGTTAAGAACTTTTGTTTTTAATTTAAAGCTATTTAACAAAGTAGGCAGGTCAATATATGTATCACATGCCAAAATTAACAATATATCTATTGAGTGTGAATATTGTCAGACTTTAAACAAATCAAAACTGCATATATTATATATTTGTTGTAGCCCTGTCAGTTTGAAAACGTGGTGCTGTTGTGCTTTTCAGCCCTAGCCCACCACACCACACTTTTTCGCAAATATTCGCCAACAGTCGTTTCGGGCTCGTGCTTCGGCGGCATATTAAATAAGTGCTCCTTGGATTTTTGCTGTGCGAGGCCAATTGATTTTGAACAGCATTAAAAAATGGACGCTGTGTTGGACCAAATCATCGCCGGCTTATTGTGTACGGACACTGAACGCATACGTCAGGTAAGCTACCGGCATATTAATTGCACACACAAACGACTCCTTTTAACCAGAAAAAAATATGCCGACGCCTATAAAGGCGCCCATTTGCCAAATGTCAACTGTCTCCATTTTGCTTTTAAAGTACTTTATGCACCTTGGCACGTGTGTATACAATGGAATTGGCGATAAAATTCCCTTAGTTATTATTCGCTTAAATATGTACATATATGAAATCGTTATACCATGTGCACATTTTCATACTAGACACATTCCTACACACATATATATATATATATATTGTATATTGATACTCTGTTCGCAGAGTAAAAAATAGTATATTGCCGTTGGCATGTTTGAAAACAATATATACCACGCTTAGAATATATATGAATTTCCACGCTAAAAAGGTGTCTGACAAATCCCGCAAATATGTATGTACGAAAATTTGCCAATCAGGTTACAAGGGATAAGTGTTGCTAACTGTCGGAAAGTAGCTGAATTCAATGTTAAAAATCGCTAAAATAGTTGAATTGGCTTTCTCAGGCGCACTTTGGCGGGAAAAATGAGTTTCCTGCTAAGGATCTCTGAAATTAGCGAAAAGTAGCGGCAAAACTGCCTAAAAATAGCAAAATCGATATTTCACAGCCTTTGAATCTTGGTTTTCAGACCACAACGCCCTAAACAAAGAATTCCAGAGTAGTTCGCAGTCGGTTGCAGACGTCATTTTCTAGCGTTTATATATGCAATGTCTATGATTCAAAGCACGTTGTTTGCACATCCATATACATACACAAACACACACACATATACATATTTGCCGGCTATTAATTAATTTATGTGTAAAATCACATGTGTCTGATCTTTTATATTCTTGTTGCTAGGCGACCAATGAGCTGGGCAAGGCTTACGAAAATCCGGACACGCTGCCGGCACTATGTCAGATTGTGGTGTCACAGCGGGAGCCGCAAGTGCGCCAATTTGCCGCCGTGCTGCTGAACAAGCGGCTGCAGAAGCTGCGCAACTGGCAAATGGTCCCAGCCGAGCAGAAGGAAAGGTAAGCAACAGCAGCGCGTTATAGCGTCTAAATAGGGTTGATTCAAATTGCAATCTTTGCAGCATTAAGACCGGCATGCTGCAGGCATTGATTGCCGAAAAGGAGAAGTCGGTGAAGAATGCAATTGCCCAGTTTATTGGCTCCTTGGTGCGTCACGAGGAGGAGAAGAAAGACTCGTGGCTGACGGAACTGTTGAACTTCATCTTTAGCCGCTGCAGTGTGGATGATCCCACGGAGAGTGAGCTGGGCTCCTCGATATTTGCCACTCTTACCGATGCGGCTCCCGATCAATTTGTCAGTCACATGGACTCCATTTGCCAGATGTTTGCCGCTGTTCTTATGTCCGCAGAGGCCAAGGGTAATCTGGCCACGCCCACTGTCGCCAACATAACCATGGGCATGAGCTATCTGATGCCGTTCGTGAGCGGTCACACGAGCGCCGAGCAGACTGTGCTTAAGGTTTTGCCGCTCATCATTAAGACGGTCTTTGCCTTTGCCCAGAAAGGTGATGAGCAGGAGTTCTCTATAGTTTTCGATGTCATTGACAGCATTGCCGAGTATGTGCCAAAGCTGCTTAATAACAATGTGAAGCCTCTTATTGAATTCTGCCTCGAAACGGCCAACAATAAGCAAATCGATGACTCCATACGCGTCCAGGTGGTCACGTTTATTGGGCGTGTGGTGCGCATCAAGAAGAAGGCGATCGTCAAACAGAAGCTGCTCGAGCCCATAATATCCGTCATATTTGAGATGATGTGCTGCGAAACGGAACTGGACGATGGTAAGAAAAAGTCCTGCACGCTCTAATTGAAATTTTTATGATATGTATCTTTTCTTCCGTATGCAGATGAATTATTTACGGGCGAGAGCAGCAACAGCCCGGTTACGGCGGCCACACAAACCCTCGATTTGCTGGCCATCAATATGTCCGCGGAGCGACTGATACCGCCATTGCTGCAGCTGCTCGAGCCGGCATTGCAGAATCCGGATCCTTTGCGACGTCGTGCTGCCTTCCTTTGCATTGCTGTCATCGCCGAGGGCTGCTCGGAGGCCATTTGCTCCAAGTATTTGGAAGTCATGTTGAATATCGTCAAGAGCGGCATTGCCGACAATTCGCCAATTGTGCGCATTGCCAGCTTCTTTGCGCTGGGCCAGTTTTCCGAGCATCTGCAGCCGGAAATATCGAAGTTCGCACCACAGATTCTGCCCGTGCTATTTGATTTTCTGCAGCAGCTGGTGATTGAGCTGAAGGTAAGCTACCCGCGGCATATGTCTATTATAATCTACATGATAATTATCTTATTTTGTTTGTGCTGCGTCCAAAAGGCTGAGCAAAACGGCAACGAGCCGAATCCCGTACCCGGCAAAGATACCATTCAGTACATAAATCAGCTCCAAATTAAACGAAAATCAGTTCTCACCAAATACAGGGTGCTTTTCTCTCAATTCAAATTCCTAGCTCTTAATCAATTAATCCATTTTTTTTAACACTTCATCTCACTGTAAATGTGTTTTGCCTGTTGTGGAATTGTTTTTTGTACTCTTGCAGAGGGTAATGTAATCTCTGCTCCCATAGAGTAGTATATATATTTTTGATCAGTGATATTGTATGCTCTTTTTGTATATTTTTATGCAAAATAGGTTTTTGGTTCTTAAGTTTGCTTTTCATACGCATATGTAAATCCGGTCTCATGTTGAAGTCTTTAAGCCTATGTCTGCAAGGGTATTTTCTCTTCGGCAACCCGAAGATAAGTAACTGTTGTAACTTGTTCATATTGTTTCTCGTATTGCCGCAACTTAATATTGTAGTTGAGGATATAGAAAAGTTCATTTCCAAACACTTTGCCAGCGTGCTTATTCCCTTATATGAAAGATGCTTGGGTTAGTTGATATTAATTCCAATTACATGCGTTGTAAAACTCAAAATATCAATTGAGCATCAGGTATCAGAGATTAAGGACGCAAGTATTTATGGACAGCACTAATTTTGAAGCATGCTCTCACACCCCAGCACACAAGTAGACTGTAATCAAGCTTATTCGGCTATATCTTTTATTTGCACGATTTTGCAGAGTGGCAATCCGGAACCGAAGCACACTGATCGCATGTTTTACGCTTTGGAAACGTACTGCCAGAATCTGGAAGAGGATATTGTGCCACATTTGCCTCTATTGATGAATCGGTAAGATATAGATGACTGGATGCCATTTAAGTTTCCTTGTTAATTTCATATTCTTGCAGTCTTTTCGATACGCTGGATCCCCAGAATTCGGTGCATCTGCGTGTGCTGGCCCTGTCGGCTATCTCGGCGACAGCTTTGGCTGCTAAGGAGCATTTGATGCCATATTTTCCCAAAATTGTTGAAATACTGCAGAATTATTTGGTTAAGGAATGCGCCGAAGACATGAAGGAGCTGCGCAACGAGGCTATCGATACGCTGGCTTCCATAACACGTGTTGTGGGCAAAGATAACTTTATACCGCTGGCCAATGATACGATGGCCTACTGCCTTATGATGTTGGATGAGGGGCCCAATGATCCGGACTTTAGACGCGCGATCTACAATCTAATGGGTGCCCTGTCCATTGTGGTTAACGAGAGCATGTCCACGGTCTTTCCCAAAATCATTGATCGCCTTATCGAATCGGTTATATCTACGGATGATATGCTTCCCAATGAGGATGACGCTGCTGGTAACAATTTGTTCCCCGAAGAGCCGGCCACTGAAAATGACATTGATCTGGATAACACAGACGACGAGGATGACGATGATGATGATGGTTATCAGGTGGAGAATGACTTTGTCTATGAAAAGGAGGAGGCCATACTCGCACTCAAAGAATTTGCCGTCAACACCGGCAGCGCCTTTGCTCCATATCTGCAGATATCTTTCGAGAACGTGTACAAGGTGATTGAGCATCCCCAGGAAAATGTACGCAAGTCGGCCGTTGAGGCGATCTGCTCGTTTGTGATCGCACTTCACAAAATGGGCGATGGTGAGGGTGTTAAGCGCGCCTGCTTGATTATCATGCCTAAATTCGCCCATATGATCCGCAACGATGAGGAACAGAGCGTGGTCATACATTTGCTTGATATGCTGAGCGAACTGTTCATTGAAGTGAAGACCACTGCGGTGCCCACGCAGGAAATTGCCGACTTAATCTTTGCTTGCATCAAGGATGTCCTTAACAATAAAATGGCTTGCCAGTTTAATGAGCCAACCGGCGGCGGTGACGAGGATGATGCCGAGGACAGTGAATTTGACGAATTGCTTTTGGAGAATGCTGGCAATCTGTTGCCAGCCTTTGGCAAAGCCCTAGCACCAGATGTATTCTCCATGTACTTTGGACGCGTCTATCAGTACTACTTAAACAAGCTGGTATGTCGCGGATCATCCAAATATATATCCATATCGAAATCAAATTAACATATCCTTTCGATTGCTTTGCAGAACAAGGCCAAGCGAAATGATTTGAGCGAGCAGCGCACTTTTGTATATGGCGCTCTGGCCGACTCTTTCCAATCGCTGGGCAACTGTGTTGTCACCTATTTTGATACTCTGTGCCCCATTTTCGTCGAGGGCGTAAATGATCCCGAACCAAAGGCGCGCCAGAATTGCTATTTCGGACTGGGCGAGCTAGTTTTGTGCGCCGAGGAAAAATCTTTTGAGTGAGTGGCCCCACAAAAGAGATGCCACGCATTTAGATATTAACGAATCTGCATTTTTATCAGTTCCTTCCAGGTCATTCTGCAAGCCCTTTCGGGTGCCATTGCTTCGGAGACAAATGCCCCAGCTCTGGACAATATTTGCGGTGCCGTTTCCCGTCTGATCGTGACCAATCATAATATTGTGCCTTTGGCGCAGGTGTTGCCTGTTTTACTCTCGCATTTGCCACTGCGCGAGGATACGGACGAGAACGACATGGTGCACAAAGCATTCCGTGTGCTTTACATGCATGCACGTCCGACTATTATTGACTACCTTGAACAGATTCTGAAAATCACCATAGACGTATTATACAAGGAGCAAATGCCCGACGGAGATAGCAAGATCAGCGCGCTTGCCTTCCTTGCGGAAATACGTGAACAGTATCCAGATCAGTTCAACAACGTGGCCAACTCGAGTCAAGAGGTCTTCAACTATCTCCAGACTCTGTAAAACTACAGACCCTCAAATTGATAATCATTTGGACGTAACCAATTAGTTATCCCAGTTATCCACATACATATATGCCGTCACATTTGTTTTTTAAAAGAATGGAGATGCTTGCGGGCGACAAAGCGCAAGCAAAGCTTGATGAATTCCAATGCACTCAGAAAAAGAAATTAATATATATATTTTAAATGGTTTCCTAGCGAAAAGGACAATTGTCTTAACTTGTTATTGCGCAAAAACGTGAATGTATGAATAGCGAATAGTCTGAAATAAATATACGAAAAATAAACACTAACACAACAGTGAAAGCATTTAATAATAATTATTCCTGGTGGTGCTAGATAGTTAAGACTCGCTACATATATCTAGGTGGATGGTGGATTATCTTTAAATCTGACCAAATCTTTAAAGGGGAGTTATCTGACATAGTTGGCCGAGATATCAACTCGGCTAGAATGTGCACACCTAATGGAATTAGCTTCTCTTTCGTGACGAGACCCAAAGGCAGAAAAATGCTACTTCTTCAGTTGTAAAAACTTATTAATATCTATTATTATATATAAGTACCTGGTATTAGTTATGTTAACCGTTGCTACCAATGCGCATTCCGCTTGGCAACCACCTCGCCGACAATATCGGCGTGATTGGCGTGCAATTTGAGATTCGCATTGACATCGGTCCAGCGCACATTTGTGGCGTCATCGCCGGCCTCCAGCTGCAGCTGACCAACCTTGGTGCCGTCTTCATCATGGAAGTTGAGAGCTGTTGTCTCCATCCAGGCATTGTCCGTGTTACGAAAATCGTCCACGTAGCCGCTGTACACATGCACGCCGCCCTGCTTGAAGAACTCCTCCACCATGTGGCCCTTGTCGTCGAAATTGAGCGCCTCCTCGGTAAATTCGCGTTTCAATGTGACGCTTACGTTCTCGCCGGGATCAACCATGCCGCCAGGAATTGCCCACAGTTTGTTGTCCGAGCGCTGTATGGCCACCATCTGAAGAATGTTTCTTTAAGATGCCAAGCCAAAAGTTAGAGAGGTGCCTTTGATATCGTCACTTAACCTGCACGTACTTGCCGCTATCTTTGTGGCGCACAATTTCACCCTTTTCATTCCGTTTCCAGCGCGTGACTATTGGATCCGCCGCATGATTGGGACCCCAGCGTCCCAACAAGCCGCGGCCACAGAGTCCAGTGCGTCCAATTGGATTTTGCGGCAGGCCATCTTTAATCTGATATTCACCATGGAAGGAAACGCGATTAACCAGACCGTCATTGTGGTTCCAGTGCGGCACATTCGCCTCATTTGGCAACGGCGCATCCGCCCAGCTCTGGCCTCCGATGTGCGGGGCGGTGTAGCAGGGCGGGCAGTACTCCTCATAGTTAACTGTCCAAAACACAACAGCGTCCGGCACCGGAAAGCGCTGAACACTGCTGCGTGGATACACATTGTTGCGGCACATTATATGCCGAAATAAACCAGGCTTCACAATTGCCGCCAGCATTTTCTTATTGGCGAAAATAAGGGAAACTTGTAGACAAATCAACAGAAGTACCGGTATAAACAATATACTTTTCATTGGGCGAATATGTGCAACAATACGCACACTCTGAAGAAACTAAATGCTAAACAGCTGATGGCCCGTTTTGCCAGGGCTGCACAGTATGGCAAGAAAAAGAGAGACACAAATACATACATAAAAACATATTCATATACTCACACACCTATGTTTTGCATGCATGTATGCGTGTGTACACACATGCAAGCAAGGCATTGTTGAAGCCGCCTCCTCCTTCTCCACCTATGTTAAAACGGCTCTTCCAGGCTCTGGCTCTTCCATGAGAATCGCGTATTTAACGTATTAACGTTTCTTTTAAACTTTTAAGCGCAACACGAAGTAAATTTGGTGTGAATTTGGTATAAAACATTACTGCAAACACACATACATGTATATGAAGATGTGTACAATATCGTATACGTATGTATGCTCACACACATATATACTTCCATTTTATCCGAAAAATGTACTTTATAAGATTGTTTATAGAATTTCTTAATATAATAATTTGTATATATGTAATATAATGTACAAAATGAAACATACATCAGCAAACGTTAATGTCCCTTTAAACATTATTTGCATCCATTTAACTTATTTTTGTTAACAATTACACGATACATAATACAAGCTCGCTTTACATATTTCTTAGACAAGGCAGCGTTTAGGACATTATTTTGAATTTATCTTTTAGATTTGTTTTATTTATAGAGTTACAACAAATTTAAGTTGAACATAATGTGTGAATGCAGTTTTTTTTTAACCCTTGACCTTAGTGTTTTTAATCCTTGCGCAGTTGCAGCTTTCGCTCCTCAACACCATCCTTGGTGATGATATTTATTAGCACCGAGTCACCGGTGTATATATCACGTTCAGCGGCCGATATGAAGGTATCGGAGGCAACAGCCACCGCGCGCTCCTTGGTGAGTGGCGGCAATTGATCGGCGGGCAAGTTTTGGTTCTTGTAGCCGATCTGGTTGTCCAACACTGGCTGCAGCAGGGCTCCCGCAGTGCCGCCGGCACGGTAAGTTGCGCGCTCGCAATGGCCAATGGGATCGTATGAGTAGACGGCGCCCTTGCCATCCTTGTCCAAACCGGCCAAAATGTTCGACACATAGTATGGGAAGAAACGGCGGTTATACATGACAATCGAGAGCATTTGTGCCACCGCATCAGTCGACATGGTTTTCATGTGGGTGTGCTCGTACATCTGCATGCGCACCTTGACCAGCCCTGTTAGCGAGAGGGTGTCGCACCAGCAGCCAGTAGAGCCCAATACCGTTTTCGGCGACATCTTGAAGAGTTTGCTCTGATCGCGCGAATGGATGCTGTATCCACTGCTCAAGCGTGTATCGGCGGCAATAACCACAAAGTCTTCTCCAGCAATGGCAACAATGGAGCTACAAGGCATTTCGTATGTTGGTTGAGTTTTCACAAAACACGCATTTGGACACTCACCCGCCATTGGACTCGTAGGGGGAAAAGTCCACATGCTGCACTCCGGGCACTTTATAATCCGGGAATTGTTCGACACCAAGACAATTCATATTTTTGCTTTTGTTAAATTTCCAAGATGAGAAGGCTGCCCGAAATGATTTGCAAGTTTCGTCTAGCGGCGTTTCACACAATTAGAGATGTTCACATATGGACGATATATCGATATTTTCCAAAGCAGCTCGATGCAAATCGAGCAAATATCGTTTGAATCGATTACAACGATAGTTCTTATTGGATCGGAATTCATATGAATGTAGGGCATTTATTTAAACAATTTGAACAATCTTTGGGCGTAAATGTTGTGCATATTTTATTTAAGCTAGGGCCTCCACGCTCGCTATGCGCTCCCTACGCAGCTCACCGCGGTTCTGTTGCACTAGTTCCTTGACATCGTAAAACCATTTGCCTATAATTTACATATTATTAGTTTAAGGGGTTTATGTTTGCCTTTAGAAATTGTTGTTACCAATGTTTGTATTCTGTAGGCTGTCCTTGAATGTCTGACAACCTTCCATGCTGCTCAGCACGCCAAACACTGACAGATCCGATAGTCCCGGCTGCTTGCCGCCCATGAACTTCGTGTTTCGTTTCTTAAGCTCCGCCGTCCACTTGCCCAGAGCATCATACATATGAGATCGAACATCGTCGGTGAGCTCGTGTCGTCGCTTCAATATCTTGGCTATGACCCACATGGCTGTCGCACCGCCGTAGACCATCAGGTTGCGCTCCCACTTGGGGAAATAGACATCCCATTCGCCTGCCTGTGAGAACCACTCAAATGTCTCCAGCGCCTCGCCAAGCGTCTGGTAGCAATTTGGAGATATGAGATGCACTAGATGATTGTCGGCCCAGGTCCTCCATTTGCGCTCGTTTCTACAAACGCACTTATTATCAATTGATTCAAGAACTAGAACAGAGCCTGCACTTACTCTTCAATTTCTTTGGTCATGTTCTTTGGTGTGCGATCCTGGTACATGAGGAAGTATTTGTTCAATATATCCTGCCGCTTCTTGCCATCGTCATCAAAGAAGGAAACATGCGGGTAGAACTGCGCCAAGTCACCCACATCGGTACGCTTATCGTGCAGACTGCTGGCCACCAGTGAAATGATGGCACTGGAGTCCGTCATCTGTACATATTGGCCATCCTGCTGACGTATCAGCACCATGGGCACCTTCTTAACCGATGACCAGCGGATATCCTGGCGCAGCACAGCGTCAACTTCCACCACCGAGTAGGATACGCCCATGTAGTCCAGATAGGCACGAACTTTGCAACAAAATGGACATGTCTGGAACTGAAAGAGCACTATGTCCAGCCCTGAGGTATCCTTAGGATTAATATAGCGCTTTGTTATGCGAACGCCGGCTGGCAGCGATCCGATGACTTTTGGCGGCGTGCGCTCGTGCTCCTTGTGCGAATCCTTGTCGCTAATCCTCGAGTAAATTGTGTAGGTGGATCCAGCGACGGCGCCAATACACGCGCCCAACAATGTCAGCTTCAGTGTGCCGGCGGGTTTGGTGTTTTTGACAATGTTGCTCTCATTTAAGGCCTTCGAGAACTGGCGCCGAGCATATGTAAATTCCTGTGATTTTCTCGCAAAAAGTCGCAGGTTTTGGCTGGTCAGGGGCAGCGGACGCGCGGCAGTAAGTGCAGTGGCCAAACGGAAGCACGACATACTTGTGTCAGCTTTAAGTTACTTAAATTAAAACGAATTATGCAAAACCGACTAAAGTCATCCGTCGCAACAAGAAAATTTCTGCTTCCTCTTCTATTTGTGACAATCGCCTCAGCTGTTTGTGCACGCTTCACCCTGTGTGGTGCGCATTAAAAAGGTTTTACAAATGGCATAATGCAAAATTGCATATTTGTGTTGGTTTTTAAGTACGTTAATAAAAAACGATTTGTTTAGAACCTATTGAAATCAATAGCCGCAACAAGCTATTTCTAGCTTCTTCTCTTTGTAACAATCGCCTCAGCTGTTTGTACACGCATCACCCTGTGTGCACTGCATACATGTTTTTGCAAATGTCACAACATAATTGCAACTCCCTGCTTCTTCTATTTGTGACAATCGCCTCAGCTGTCTGGGCATGCATCACCCTGTGTGCGCCGCATACACAAAACCATAAACAAAGTCAATATTGAGTTTTTACACAAGAAATATGTCTACTGATAATATAGGTGTAGCTGCTGCTAATCTGGATAAATACGGCGAGGAGGATTTCTTTGGCCTACTAGTACGCTACGGACTCTTCGTTGGCGCCATATTTCAGTTCGTTTGCATAACCGCTGCAGTTCTGATGAGTGGCAGCGATTCCCAGGACACGATCGAGGATGAGGCACGGCTTAGCGATGAGCCTGCGCCGGGCAGCGGCAATGTGGCGCGACGTCTGCACAAAATACGTAAGCTGGAGAAGAAAAAGCGGCGCTAGCTGCATTGCTACTTTATACCAATGCATTTACAAAGTAATCCCTAATTAGTCCTAAGTTTGAGTGTACTTATAATAAAACTAACTTATTTGGCTGTACGTAAACGAGCTCCTTATTTGGCAGCTGCAGCGCTGTCTCCGGCTTCAGGTCGAAGTAAAGCTCTAGCGTGGCGCCCACGCTCGGCGCCATGCTGGGCGAGAGTATTATGTTAAATATGCCTTTATCCTCCGCTTCGTTCTGTACGCGTGCCATGTGACAGCCAAAGGATTCGCTTATGCTCAGCACACGCACGCGTTGTCCCGAGCTAATGCCCAGCCGCTGGTTGTGCGCTAGACTCCGGCGATCCATGCGCTCCCTCAACATCATTCGCTTGAATTCATATAAATGGCCACCTTTGATGCAGCGCTGCTTCTTTTTGGCCACTTTTCTGCAGCTGTTCGGCATTTGCTGCGTGTCAATCATGGTCTCCAGATTAGCCTCTATGGATGTGTTTAGCGTGCACTCCAGCAGCGATTCATTCATAGCTTCCTGATTGCTTGTCGATGCCCGAAGCACGCCCTGACGATCCCGTTTTAATGCCGTAAGTGTCTGCCTGAAGCTGTGCCAAGCTGCTCGGCAGCTGGCTGGAGCATCGCCAGGAATGCTCGTGGAACAGTTGGCCATATCAAATGAATTAGTTGGTAATGTTGGAGACGGGGATTTGACACTTACGGACAGCGACAAGGGCTGGAACTTATTTTGTGGTGTCAATGGCTGCGGCTTGTGGTCGCTGCTGTATCTCTTAAGATTGGCAGCCCACTTTCGGTTCTCCTGGTCCAAACGATCTTGACTATTAGGGTCCTCCTCGCTGCTTGTATCGGAAATATCGAACTCGTCCGTTTTTGTACGCTTCTGCCGCACATATTTCCTACGCACGAGTGATCTGATCCTTTGATGATTTCCACTAGCATTGTCGCTGCTGCTGCTGCCATCTCCAATAATTGTTTGATCGGCTGATTTCCGAAATCTTTTGTGCATTTTGTTAAATACAATTGTTGCTTTCGCTGTGATTGATTTTTAGGCGCCGAAATTTTAAGACAGCTGATCGGTAACCAGGGCTGCACAAATATGTCATGCCTACTTTAATGCCTTAATACCCTTTACTTCTGGGCATATTAGTTCCCTAACTATTTATCATAAGCAAGCTCCAACAATATACAAATATTATCTACATTTATGTAAGGAATGCCTTTTAGTGATGTACTATCGTTTTGCATTACTAACTGTAATACTATTGCATACGCGTATGCTTCACATAAGAAAACACGTGTTAAGAAACATGCACAAACTTGCAAGAATTTGTGCAGCCCTCGCACTTGCACATGACTCAGGAGCTTTGAACGTCTGCGGCAGCATGCCTTAACAGTTGCGGCCCCGCCCTCCTGCGCCCGTTTTCCAATCAGCATGACACATATGATGGAATTTTTTTTTTTGTTTGGCTGTTATCTTTAATTTTGGGAATAATATAAATTATAATAATATATTTATTATGCTGCTCGTAATGTTGTTGTTTTACTTCCCTTTTCTTTTTACTATGTACGTATGGATGTTTAGTGTGTAGGTGTGTGTGGGTGTGTGTTTTGGTGTGGAGTGTGTATGTGTGCGTGTGTGTGTGTGTTTTGAATGTTTTTTTCAATTATAACTATAATTATTATGCAGTATTCTGAATGAAGTTTTTAGGTGAAATTACAATTGGTTTTTCCTTCATACGTATTTAATAATAATAATTTACCGCAATTGTTAATTTCGGCGCACATTTGAAATGTTTAATGTCTAAATTGTAAGTCAAAACTCATATTATCTTCATTGTCCTGGATATAACGTTTCACAAACGCTTCAATTTCAATACAACAACTATTTAAATAGGCAAAAGAAATACACGAAAAAAAAAGTAGTGGAAATAATAATAATATACCGTTTACGCAAAGTAATAGTAACAGTAGTTATAGGTAGGTAGAGGTGTACATACATAGGTCTATATACGTCTACAGGCGCACGAGGATCGCGAACTGGAACCACAACAACAAACCGAACTCGGAACAATTTCAAAAGCGAACTAGACGGAAGCCGGAGCGAATATGCAATATGAAAGAAGAAAGTATATTCAAGTAGTGTGTGTGTGTGTGTGAGTGAGTTTCTTCTTTTTGTTGTTTTCTTGTTTAGTTAAATTCGCAACATGCTGCGGCTGCATTTACTCCTTTACGCTATTACATACATAATATAATGTGTGTACTTGTTTGTTACTACTTATGTATTTTGCTTTATCGTTATTTATCGTTATCATTTTGTTGTTTGCTTTGTCTAAATTATTGTTTAGTTACTCACAAGTGCTGTCGTCATCCGTCATCAGTCATCGGTTATCGGTCATCCGTCATCGGTTATCGTCATCGTCTTTTGTCCACAAATGTGCGTGCGTGCGTGTGTGTGTGTGTGTGTATTGGAATTGCATTTGCATTTGGTTGCGGTTAAGGTTAACCCACGCCCTGCACACACACACACACGCACACATATTGCGAATGTATGTGCTGTTGTTGTCGTTTGTCTGTTGTCCTGCTTTCGTCTTCGCTATCGTCATCCTGCCATACAGCCAAGGCCAAAATGTTCTCGTTCTTGTTCTCGTTCTCGCTGCCGCTGCCAACTAAGCCTCGGGCAGCGGCTTCAGCTCCCTTATCTGCTTGATCAGATAGGCCTTCTCATCGTTGAACTGCTCGTCCTCGGATCGATCCGTATGGAAGCTGGTCAGAAAGTCGACCAGTTTCGTTTGATTGCGCAGCAGGATGTCCAGTATCGGTTTCGGTTTGTTCGGATTCGCGACAAACACTTTGAAGACATGAAACGCCTCGAACTGTATGTTGCGCGATCGCTCCTTGAGCATGTTCATCATCAGCTTCAGGTTCTCTGGCTCCGATATATATCGCGTCATAACGGTGAAATTGTGCCTGTCCAGCAGCAGTTCACCGAGCAGCTTCAGACTCTGGCGTCGTGTCACATAGTTCTCCGAGTTCAACAATCGCTGATAATGCTGGGCAAAGAACTTGTCATAGTTGGCGTCCAGAAATTCGGCGCACAAGAGCTTGTGGCGTGTCAGCAGCTCCTTGAACGTGGAGAAGGCATCGGAGGCGATGTCAAATGTTGACACTTCCACATACCGAAAGAACTTAAAGAACTCATCCGAATGCAGCATGATCTTGGCCAGCGCCTCGTAGCGTGCGCATTCGCGCAGCATTGTGCCCGAATTGAGGGCTATCTCCGGATGCGCATCCTCATAGCCGGCCATCAGTGTAAATAATATTTCCGGTTTCGTGCATATATATTCCACTGTGGGCGAACGGGTGCCAATCTGCCGGCGCAGCACATTATTAAATATGAGCGCCACATGCTTCTTACCCTCAAAATCGATGCGATGCAGATTCTGTATTAGCAGTAACAGTAAATTACTGTTATACAGCTCCTGCGACAGCTGGGCAACCACATAGTCCGCTGGCGGTTCCGCATCGCTGCTGCCGTACAGCATATTCTTGATAGATACCAGATTTTTGCTAACATCCTCCTGCGCCTTCTCCACCTTCCGATCACCCGACTCCAGTGCGTTTATCGCCTCCTTCAGCGACTTGACCAATTCGGCAGGCGTCTTCTGTGATTTACCAAACAGTGGCATTTTAATGCTGCTTTTGCTTCTGCTGCTGTTGCTGGCTGACTTTCCTCTTGTTGTTGCTGCTGTTGCTGCTGCTGCTGGTGCTGCTGTTGTTGTCGCAATTGGTTTGCTGCTGGTGCTTGGTTTACTGCTGATTCGTTTGTCCAATTACTGGTTTGCATACACAAAACAATGCTTGGCTATATATCACAGTATAAATAATATTCTATTATTATATATTAGTTCGTCTTTTTTCCTCTATCTCTTCTTCTTTTCTTTATGAAAAAAAAGAACGAATGCCAAACAGAAATGTTATTTAACATAACAGCGACAATAACATTACCATTTGCGGTTATGTTATTCACAGCGAGCATTATTTTATACAAGCCAAGATATACCATTGTTTGTTTTATGACACAAGCACAAAATCAAAAGTGATAACATTTTTAGTCTAATATAATGTAAGTTGTTTATATCTATATATTCACGTTCTGTCGAGAGGTCCAGTAAGGTTGAAATTTAAATTCAACAGCAGCGAAAGGGCTGCGTCAATGTCACTAATTAGAGGGCTGCACTACAACACTATCGCAAACGGCGCAAATAAGCAAGTTCAGCTTCGGGCTAGTGCTGTGAAATAGTCATATCGATAAGAATTTATCGATGCATACAAGTTGAGTATTACGAAACTATCGATAGGGCGGGATTTTTACATTTAAATCAAAGCTTCCACTGTGAAATCTTAAGTAAATTAAATTGCTAACAAATTGACAACTTGAATTGGAATATGAATTTATCAACTATTTCCATATGGAGACAAAAAAGAGATATTTGTTTTGCGCTCTTAAAACTTATACAACTCAACGCATTTAGTTTTAAATATCATTTTATTTCTCCATGAAGTATTTTGCATCCTTTCATTTTTAAATAATATATATGCTCTAAGCGCATTCAAACGCACAGATGTTATAGAAGTTACAGAAATATAGTATTTATATATATATATATATATTTATATATAAATATATGTTTTGAATGCACATTGTCTTTTGTCTGTTATTGGGGGATAGATATTTTGGATAAATGTGAAATATATATATATTTTTGTTATGCACATCCATATTAATATGTATGTCAACTTTATATATGACCCGCCCTAATGTTGATCCGCAGCTATGTATATGAAATGAATATTTATTTGGTTTTTTTTTGTCGTGTGAGTTGTGTGTGTGTTTGTTTTTACGTATAAAAGTAGTTTTAAAATCCATAAAATATCAGATAATTACAATTTGTTGTTGTGTATAAGTATGTATCTAAAAAGCATTTGCCACCAATTTAATTTGTTTTTTGTTTTTTTTTTACCTTGCATTGTTCAACATAAACTAAAAAATAAGTTCATTTAGTCTTTGCAACTAACAAATACATATACATATATATATAAATATAAATCTTTCGAGTAGTCGTTAATAATAATATCTTTGGGCTTTGCTACTGTTTATAATTTATGCCAAGTAGTACACATAGATCATTTTGCATTTTGATGTATTTATGTAGGTATTACGAGTACTAAAACACGAAGAAAAGTCTAAACGTTGTAAATTGAGTTTTCGATTTAGAACGGGCAATCGTATTACATATAATGTACGCACGTATTCAATTATATATTTATATATATATATGTATCTTGTATAGGTATACTAAAAACACTTTTACCGACTAGTAAATATATATATATATGTAAAATGTATGTATATATATATGCGTGTGTGTGTGTGTGTGCAGTATAATTACTAATTTATTGAGATATTCTATGAATATATATTTCATTCATTAATTCATGCACTCAAACTGCAATCCATATGCACTTCTATGTCTTTCAATGTTTATAAAAACGAAGCTTTAGCTTGATTGAAAAAAAGGATGATAGTGGAAAAAGTTGTGTGTGAAGTGGCATTTTTTTTGTGTATATATATATATATATAATTTAGAATTAAAAAAATAGAAGACGGCGTTTAGTCGGAAAATGCCTATATAGAAGAAATTTGCTTTGCAACTCAGTTTTGAAGCCCACTCACTCGCGCTCTCTCTCTCTCTCTCCCTCTCTCTATTATTCTCCTTCACTTTCTCTCTCTCTTTCCCTGTCTCCCTGTCACGATATAAGCGGATGCATCGGATATATGACTAGATGTATGTATAATCGCTACGGCTACTAAATACTACGGTAGTCGGTACTACATGCTACCAACTACTATATATAGTATATGTATATATATATATATATTTAGTTATTAATAATTAATAATAGTTGTAGTTTCTTTTTGTTGTTGTTGTTCTTTTGTCTGTTGCCGCCTGCGCCTCTTCGCTGGGCCTTGCAGTTAGGTCTTCCTTTAGTTCAATCCATTTGTCAGTTCCAGTTCGTTGTGTGTGTTTCCGTGGGCCTCTCCGGAAGATGGGGGATGGTGGGAGCAATGTGGCTATATATATATACGTGTGTACATATATATCGTATCACTGTGGTTGCTTGCGCTTGATAAAATTGCCCTCGGCGTCCAGCCAAATGGCGGCGCCGTTGTTGTCGGCCGCACCGCTCCGCTGTGCGTCCATCCCCGTTCTTATCATTTACCTGTGCAGGGCATTCGATATCTGCTTGAGGGACTGGCCCACCTCGCCCACCAGTCGCTCGTTGTCCTGCACATTTTTGCTGCCCGCGGTGCGCAGATGCTGCGATTGCGTCTCGACGCGCGTCACCAGCTCACGAAAATGGAATTTCGAGTGCGGCGGCATCGATTCATTTTCCGCAAACACCACGCACGAGTTCTGCAATATGTTCAGCTTGTCGCTGAGCTGCAGCCACTGCGAGGCCGAAATGGCATTCACTGGATGCTTGAGTGAACCCTCCAGCAGCGTGACCAGCTCCAGTATGCTCTCCCTTGAGATTTGCGTTGAATTGATGAGGCTGTTATCAGCCCCGCCGCCGACGCCGCCACCGCTGCCCACGCCCACGCCAATGCCGGCTATTTTGGCAATGGGCGTGGCATATATAGTCAACTTGGTGGGCTTGTGCGGCACCGCGGGCTTAGTCTGGCCCGCTCCCCCGCTGTTCAGCTTGTTGTTGGCATTGCTTTGGCTTGTTGGCTGCTGCTGCTGCTGCGGATTGGCGGCGGATGAGGGTGAATTGGAGTTGGAGTTGGATTGGTACTGTAGCTGCTCGCTGCCATAGAGCGATTGCGTCATGTGCTCCGCCTGCTGGTCGGCTGCTGTCTGCTCCTCGCTGCTGCTGCCCTCGGCATCTGTGAAGATTTGCGTTGAAAGAGATGTTTTTATTGCTGTTGTTGTGGGACTTGTTGCAGCTAATTTTGTGGCAACTGCTGCGGCTGCTGCTGCTGCTGCGGCTGGCTGGGACTGTGCTGTTGTGGTTGTGCATGGAGTGCTGCTAATTGGGGGCGGTGGTGGCGGTCCCGCCGGCGGCGGTTTAATGCCAAACAGTTTGGCATTGACAACGGTCTGGGCTGCCTTTAGGCCATATTTGGGTGACAATTGGGCGGTCTGTGCCGCTTGTGGGATTGAGGTGCTCGCATAGTCGCCGCTGGCTACCGGCGGCGGCTGCTCCCAAAGTTTCTTTAAGCTATTAATACTACCTGTGCTGCGCCGCTTGCCAGCGTCTGTCACGGTGCCAGTTTCGCCGTAGCCGGCGCTGGCGGCATCCGCATCCGCATTCGAGTTGTTCACATCGATTTTGATTTCAGTCTTTTGATTTGCAGCTAACTTTTTGCCATTTCCGGTTTCATCCTTGCGCATGCTGCAATTGGCATTGGGCGAATGTTGTTGTTGTGGCTGTTGCGAAGGCTGTTGCACCTGTTGCGGCGGCTGCTGTGGCTGCTCCTTGTCCACTTTGCGCAGATGCGCCTTAAAGTCAATTATATTTGAGGGCTGCTCGGCCTTTGGCATGGGCGCATTCAGTTTCTTCGGCTCCACTTTCTTCAGCTGCGCCTTGAAGTTGTTGTTGTTGCTGCCGTTGCTGTTGCTGCTATTATTGCAGTTCCCATTGGTCAGCTTCGTCTGCTTGGGCAGATTCATGCTCTCGGCTAGCTCGGTGACAAGCTGTGCGACGGGATCAACAACCGCGGCCGGCGGTGCACTGCCATTGGCATAGCCAACGGTTGTTTCGGCCGGCTTGCCCGCCGACTTAATCTCCGTGATGAGCTTCTCTTTGAGATTCAGACTCTTCTCAGCTGGCTGGGCTGCTGCTGCTGGTGGTGGCGCCTCGGGCGGCGTGCCCAGCGAACTGCACGAGTCCGTCGATGGCTCACGTTTACGCAGCGAGACACCGAAACGGGAACTGGCCTCCTCGACACTGGGTGCCGTATTGCTGACATCGTTGCTGCTGCTGTGCTGCGCATGCAGATGCTGTTGTATGGCCTGGACGGCGCTCTCGGGCGCTGGCGGCGGCGGTGGTGGCGGCAGTGCCTCGAATTCCTCCAGCGGCGGCGGCGGAAACTCCAGATTGGCCAGCGCCGGCTGAGCAATGCCGCCGCCGCCACGTTTTGGCGAATTACTGCTGCTGCCGGCGGCGCGAAACGATGAGAAGGTCATCATGGTGCCCTCCGTGGTGGTGCGATGTCGCTGCAGCTTATTGAGACTGGCGGCTGCATTGTTCTGCATGGTCACGCCGCCCGACGAGTTGCTTCTGATCATCTGCTGTGGCTGCGCTGGCTGCGCCTGCTGCTGCTTGCTGGCCACGGGCACAGTGGGCGGTGCGCGTGTTGGCGGCGTGGCATGGCCATTAGCCGATGTCTCCGTGTTGCTGCTGCTGCTATTGCTGCTGCTGCTGTCCTCCAGGCTGTCCAGGAAGGCGCCAATGCGCGCCACCTTCGGCAAAGTGCCATACCGATTGACGACACGCTTCACATTCATCACCTCCAGAGCGCCCACGGTGATGGGATGAGCGGGCAGCACGGGTGTTCCGCCATTGCCATTGGTCGTGATACTGCCATTGCCTGGCGTCAGTGGTTCCCGGGCGGCAGCCGGATGTTGCTGGGAGCGTTTGCTCTGGCGCGTCTCCAGGCCACGATTGCCCATCACGGGCCGCTTGAAGGAGCTGTGCTGCTGCGAGGAGCGCGGTCCAATGCCAGCCGAGACGCCGCCATGCAGCGAATGCTGCATCTTGTTGGGCGGCGTGGCGGCTGCTGTCAGGCTCTGCTCCAGGCTGTCGCCGGTGGCATCTGTATCGGGATCCGCAGCCGGATCCGTTTCCGAGTCATAGCGCTGCGTCAAATTGTTGATGTCGCGCGTGAGACCTAAAAGCACAAATATCTCCATTAAACACCAGAGCTTAACATGTCAAAATCATGCGCGTGCTGGGGATCTAGGTATTGGATTAGCTTGGGAGCTGGAGTCGTGGTCGTGGCGACAAACCCATTTTTGCTCAATATTTGTCAACACCAAACAAAAGTTAAAGGCACTCTACAAACCAAATAAAAATAATCAAAGAAACCAGCAAAAACATAAAGCAAAAATTAAATTCAATTTACAAACTAAGAAACTTAATCGTATACTTAAAAATAAAACACCAAAAGCTAAATGAATATAGTTATGAGAAAGGTAACAAAAGAAAAAAAAAAATATATTTTGGGTATTTACTATGGTATCATCACAAAAAGGCACGACAGAGATTGTTCTCTACAAACTATTACTTGAATTTATGAAAATCGCATAGAAGGGCGAGATAACGGTAAGATAGAAGGCAATTGCAGCACAACTGATGTCATTTACAGTTATGAAATTCGCATAGAAGGGCGAGACGCAACGGATGTTATTCGCAGACAAATAAAGTTAGCTTGAAAGTTAGATTTTGGAATATTTTAAGAGTAGCTCTAGCTCTTTTAGACAGACGGAAATGCATCTATATCAATGTCTATTGAAATCTTGTTTGGAAAATATCTCCTAGTTGCTTTTATTTAGCGCTATTTTTGTGAGTACATAGATTCCACTAGTAGATGCTCCAAAAATAAAATATAAAAGCTTTTAAAAAATGATAAGAAATACAGAAAAACATAAAATTTAGAAAAGGATTCATGAAATCACATAAACAAGAATAAACAAGAATACCATATACAATATTTTGAAATGATTTTCCTTTGTGCAACACAAACCAATTAAAACGAAACATAAATTGTAAATAGGAATTCTTACGCCATTGACAAATACCTCGAAATAGGATGTCGTAAAGGAAACTACTGCAGGAGGATGATTTTTTAATCGAATACGTTTGTTGTTGTTGTTGTTGTTGTTGTACTGGTTGTAATAACAGTTGTTTTTGTTGTTGTTGTTGTTGTGTACGTATTTGTGTCTGGGTTGGAATTTGGGTTTTAAAATTTCTACATAGGGTCTGGCTTAAAATGTTGTTGGAGTTGAAGTGGAAGTTTCTACTACTACCATTCGTGTTGAGCTCATCGATAAAGTTGCGTGCATCCTCCTCGCGATATGTCGAGTCCCGACTGCTAGAGAGCAGGCTGTCAATAAAGAGAGAGAGCAGCATTAATAGATTGTATGGGATTTATAGAAGAGAGCCTTACCTGGTGCGCTTGGGCGGAGCTGGGGCCTGTTTGCCTTGTTTGTTGGTGGTGCGACGCATTTGCACATTGCCCTTGCCCTGGCTGGAGAAGGTGCTCAGCTTGGTAGACGTGGAGCCGGTTTCTGTGAGATTGTGCCAGATATGTGAGTAATGATTCGTTTCAATGGACAACAATGATTCACCTGACATGGGCGTGCTCGCCAGCTGCTGTTGCTGCTGCTGTTGCTGTTGCTGGTGGTCAACGCTGGGCAGGCCTTTCTTGACCATTTGTGGCGTCAGGCTGAGCGAAGCGGACGCTGAGGAGGAGGCGCTGGCCGTCGCTGTGGCAACACCAGCCGCTGCTTGGGAGCCTGAGCCGATGCCGGAGCCGGTGGCTGTGGCATTTAGCTGTTTCTCGACCGCTTCGGTGATGGACGATTCCTGCGGAGCGAAGAAGGAGAGACGTGCAGCACGTGGATCATTATTGCTATCACTACTGATGATTGCGAGACTATCACATTGGTTGCGCTGGCATTCCATGAGCGACGGCGATGCAGACGCCAATTGAAATCAAAGCTCAATGCCATTGTCGTCATCATTGTCGTCATTGTCGCCATCGTAATCATCATCGATATCATCGACGTCATCATCATCATCATCATCATCCCACACCTCGAATTCGACATCACCGTCACCCACCTGAAACATGTGCTCCAGCGCATGGTGTATGCTCTTGAACGTGGGCCGATCCGCTGCATCCCATTGCCAGCACTGCCGCATTAGATCGTACACCTCCGGCGGACAGCCCGGCGGGCGCTCCATGCGATAGCCCTTCTCAAGCTTATGGTAAACATCGGTTAGATCAATGCCGGGATACGGCGACATCCCGTATGTCGCAATCTCCCAGAGCAGCACACCAAAGGCCCACACATCCGACTTGGTGCTAAACTTATTGTATGCCAATCCCTCGGGGGCGGTCCACTTGATGGGAAACTTGGCGCCTGCATGCGCCGTATACGTATCATCCCGCATCAGACGCGCCAGCCCAAAATCGGCCACCTTGACCAGCTTGTTGTCACCCACCAGGCAGTTGCGTGCCGCCAGATCACGATGGATATAATTGCGCGACTCCAGATAGCTCATGCCCGACGCTATCTGCGTGGCCATATACAGCAGGGCCACCGCGTCCAGTGTCTCCCTGCCCGCCGAGCGCAAGAAGTCCAGCAGATTGCCATGCGACATGAACTCTGTGATGATGTAGAAGGGCGGCTCACGGGTGCAGACACCTGAAAAAAATACGTATACGTGAGTATTTATTCAATATTAAATATACAGTTAAGTTAAGAATCCGTTTTCTCATCTGCCTGCTTGACTGACTGATTGATTGATTGACGAACTGTGTGACTGAATGGCTGACTGATTGATTGAAGATCAACAAATAGTCTTAATTGGGGAATAGGAAGTTCTCATGAAGACCCCGTCAAAATCGGGTGCTCTTCATCAATTCAACTCAGGTAGTAGATGAGAAAAGGGATACTTGGTGCTTCACAATTTCCCACCGATTAGCTGTACGAGATTTGGATGCTTCATCTCCTTCATGATGGCCGCCTCCTCGAGGAAGTCTTTGAGCGCCATGGTATCCTCCTTGAGCGTTTTGACGGCCACCGTGTTGCCATAGCGCTTCCAGACCGCCTCGTACACCTCGCCGTATTGGCCGCCGCCCAGTTTGTGCTTCATCATGATGTCCGTGCGGCAAATCTCCCACTCATCGGGCTCGGGACTCAATGGAAAGACTGTGGGTTTGTTTTGCTTGGGTGCCGGATAGAGCAGCGGCGTGATCAGACCGTGACCCTCGTGCGGCACACTATGATGATGCACTAGCTCGGCGAGCGTATTAAATTTGGCCTCCTGCGTGACAAAGACTTTGCCATCTGGATCTTCGGAGATGCGGTAGTGATAGACGCGACCCTCATATCTGGAAGGGATTGTTTGGATTAGTTGATGCGTGTGGATTTATAGCAGAGCGTGTAGCATACCTGAGACTGATGCTGCGCTGCCCGGGTGAGCTCTCGCTCTCGCGCACCAGGAAGCTGCCATTGATGCCGGAGCTGAGCAGATACTCGGCGGCATTACGGGAGATGGGTCCATGATACCAGGAGTGCTTCTCCAGGGAGTTCAGCGGCGTCACATAGTTGGAGGGCACCCAGCCCACGTTGCCGGAGTCGGAGTGAGCCTCACACCATTCTCCGGATTTGTTGTAGCTGAGTATGCGCACCTGTTCGCCCTTTTTGAGGCTCAGCTGATTCTCGCCGCCCGCCTGAAAATCGTACAGCGCCACAAATAGCTGAGGATCATCCTCCTCGGGTCCGGGTGCCAGCAGATTCTCCTTGGAGGTCCAGCGATGCGCCGACTCGAACACAGATGTCGCCGAGCTGTGCACGCCGCCGCCCAATGGAGCACCGAGCACCGGCGATTCCTGGCTCTGTAGCTCTGCGGCATCCGCCAGAAGCGCGGCCGCTGTGCTCCCGGCCGGAATGTGTGGCAGCGGACGCGACTGGAGCAGCGCCTCTGCAAATGCACAAAGAATGACAATGGGTGAGCGAGAGAGCAAGGTGAGTGAACGTTTAAATCAATCTGCCTGGTCACGAAACAATGCGCACAATGCGACCGACGTTCGCTGGCAAAGGTAAACTCGTTTTTCCTCTCACATCACAACACACAGGAATGCGGGCATTACGAGAGTCGGTAGAGAGTGTGGGGAGAGGGTTAGGGGGGCACAGCTCCCTAAACTCTCTTTCATTGAAAACAAAAAAATAAATAAATTATGCATAGAACGGCGCATAAAAATTACACCAAACGCTGCACAGGAACAGAACAGAGCACGAGCACGATTCATCGTCCCAGTTGGCGTCACATTTATTGTGGGAAGTTCTAACAGATTTCACCAACTATGTATCTTTTTATTCGTATGTACTTGTATCTGTATCTGCATCTCTATCTGTATATGTATCTGACGGATGCACGACACCAGAGCAAAGCGGACTGCGAGGCTGATATTTACCCTTGTTAAAGGCATTTCAGCTTTGAGCTGTGGTTTGCGCAATTCAATTTGCTTTGTTATTTCTATTATTATGGCTAAAATAAGGTAATTTGAAGTTACAGGAAATTGCGTCTATTCGCTTGTACTATGCCATAAAGTTTGCGAATCGAACCCTTGACAAGATATATTATAATAAAAAGTTATATTATCTCAATATAACTTCATAAAATAATCCATTTACTTTATTTTCTTGGTGTTTAGATCCCTAAAGTTATCATAGTTCTATATTTTCATACTCTTGCTTAGTTTTAAGAGACAGATATATGGATAGATAGATAGATAGAAAACTAGATGAAATCTTATCAGAGCTGATCCGGAGATCGGAGCACATTATTCAATTACTTCCATACAAAATAAAGAGATTCTCGGCATACTTTTGTTTTTTAAATAATGATTATCTGTATAATATTATTCAAATAATATCAGATATCTAAGCCTAAGATATATAGTTATTATAAGAAAATCTTTTAGATGATAAGGATAGGAATATTTTCTTGTATCCGGCAAGGCAAGGTCTTCAAGTATTTTAGGCTTTTCTTTGATTAACAATTTCCTTCTCAACTTTGATATTCATGTGATACTCATTATTTTAGGTATCTTATATTACAGTACTCAAATTGAAAGACAGCTTTGAAATCAAGTCTCAAAGGGAAGCCATTAAAGCTGACAGTTTGTCAGCTTGAGTATTTTCCATCTATTTATAGCCGGGCTTGCGTCTAGAGTATTTCATCTTCAGCTTATCCGATCTCCGAACCCGCAATGATCTTCTCTATTTGACGGGCATCACACAAAAATAATTGAGAAATTCACATTTACAACGGTTCTTTTTCATTAAGCAGCCACTTCCGTTGGCACTCAGATTCTGGGCGAGCGTATGCCCCGCTCCTCAGGCTGCACACGACGACGCTTTTCCCCATTTTCCGCTAGACATATATGATTTGGGTGCACTCTCTCCCCCTCTCTCTCTCGCTTGAAATTAGTGTTGAATGTGGGTGCGCTGCGATTCCGTAAGCCATTAAACCCAAATAATAAAATATAATAAAATATACTTGAGAAGGGTTCCCGGTCCCCTGTTCCCCCCCCCCCCCCCCTCCCCCCTTGTCATCAATTGCCCATCGCATATTGTTAATTTATGCGCGCGAGACAGGAAATATTAATAGCAATAGCTAGTGGGTAGTTCCAGAGGCAGAGAGAGCGGAAGCTTAGACCCTCTAAAATTATCATGTTGGTCCGCAAAACCGGGGCGCGTTTCCAAGCGCGGCTTGGGCGTCGCGTCTGGCCAATCCATTAGAGATTAACCTGTGACGACAGCCCAGCCCTCCCGCCCGTCCGACTGGGCATATATTCAATTATACTTTATATACGATTCACGCATGGACCTCCGGTGAGTCACGTGAAGTATACTGGAATCGGGTCTGATTTATATTTATGTATAATTAACGCACAAATAGAATATGTTGACTCAGAAATCGTGTACATTATTTGAAAAGACTCTAAATTGGGAAAAGTTAAGAGGAAGAATTTCTAGGAATTTCTAGTTGATGTAAGATTAAAATTTTTGCTAGAATTGTTTTCGCTTGAAGTGTGTTTCTAGCGAAAATCTATAGCTAAGACGTTTATGATATAGTATAAGTTTAGTTAAAAGATCTATTGCTGAATTTTTTTACCTAATCTGTAAAATTTTCATATAAAGTGCATTGTCTACGGAAACTAATAGTAATATATAAGATATATAAGATTATTGTTTGTTATTGTTGAAAATTAAGCTCGGAACAACTAAAGCTTCTTCTCTTTCTGAGATCTGGAGCTTCTTGGCCGTCTTTCACTTTGTATAAAAATGGATTTATTATTGAACTTCAAGAAATTTGATAAGTTTTAATGAGGAATTCTTGCATATTAAATTTTTGGGATAGAACTTTTAAGACTTAGTTTTATTTTCTTCAAAAGTGAGTTTTTTTATATTGTACTTCACGGAATTCTATGCTTTATCTTTATAAAAACTCTACCTAGATAGATATCTTATATAAAGAACTTTGTCTAGATCTATTGTAAGACATATTTTTAAACCACATTCTGATATCATTCTACTGCCTACCTTCGACCAGAGATTTTGATCCTCCCTGAGGATTATATGCTTTTATTATATTATTAGATCTAAACATATTTCTCATATAATAGCTTTATTTATATGAGAAATATGTTTAGATCTATTGTAAAACACATTTTTAAAGCTCACGCTAATAAGTACTTTAGAGTACTTTAGAAGCTGTCCTAAATCAAGCCCATTTCGACCAGAGATTTTCATCTTCAGGGGTACTCTATACTTTATATACATATTAACTTGGATCTTGAATCTAGCTTTACATATTTTAAGCACATTTTTGTAAGTACTTTAGCGTACCTTCGAAATCAGTGGCTTTTTTCAAGAGAGATTTCGATCAGTTGTACTTTTTTTTTTTCATTTTTTTAGCGACCCAAATATTTGCAACCACTACAGATTTATCATGCATTATATCAATAGATTGATTCTATAATTATTAACAATGACACTACGTTTAAATTTTGTTACCTAAATTCATGTGATATTTGCCGGGATGGCCGCGAAAAGAGCTGTGCTTGGTACCTGCAGAGAATAAGAGAGAGAATCAGAAAAAAAGCACGTAGTACAGTGTGACAAAACGATGAAATGAAAGAATCAAATTATGAAACTTTTTTTTTTTTGGTTTTTTGGGAATTATTTTAAATTCATATTTTTGTAATGGACTTTTATACAATGACTTGGATGATAGTGAAGGGCGCCCAGTTGAACCTTATATAGATTCATATATATATATTTATATATATATATATATGTGCAAGCATCTAAATATATACACGCTTATAGACATAAATCTATTTACAGTTAGAATGACATCAAAGCGGGAGAAAAAAAAAAGAAAGAAAGAAATACTTATTTATACGCTCTGGAAGAACTCTGGAAGAAAGCTAAAAGCCAAAGCCAAAGCTGGAGGCCAATTAGAGCTTCGGCCACAAACAAGCTGACAACAACAACAATAACAACAAGCTGACAACAACACTAACAACAACAACAACAACAACAAGAAAGTCATGTTAAATGCTGTAATCTTGAGCAAAGGGGCTAGAAAATAAGAAAATGTATCTGACGGATGCGCAAGCAATTTTTACAGCTCAACCGTTGAAGTTATTACGCGACCGCGACCACGCCCCCTCTCCCGCATCTAGAAATGTGACAAAAAAAAAATAGTTGTTGTTCGCCCTCATCCCAAATGCGTTGCAAAGTGTTTGGCAAACGAATTGGGGCCAACGAACTGAAAAGTCGCGCACATCTCTCCTCGAGCCAAAGTCGGATACATGCGCCAGCTACTTGTGGCGAATGCGAGTTATTAGCGAGGAATTGGAGCACAGAGAGTTATGCTCAGATTTTGTGAAATGACGCACAGCTAATCATAGATGTAGGGGAGAGGCGGCTGGGTGGGAAAGTAGGGGGGACGTGCTGGTTGCAGCTTATCTGCCATCAGCTTTGCGGCGCAAGTAAATATGCCAACTGCAGCGGAAAATTTGCAGTGCCATTGGCTAAAGATAGCGCTAAGAGGAGGGCGGGTCAAGGAAAATCCGCTTAAGGGGGCTTAGCTAAATATTTTATGCATATATAGATATTTATTATTATCAAGAGTCTAGATTGAATGGCTCTTAAGTTTCGTCTTAAGCCGCGTCCTTCGATTTAGTTGGCAGCCGGCGCAAATTAATAAACGGATACACTTCAATCAAAGACAATATAAACAGTTGTTTGAAGAGCGAAAAGCCAGATGAAAAGCCAGTTGAAAGGCCAGGCTAGAAATCAGCTAGTCTTTGTTTTTATAATGTCTTTGATTCAATCGATAGAAAAGCTGCTGCTTAAACTAACTACATTATACGTGCGATTTCAGGGCCATGAACACGAGAGTCTGTCTTCAGTATAAAGAACAGGGTATAACAAAAAAGAAAAGGTTTTGTATTAATTTACTCAAGTAGTTCCTAAGTAAAACTATTTTTAATGTCAAGCAAGAGTGTCCGACTAGGAGATACCCTGTGCCCGAGCTTTTTACACACACTTTATCTCCCTTCACACATACACAAAAACAACACACAGTTACACACACTAACGCACGCCGTTAGCTGCTAACTTCACTTACAGCCAGTGCTTCTTCTTTTCCTAATACCATACTTTGCTTCTTCTTTTCTATATGCCATACTACCTATGAAGAATGCATTCCTGCTTAACTTCGGCGTTTATAGTCCGATCTTTATGAAATTTTCAGTACACAAATATTCCATGCTAATATGTCTACATACCAAAGCCCAAGGCTATACCTCGTCTTTTTTTTTAAATTATTATTTATTGCTTACAATTTCGAGATTTTAACGTTTCGCTAGCGGAAAATGTGTAAAAAAAGTAATATTTATAATTGAAAGCAAACAGCTTTGCGCGGGAAAGGCCGGAAAAAACGCGCTGAAGCATATGTATATATAAATATGTACTTTTACGAGTCAACATTAAATGACTCGTTAAGTTTAACTTGTGCCACGCCCCGTGTCTCTGCCAATGCGACTTGTCCTTTGTTAGCTGGCATTAAAATTGATGCATTTGCTATTTATAATAGCCCATTCCGCTACCCATTTCCCATCTCCATTCTTTCGAGTTGCTCACTCGCTCACATCGATGTGTGATTTATTTGAATGCAAGCGCAAAAGAAAATGTCTTAAAGCAGCCGTCGCTCATTCAGTCGCTGGGCTCCATTCAATAATTCACTCAAGAGACCGTCAGCTTGGGCCATTAGTTACCATTGTCATTCATTCATTAGCTGCTTCACAGTTCATTCATTCATTCATTCGTTTTGTTAGCGGATTTGTTGTCGATTTGTTGTTGTTGTTGTTGTTGTTGGCCCTTAGTTTGTAGTTTGTAGCTTTTGCGTTTGAGCACGTTTCGTTTTTCTATTTTTTTTTAGTTTTGCTACAGTTCTCAGTTTTGTTCTTTTTGTCGTTGCAGCTTCGAGAGACCTCTCCCATCGCCCACGTCTGGCTCAAGGGCTTTTGTGTCATGCCCTGCATTGGCTTTGGTTTTGGCTCCGGGTCTAGGCAGTTGGCAGTTGCCTTTGGCAGTTGCCTTTGGCAGGCTTCGGGGCTTCGCTTGTCCGATTTCATTGACATCGCCTTTGGGGCCAGGTAAGCAGCCCGCCAGACCGTTGGCCATTCAGGGCCTGCAGTCAGCAGTAATAAACTTTTACGGGTTAAATTTAATTAGTCATTTGTCTGGCTTCCGTTGCTGCAAATATGAATACCAAACTGAAGTATTGCAAAAATCGTTGCTCCGATTTCTTCACCCTTGACCAATGCCAAAAGCCGTGCCAGCTTTGATAAACCAAATTGGTTGCACTTTTAATTATGCAATTAGCTACACTTTAATTTGGTTAATGAACTTTACTTCCGATTCTCAAAGGTTAGTTAAAACATCATTAATGTTCATCTTGAATACCATTTCATGGTTTAGCCGAGTTGATATAGTTACAATAGGAACAATAGGTCAAAAAAGATATATTGACCTCGTATGTAAGCAAAATCTTATCAACATCGGGCCACAATATAATATAGCTTTCATAGAAACGATTGATCGAAAATGAAGTTCTTGTATGAACAACTTTTTTGTTTATTAAGATATTATAATTATCAATATCGCACTACTATATTATATGGCTATATAGGAAGAATCGGTTGAAAAATTAGTTTTGGCATAGCAAACTATTCCGTTTTCCTAAATACTTTCATCAAACATATCTTTGTCTACAAGGGTATTTAATGTTCGGCATGCCGAAGATATCCTTACTTTCTGTTTTCTTTTTTTTTGGACACAAATGTTCTTCTCAGGCGCAATTTACCAAATATTTAAGCATTTTCTACTACGCAATATGTGTGTCCTTATGTAAGGACCATGCCATATGTTTATCTAGTAAACGAATCAAGACAACTTTTTATTACTTCCCCCCTCTAAAGTTAATTTTTCAATTTGACATCGCATGTTTAGTAACCGACACTTGGACATAATGTTGAGAATGTGAAGGAACTTAATTTAACTGGCATTTACATATGTACCCATGCATACATAAGTGTGTGTACATACATATACATATATATATCTAGGTGCAAAAAAAGGGTACCTCCCGTGGAGGCCACAAAAACCAACAAAGTGCGAAAAATGTGCGACGAAAAACTAAAGCGAACAAGAAATGTGAACATTGAAAAAAATAATGCTGGTAAAGTAAAAATGAAATGAAAAAGAGAGAAGATGCCAGAAACAAAGGAAAAGGCATTTCAATGGCCCGAAGGGTGCGGGGGGTGGACGGGGGAACTAGAGAATCGAGGCATGGGAATGGGTTGGTGTGTGAGGCAGGAGGCACAGTCGTCTGGCAAATCCACCCTTGGCAGAGAGGGAGAGACTCGTCGTGACTCGGCGACTCGACTTGGTGAAGCCGCTGGCAATTTTTTTTACCACTTTTGTAAGGATTCCATTCGAAGGCTAGTCCTGGTCCTGCTCCTGCCACTGCTTCTGGCCCGGCTCCGTGTCGTGACGTGCTTCTGTGTGACGCAGCGCTGCAGGCGTGCGTCAAGCTTGGCCACGCCCCCAAAACCGTTGCACATATACACACAGAGGCTGGCCATATGTTGGCTGATGAAAATTAAGCATGTGCATTAAACACACACACACATATACATTTAAGAGCCAGTCACAAAATAAATCAATAATGGAAAAACTTTACCCCAAGACAGAGACGGAGACAGACTCCGGCATTCGTTTGGCAAAAAGCCCTCATTATTTTACATCCCATCATGGCGAGTGCAAATTAATTGAATGCCAGTCGCAGCAGAGCGGCCGGAGATGAGATTTGTGGCGGGCACTAGACATTTTCTAGAGAAGGTTTATATCGATTGACGTGGCACGGCACATGCTGGTCGAGATTGTGGCTGCCACCTAAAATTGTGCAACAACAACAACAACAACCACTATGCCGGCGTGTCCTTGCCTGAGAGCCAAACAATTGTTGGCATTGAAATGGCAGCTGAATAGAGCATCAACAAATGCTCCTAATTACACTTTTATGCACTCGGCTTTTGTGAAAAGCCATTGAATACACATAAAAAGAAAGAGAAAGAGAGGTACAGACCGAAATAGAGTGAGTGAGAAAGCGAGAGAGATTGACGTCAAGTGCTTAGCAAATATGCATCACATAAGCCCCATTCATAATCAACTATCCGAGCTAACTTTAAAGGTCACCCAAGTAAGCGCCCATCTGCTGTGCCCTGACCTAGAAGCTATTGAATCGATATATGCAGATCTGAAAAGGTCCCTTCATCTGCTTTCAACTCTTCATAAATATAAAAAGTACCATGTACATGCGGGTGTAATCATCTATCATAAAGTGCTAAAAGGTCAGTCAGCAGGAGCTGCAATTTACATTGAAAAGTAAAAGGGTTAAGGGTGAAATTTTCACTGTAGTTACCTTATGTAATGAAGGTGCAAGTTAAGACGGGGTTTGAATAAACTTATTTTTAAAGATCATTGATCAAATTCATTTGAGCGGTGTTTCACACTTTCCGATATTTTGCATGCATATATGTATGCCCGCTTGTACAAACATATATGCATGCATGCTTGTTTTGTATGCATGCAAACATGCATGCATGCGTACATGTATGAATACATGTCCGGATACCTACATGCACACTAACTTACATACATACATACATGCATACATGTACACATGTATGCAAATGCACATATGTACACATGTGTGTAAATGTATATATGTACACATGTATGTACATACATATATATACACATGGATGTACATACATACCAATGTACATACAACCATACAAAACAACAAGAAAAAAAACCAAAAAAAAAAACACTACACTATTAGCTAAGCTGAAAAACTACAAAGCCTACTTGAATTCTTGAGAATCGAGGAGGAGAGCACTTGGCAGAAATTCGTTTTATTTAAATTTGCAGCATAGCAACAAATAAGCTTGGTCTGCGTTTGGAATTAGAAAACAAAAATGCATGCATACATGTATACACAAATACATTCATACACTAACACACACACACTCGACACACACATCAACACACACAAATATACATATCGTACAAAATACTTTTCTTTAATATAAACCTTTCATTTTATGATTATAATACAATTCGCCTTCAATTGCGATCCCCCTTTACAAGAGCCTAATTGGCCCCATCTTTGTGTACCCCAAAGAATGCCTTGGCTCTTGTCCAGGTGCTCGGTCAAGGTAACCACCGAAGAGCAACTGTGCTTATCCCCACTGCGGCAGACATACTCTGCACTCATCACGTGTCCGATGGTCGGTGTCCACATTTATTTGTGAATGAAATTGGCATTTAATTGTTGACTTGGCAGACGGCCGCCAAGAGAATAAAAAATATTTTAAAAAAAAAACCATTGGCATGCACATATTTGTTTTTGGTATTTCATATTATTTGTTATTGTCTGCTTTGCAGGCGCTGCTATGCAAAATATGAATCAGAATCTAGAAAGAGACGGGGCCAGACGAGGAAGCGAGTAAGCAGAACAAGTATACGTCGCGTTGGTCAAACGCAGAGCACAGCAATTGAATGAGTCAGTCTGCACAGTGAACCGAGAGTAGACGGACATAGAATGAATAACCAAAATAAAGAATGCTGCAAATATTGTATCATGAGTAATATTAGAATATAAATAACATTAACCGACATGCCACAAATATATATTCGATACGTTAAATAATAACTCTATTTGAGTATATATGAGTTATTATGTGCATATAACTGATATTTATTTGAGAACTTTTGTGTGTTAAATGAGAACATTTAGGAGTTTTGTGGAATAAGGAGAAGTCGAGATTATTTGATTCTTTTTAAGGCTTAATATGACAAGTTACACTCTGTTCCCTAATCTTTAGATGTTATATAAAATATGTCAACATAATCTCTGACCCTTCAAAATGAAACTATAAAAATAATATGTCATGAACTATTAAGAAGTTATTGCATATCTAATAATACATATTTTTATATATGCTTAATATGTTCAAACTGTTTTATGTTTCAGGAAAATCATATGAAAATCGATTAAAATGATTTATAATAAAGAATATATATTTGGCGCATTTTTCACGCCCACCCGCACCACGGTACATTCTTTTCTATGTTCTAGTCTCTCATGATATTCACGTTTGTTGTTTTGTTGCTATTTTTTTCTCGTTCTCTCACTCGATTTTCTTTGTCTGGCCTGTCGCTTGTTTTGTTTATGTTTTTATGGCTTATTGTTTATGCAGGCAACGAGTGCGTGGTATTTGTCAAGTATTTTTCAGTATTTTCAGCATTTTCTGTTGTTTTTGGCTTATTCATTTGCATTTGTTGTTGTTCTGTCTGTCAGCGACATGAATAAAACATTCAGATACCCCAACCTCCCAACTCCCAGCCATTCACAATCACATGGACAGCAATTCGCGTGGGCGTATTTTACAGATAATAAATTTAAGAAGCGATAAAAAGCGTTTGACCATAAAATTTGTAGATAAGCAAATATCAAATGAAAAGCTCACATACGAGCCCCCCAAACTCTCCAGCTCTCCCGTCTCCAACTAACAGACGTGTGAGTGGAGACAACAGAAGTAGCTATATATAGGGTCTATAACAATGGCAGAGTATTTCTTTGGTTCCCTATTCAAAGTCTGGGAAAAGATAACAAAACAAATCCGTGGGTTCTTCGTTTTTCTCTGCTTTTTTGGTTAGTTTTTATAGAAAAAAGTTGGCATTAAACTCAATTGTTGTGACCGTTTGTAGCTATTGTGAATTGTTGCGTTGGTTTTTTGAGGTCAGTTTTTTGTAACAAGATTATTATTTCATACACATTTTCATGGTAAATTACGAGTGTCGCTTATGTGGGGGAGATAAAGATAAGTTGTGGGTCTTTTGTGGTGCATCTTGCAGGAGAGCTGAATATAATATACTGGCGGGTATAACCCGCATAATATTCTCACAAATATCTTTGAAAATTAGTCTCGGACGGTAAGCCAATTTATCGCATGTATTCGTAAAGTTCTTTGAAAATAAGTTTGAAGCAAATCGGACAAAACCTAAAAACAAGCATAATTTTGCTATAGATACCAAATTGATTTAGAGGGCAAACCATGAACAAAGATCCAAAGCTCGTGAAAATCTGATGAGATTTGACCGAGTTATGGGGGTGAGAAATTTTGACCTATGTCTATATCCGAATCTAAGGGGTAAGATATTGACATGAATTTCGACAAAAATTTACCTAGTCAGATTTTAATGCCAGTTTATTCTAGAGGGAAAACTATGAGCAAAAAGCCAAAGCTCGTGAAAATCTGATGAGATTTGACCGAGTTATGGGGGTGAGAAATTTTGACCTATGTCCATATCCGAATCTAAGGGGTAAGATTTTGACAAGAATTTCGACTAAAATTTACGTAGCCATCTTTTAATGCAATTTTACTCTAGAGGGAAAATTATGCATAAAATGCCAAAGCTCGTGAAAATCGGATGAGATTTGACCGAGTTATGGGAGTGAGAAATTTTGACCTATGTCTATATCCGAATCTAAGGGGTAAGATTTTGACATGAATTTCGACTAAAATTTACCTAGTCAGATTTTAATGCCAGTTTATTCTAGAGGGAAAACTATGAGCAAAAAGCCAAAGCTCGTGAAAATCGGATGAGATTTGACCGAGTTATGGGGTTGAGAAACTTTGACCTATGTCTATATCCGAATTTAAGGGGTAAGATTTTGACATGAATTTCGACTAAAATTTACCTAGTCAGATTTTAATGCCAGTTTATTCTAGAGGGAAAATTATGCATAAAATGCCAAAGCTCGTGAAAATCGGATGAGATTTGACCGAGTTATGGGGGTGAGAAATTTTGACCTATGTCTATATCCGAATCTAAGGGTAAGATTTTGACATGAATTTCGACTAAAATTTACCTAGTCAGATTTTAATGCCAGTTTATTCTAGAGGGAAAACTATAAGCAAAAAGCCAAAGCTCGTGAAAATCTGACGAGATTTGACCGAGTTATGGGGGTGAGACATTTTGACCTATGTCTATATCCGAATCTAAGGAGTAAGATTTTGACATGAATTTCGACTAAAATTTACCTAGTCAGATTTTAATGCCAGTTTATTCTAGAGGGAAAATTATGCATAAAATGCCAAAGCTCGTGAAAATCGGATGAGATTTGACCGAGTTATGGGGGTGAGAAATTTTGACCTATGTCTATATCCGAATCTAAGGGGTAAGATTTTGACATGAATTTCGACTAAAATTTACCTAGTCAGATTTTAATGCCAGTTTATTCTAGAGGGAAAACTATGAGCAAAAAGCCAAAGCTCGTGAAAATCGGATGAGATTTGACCGAGTTATGGGGTTGAGAAACTTTGACCTATGTCTATATCCGAATTTAAGGGGTAAGATTTTGACATGAATTTCGACTAAAATTTACCTAGTCAGATTTTAATGCCAGTTTATTCTAGAGGGAAAATTATGCATAAAATGCCAAAGCTCGTGAAAATCGGATGAGATTTGACCGAGTTATGGGGGTGAGAAATTTTGACCTATGTCTATATCCGAATCTAAGGGTAAGATTTTGACATGAATTTCGACTAAAATTTACCTAGTCAGATTTTAATGCCAGTTTATTCTAGAGGGAAAACTATAAGCAAAAAGCCAAAGCTCGTGAAAATCTGACGAGATTTGACCGAGTTATGGGGGTGAGACATTTTGACCTATGTCTATATCCGAATCTAAGGGGTAAGATTTTGACATGAATTTCGACTAAAATTTACGTAGCCATCTTTTAATGCAATTTTATTCTAGAGGGAAAATTATGCATAAAATGCCAAAGCTCGTGAAAATCGGATGAGATTTGACCGAGTTATGGGGGTGAGAAATTTTGACCTATGTCTATATCCGAATCTAAGGGTAAGATTTTGACATGAATTTCGACAAAAATTTACCTAGTCAGATATTAATGCCAGTTTATTCTAGAGGGATAATTGTGCATAAAATACCAAAGCTCGTGAAAATCGGATGAGATTTGACCGAGTTATGGGAGTGAGAAATTTTGACCTATGTCTATATCCGAATCTAAGGGGTAAGATTTTGACATGAATTTCGACTAAAATTTACGTAGCCATCTTTTAATGCCAGTTTATTCTAGAGGGAAAATTATGCATAAAATGCCAAAGCTCGTGAAAATCGGATGAGATTTGACCGAGTTATGGGGGTGAGAAATTTTGACCTATGTCTATATCCGAATCTAAGGGGTAAGATTTTGACATGAATTTCGACTAAAATTTACCTAGTCAGATTTTAATGCCAGTTTATTCTAGAGGGAAAACTATGAGCAAAAAGCCAAAGCTCGTGAAAATCTGATGAGATTGGACCGAGTTATGGGGGTGAGAAATTTTGACCTATGTCCATATCCGAATCTAAGGGGTAAGATTTTGACATGAATTTCGACTAAAATTTACGTAGCCATCTTTTAATGCAATTTTACTCTAGAGGGAAAATTATGCATAAAATGCCAAAGCTCGTGAAAATCGGATGAGATTTGACCGAGTTATGGGAGTGAGAAATTTTGACCTATGTCTATATCCGAATCTAAGGGGTAAGATTTTGACATGAATTTCGACAAAAATTTACCTAGTCAGATTTTAATGCCAGTTTATTCTAGAGGGAAAACTATGAGCAAAAAGCCAAAGCTCGTGAAAATCGGATGAGATTTGACCGAGTTATGGGGTTGAGAAACTTTGACCTATGTCTATATCCGAATTTAAGGGGTAAGATTTTGACATGAATTTCGACTAAAATGTACATAGTCAGATTTTAATGCCAGTTTATTCTAGAGGGAAAATTATGCATAAAATGCCAAAGCTCGTGAAAATCGGATGAGATTTGACCGAGTTATGGGGGTGAGAAATTTTGACCTATGTCTATATCCGAATCTAAGGGTAAGATTTTGACATGAATTTCGACTAAAATTTACCTAGTCAGATTTTAATGCCAGTTTATTCTAGAGGGAAAACTATAAGCAAAAAGCCAAAGCTCGTGAAAATCTGACGAGATTTGACCGAGTTATGGGGGTGAGACATTTTGACCTATGTCTATATCCGAATCTAAGGGGTAAGATTTTGACATGAATTTCGACTAAAATTTACCTAGTCAGATTTTAATGCCAGTTTATTCTAGAGGGAAAATTATGCATAAAATGCCAAAGCTCGTGAAAATCGGATGAGATTTGACCGAGTTATGGGGGTGAGAAATTTTGACCTATGTCTATATCCGAATCTAAGGGGTAAGATTTTGACATGAATTTCGACTAAAATTTACGTAGCCATCTTTTAATGCAATTTTACTCTAGAGGGAAAATTATGCATAAAATGCCAAAGCTCGTGAAAATCGGATGAGATTTGACCGAGTTATGGGGGTGAGAAATTTTGACCTATGTCTATATCCGAATCTAAGGGGTAAGATTTTGACATGAATTTCGACTAAAATTTACGTAGCCATCTTTTAATGCCAGTTTATTCTAGAGGGAAAACTATGAGTAAAAAGCCAAAGCTCGTGAAAATCGGATGAGATTTGACCGAGTTATGGGAGTGAGAAATTTTGACCTATGTCTATATCCGAATCTAAGGGGTAAGATTTTGACATGAATTTCGACTAAAATTTACCTAGTCAGATTTTAATGCCAGTTTATTCTAGAGGGAAAACTATGAGTAAAAAGCCAAAGCTCGTGAAAATCGGATGAGATTTGACCGAGTTATGGGAGTGAGAAATTTTGACCTATGTCTATATCCGAATCTAAGGGGTAAGATTTTGACATGAATTTCGACTAAAATTTACCTAGTCAGATTTTAATGCCAGTTTATTCTAGAGGGAAAACTATGAGTGAAAAGCCAAAGCTCGTGAAAATCGGATGAGATTTGACCGAGTTATGGGGTTGAGAAACTTTGACCTATGTCTATATCCGAATCTAAGGGGTAAGATTTTGACATGAATTTCGACTAAAATTTACCTAGTCAGATTTTAATGCCAGTTTATTCTAGAGGGAAAATTATGCATAAAATGCCAAAGCTCGTGAAAATCGGATGAGATTTGACCGAGTTATGGGGTTGAGAAACTTTGATCTATGTCTATATCCGAATCTAAGGGGTAAGATTTTGACATGAATTTCGACTAAAATTTACCTAGTCAGATTTTAATGCCAGTTTATTCTAGAGAGAAAATTATGCATAAAATGCCAAAGCTCGTGAAAATCGGATGAGATTTGACCGAGTTATGGGGGTGAGAAATTTTGACCTATGTCTATATCCGAATCTAAGGGTAAGATTTTGACATGAATTTCGACTAAAATTTACCTAGTCAGATTTTAATGCCAGTTTATTCTAGAGGGAAAACTATAAGCAAAAAGCCAAAGCTCGTGAAAATCTGACGAGATTTGACCGAGTTATGGGGGTGAGACATTTTGACCTATGTCTATATCCGAATCTAAGGGGTAAGATTTTGACATGAATTTCGACTAAAATTTACGTAGCCATCTTTTAATTCAATTTTATTCTAGAGGGAAAACTATGAGCAAAAAGCCAAAGCTCGTGAAAATCTGATGAGATTTGACCGAGTTATGGGGGTGAGAAATTTTGACCTATGTCCATATCCGAATCTAAGGGGTAAGATTTTGACATGAATTTCGACTAAAATTTACGTAGCCATCTTTTAATGCAATTTTACTCTAGAGGGAAAATTATGCATAAAATGCCAAAGCTCGTGAAAATCGGATGAGATTTGACCGAGTTATGGGAGTGAGAAATTTTGACCTATGTCTATATCCGAATCTAAGGGGTAAGATTTTGACATGAATTTCGACTAAAATTTACCTAGTCAGATTTTAATGCCAGTTTATTCTAGAGGGAAAACTATGAGCAAAAAGCCAAAGCTCGTGAAAATCGGATGAGATTTGACCGAGTTATGGGGTTGAGAAATTTTGACCTATGTCTATATCCGAATCTAAGGGTAAGATTTTGACATGAATTTCGACTAAAATTTACCTAGTCAGATTTTAATGCTAGTTTATTCTAGAGGGAAAATTATGCATAAAATGCCAAAGCTCGTGAAAATCGGATGAGATTTGACCGAGTTATGGGGGTGAGAAATTTTGACCTATGTCTATATCCGAATCTAAGGGGTAAGATTTTGACATGAATTTCGACTAAAATTTACCTAGTCAGATTTTAATGCCAGTTTATTCTAGAGGGAAAACTATAAGCAAAAAGCCAAAGCTCGTGAAAATCTGACGAGATTTGACCGAGTTATGGGGGTGAGAAATTTTGACCTATGTCTATATCCGAATCTAAGGGGTAAGATTTTGACATGAATTTCGACTAAAATTTACCTAGTCAGATTTTAATGCCAGTTTATTCTAGAGGGAAAATTATGAGCAAAAAGCCAAAGCTCGTGAAAATCGGATGAGATTTGACCGAGTTATGGGGGTGAGAAATTTTGACCTATGTCTATATCCGAATCTAAGGGTAAGATTTTGACATGAATTTCGACAAAAATTTACCTAGTCAGATTTTAATGCCAGTTTATTCTAGAGGGAAAACTATGAGCAAAAAGCCAAAGCTCGTGAAAATCGGATGAGATTTGACCGAGTTATGGGGTTGAGAAACTTTGACCTATGTCTATATCCGAATCTAAGGGGTAAGATTTTGACATGAATTTCGACTAAAATTTACCTAGTCAGATTTTAATGCCAGTTTATTCTAGAGGGAAAATTATGCATAAAATGCCAAAGCTCGTGAAAATCGGATGAGATTTGACCGAGTTATGGGGTTGAGAAACTTTGACCTATGTCTATATCCGAATCTAAAGGGTAAGATTTTGACATGAATTTCGACTAAAATTTACCTAGTCAGATTTTAATGCCAGTTTATTCTAGAGAGAAAATTATGCATAAAATGCCAAAGCTCGTGAAAATCGGATGAGATTTGACCGAGTTATGGGGTTGAGAAACTTTGATCTATGTCTATATCCGAATCTAAGGGGTAAGATTTTGACATGAATTTCGACTAAAATTTACCTAGTCAGATTTTAATGCCAGTTTATTCTAGAGAGAAAATTATGCATAAAATGCCAAAGCTCGTGAAAATCGGATGAGATTTGACCGAGTTATGGGGGTGAGAAATTTTGACCTATGTCTATATCCGAATCTAAGGGGTAAGATTTTGACATGAATTTCGACTAAAATTTACCTAGTCCGATTTTAATGCCAGTTTATTCTAGAGGGAAAACTATGAGCAAAAAGCCAAAGCTCGTGAAAATCGGATGAGATTTGACCGAGTTATGGGGGTGAGAAATTTTGACCTATGTCTATATCCGAATCTAAGGGGTAAGATTTTGACATGAATTTCGACTAAAATTTACGTAGCCATCTTTTAATGCCAGTTTATTCTAGAGGGAAAATTATGCATAAAATGCCAAAGCTCGTGAAAATCGGATGAGATTGGACCGAGTTATGGGGGTGAGAAATTTTGACCTATGTCTATATCCGAATCTAAGGGGTAAGATTTTGACATGAATTTCGACTAAAATTTACCTAGTCAGATTTTAATGCCAGTTTATTCTAGAGGGAAAACTATGAGCAAAGAGCCAAAGCTCGTGAAAATCGGATGAGATTTGACCGAGTTATGGGGTTGAGAAACTTTGACCTATGTCTATATCCGAATCTAAGGGGTAAGATTTTGACATGAATTTCGACTAAAATGTACATAGTCAGATTTTAATGCCAGTTTATTCTAGAGGGAAAATTATGCATAAAATGCCAAAGCTCGTGAAAATCGGATGAGATTTGACCGAGTTATGGGGGTGAGAAATTTTGACCTATGTCTATATCCGAATCTAAGGGGTAAGATTTTGACATGAATTTCGACTAAAATTTACGTAGCCATCTTTTAATGCAATTTTACTCTAGAGGGAAAATTATGCATAAAATGCCAAAGCTCGTGAAAATCGGATGAGATTTGACCGAGTTATGGGGTTGAGAAACTTTGACCTATGTCTATATCCGAATCTAAGGGGTAAGATTTTGACATGAATTTCGACTAAAATTTACCTAGTCAGATTTTAATGCCAGTTTATTCTAGAGAGAAAATTATGCATAAAATGCCAAAGCTCGTGAAAATCGGATGAGATTTGACCGAGTTATGGGGGTGAGAAATTTTGACCTATGTCTATATCCGAATCTAAGGGGTAAGATTTTGACATGAATTTCGACTAAAATTTACCTAGTCCGATTTTAATGCCAGTTTATTCTAGAGGGAAAACTATGAGCAAAAAGCAAAAGCTCGTGAAAATCGGATGAGATTTGACCGAGTTATGGGGGTGAGAAATTTTGACCTATGTCTATATCCGAATCTAAGGGGTAAGATTTTGACATGAATTTCGACTAAAATTTACGTAGCCATCTTTTAATGCCAGTTTATTCTAGAGGGAAAATTATGCATAAAATGCCAAAGCTCGTGAAAATCGGATGAGATTGGACCGAGTTATGGGGGTGAGAAATTTTGACCTATGTCTATATCCGAATCTAAGGGGTAAGATTTTGACATGAATTTCGACTAAAATTTACCTAGTCAGATTTTAATGCCAGTTTATTCTAGAGGGAAAACTATAAGCAAAAAGCCAAAGCTCGTGAAAATCTGACGAGATTTGACCGAGTTATGGGGGTGAGACATTTTGACCTATGTCTATATCCGAATCTAAGGGGTAAGATTTTGACATGAATTTCGACTAAAATTTACCTAGTCAGATTTTAATGCCAGTTTATTCTAGAGAGAAAATTATGCATAAAATGCCAAAGCTCGTGAAAATCGGATGAGATTTGACCGAGTTATGGGGGTGAGAAATTTTGACCTATGTCTATATCCGAATCTAAGGGTAAGATTTTGACATGAATTTCGACTAAAATTTACCTAGTCAGATTTTAATGCCAGTTTATTCTAGAGGGAAAACTATGAGCAAAAAGCCAAAGCTCGTGAAAATCTGACGAGATTTGACCGAGTTATGGGGGTGAGACATTTTGACCTATGTCTATATCCGAATCTAAGGGTAAGATTTTGACATGAATTTCGACTAAAATTTACCTAGTCAGATTTTAATGCCAGTTTATTCTAGAGGGAAAACTATGAGCAAAAAGCCAAAGCTCGTGAAAATCGGATGAGATTTGACCGAGTTATGGGGTTGAGAAACTTTGACCTATGTCTATATCCGAATCTAAGGGGTAAGATTTTGACATGAATTTCGACTAAAATTTACCTAGTCAGATTTTAATGCCAGTTTATTCTAGAGGGAAAATTATGCATAAAATGCCAAAGCTCGTGAAAATCGGATGAGATTTGACCGAGTTATGGGGGTGAGAAATTTTGACCTATGTCTATATCCGAATCTAAGGGGTAAGATTTTGACATGAATTTCGACTAAAATTTACGTAGCCATCTTTTAATGCAATTTTACTCTAGAGGGAAAATTATGCATAAAATGCCAAAGCTCGTGAAAATCGGATGAGATTTGACCGAGTTATGGGAGTGAGAAATTTTGACCTATGTCTATATCCGAATCTAAGGGGTAAGATTTTGACATGAATTTCGACTAAAATTTACCTAGTCAGATTTTAATGCCAGTTTATTCTAGAGGGAAAACTATGAGTAAAAAGCCAAAGCTCGTGAAAATCGGATGAGATTTGACCGAGTTATGGGAGTGAGAAATTTTGACCTATGTCTATATCCGAATCTAAGGGGTAAGATTTTGACATGAATTTCGACTAAAATTTACCTAGTCAGATTTTAATGCCAGTTTATTCTAGAGGGAAAACTATGAGTAAAAAGCCAAAGCTCGTGAAAATCGGATGAGATTTGACCGAGTTATGGGGTTGAGAAACTTTGACCTATGTCTATATCCGAATCTAAGGGGTAAGATTTTGACATGAATTTCGACTAAAATTTACCTAGTCAGATTTTAATGCCAGTTTATTCTAGAGGGAAAATTATGCATAAAATGCCAAAGCTCGTGAAAATCGGATGAGATTTGACCGAGTTATGGGGTTGAGAAACTTTGATCTATGTCTATATCCGAATCTAAGGGGTAAGATTTTGACATGAATTTCGACTAAAATTTACCTAGTCAGATTTTAATGCCAGTTTATTCTAGAGAGAAAATTATGCATAAAATGCCAAAGCTCGTGAAAATCGGATGAGATTTGACCGAGTTATGGGGGTGAGAAATTTTGACCTATGTCTATATCCGAATCTAAGGGTAAGATTTTGACATGAATTTCGACTAAAATTTACCTAGTCAGATTTTAATGCCAGTTTATTCTAGAGGGAAAACTATAAGCAAAAAGCCAAAGCTCGTGAAAATCTGACGAGATTTGACCGAGTTATGGGGGTGAGACATTTTGACCTATGTCTATATCCGAATCTAAGGGGTAAGATTTTGACATGAATTTCGACTAAAATTTACGTAGCCATCTTTTAATTCAATTTTATTCTAGAGGGAAAACTATGAGCAAAAAGCCAAAGCTCGTGAAAATCTGATGAGATTTGACCGAGTTATGGGAGTGAGAAATTTTGACCTATGTCTATATCCGAATCTAAGGGGTAAGATTTTGACATGAATTTCGACTAAAATTTACCTAGTCAGATTTTAATGCCAGTTTATTCTAGAGGGAAAACTATGAGTAAAAAGCCAAAGCTCGTGAAAATCGGATGAGATTTGACCGAGTTATGGGAGTGAGAAATTTTGACCTATGTCTATATCCGAATCTAAGGGGTAAGATTTTGACATGAATTTCGACTAAAATTTACCTAGTCAGATTTTAATGCCAGTTTATTCTAGAGGGAAAACTATGAGCAAAAAGCCAAAGCTCGTGAAAATCGGATGAGATTTGACCGAGTTATGGGGTTGAGAAATTTTGACCTATGTCTATATCCGAATCTAAGGGTAAGATTTTGACATGAATTTCGACTAAAATTTACCTAGTCAGATTTTAATGCTAGTTTATTCTAGAGGGAAAATTATGCATAAAATGCCAAAGCTCGTGAAAATCGGATGAGATTTGACCGAGTTATGGGGGTGAGAAATTTTGACCTATGTCTATATCCGAATCTAAGGGGTAAGATTTTGACATGAATTTCGACTAAAATTTACCTAGTCAGATTTTAATGCCAGTTTATTCTAGAGGGAAAACTATAAGCAAAAAGCCAAAGCTCGTGAAAATCTGACGAGATTTGACCGAGTTATGGGGGTGAGAAATTTTGACCTATGTCTATATCCGAATCTAAGGGGTAAGATTTTGACATGAATTTCGACTAAAATTTACCTAGTCAGATTTTAATGCCAGTTTATTCTAGAGGGAAAATTATGAGCAAAAAGCCAAAGCTCGTGAAAATCGGATGAGATTTGACCGAGTTATGGGGGTGAGAAATTTTGACCTATGTCTATATCCGAATCTAAGGGTAAGATTTTGACATGAATTTCGACAAAAATTTACCTAGTCAGATTTTAATGCCAGTTTATTCTAGAGGGAAAACTATGAGCAAAAAGCCAAAGCTCGTGAAAATCGGATGAGATTTGACCGAGTTATGGGGTTGAGAAACTTTGACCTATGTCTATATCCGAATCTAAGGGGTAAGATTTTGACATGAATTTCGACTAAAATTTACCTAGTCAGATTTTAATGCCAGTTTATTCTAGAGGGAAAATTATGCATAAAATGCCAAAGCTCGTGAAAATCGGATGAGATTTGACCGAGTTATGGGGTTGAGAAACTTTGACCTATGTCTATATCCGAATCTAAGGGGTAAGATTTTGACATGAATTTCGACTAAAATTTACCTAGTCAGATTTTAATGCCAGTTTATTCTAGAGAGAAAATTATGCATAAAATGCCAAAGCTCGTGAAAATCGGATGAGATTTGACCGAGTTATGGGGTTGAGAAACTTTGATCTATGTCTATATCCGAATCTAAGGGGTAAGATTTTGACATGAATTTCGACTAAAATTTACCTAGTCAGATTTTAATGCCAGTTTATTCTAGAGAGAAAATTATGCATAAAATGCCAAAGCTCGTGAAAATCGGATGAGATTTGACCGAGTTATGGGGGTGAGAAATTTTGACCTATGTCTATATCCGAATCTAAGGGGTAAGATTTTGACATGAATTTCGACTAAAATTTACCTAGTCCGATTTTAATGCCAGTTTATTCTAGAGGGAAAACTATGGGCAAAAAGCCAAAGCTCGTGAAAATCGGATGAGATTTGACCGAGTTATGGGGGTGAGAAATTTTGACCTATGTCTATATCCGAATCTAAGGGGTAAGATTTTGACATGAATTTCGACTAAAATTTACGTAGCCATCTTTTAATGCCAGTTTATTCTAGAGGGAAAATTATGCATAAAATGCCAAAGCTCGTGAAAATCGGATGAGATTGGACCGAGTTATGGGGGTGAGAAATTTTGACCTATGTCTATATCCGAATCTAAGGGGTAAGATTTTGACATGAATTTCGACTAAAATTTACCTAGTCAGATTTTAATGCCAGTTTATTCTAGAGGGAAAACTATGAGCAAAGAGCCAAAGCTCGTGAAAATCGGATGAGATTTGACCGAGTTATGGGGTTGAGAAACTTTGACCTATGTCTATATCCGAATCTAAGGGGTAAGATTTTGACATGAATTTCGACTAAAATGTACATAGTCAGATTTTAATGCCAGTTTATTCTAGAGGGAAAATTATGCATAAAATGCCAAAGCTCGTGAAAATCGGATGAGATTTGACCGAGTTATGGGGGTGAGAAATTTTGACCTATGTCTATATCCGAATCTAAGGGGTAAGATTTTGACATGAATTTCGACTAAAATTTACGTAGCCATCTTTTAATGCAATTTTACTCTAGAGGGAAAATTATGCATAAAATGCCAAAGCTCGTGAAAATCGGATGAGATTTGACCGAGTTATGGGGTTGAGAAACTTTGACCTATGTCTATATCCGAATCTAAGGGGTAAGATTTTGACATGAATTTCGACTAAAATTTACCTAGTCAGATTTTAATGCCAGTTTATTCTAGAGAGAAAATTATGCATAAAATGCCAAAGCTCGTGAAAATCGGATGAGATTTGACCGAGTTATGGGGGTGAGAAATTTTGACCTATGTCTATATCCGAATCTAAGGGGTAAGATTTTGACATGAATTTCGACTAAAATTTACCTAGTCCGATTTTAATGCCAGTTTATTCTAGAGGGAAAACTATGAGCAAAAAGCAAAAGCTCGTGAAAATCGGATGAGATTTGACCGAGTTATGGGGGTGAGAAATTTTGACCTATGTCTATATCCGAATCTAAGGGGTAAGATTTTGACATGAATTTCGACTAAAATTTACGTAGCCATCTTTTAATGCCAGTTTATTCTAGAGGGAAAATTATGCATAAAATGCCAAAGCTCGTGAAAATCGGATGAGATTGGACCGAGTTATGGGGGTGAGAAATTTTGACCTATGTCTATATCCGAATCTAAGGGGTAAGATTTTGACATGAATTTCGACTAAAATTTACCTAGTCAGATTTTAATGCCAGTTTATTCTAGAGGGAAAACTATGAGCAAAGAGCCAAAGCTCGTGAAAATCGGATGAGATTTGACCGAGTTATGGGGTTGAGAAACTTTGACCTATGTCTATATCCGAATCTAAGGGGTAAGATTTTGACATGAATTTCGACTAAAATTTACCTAGTCAGATTTTAATGCCAGTTTATTCTAGAGAGAAAATTATGCATAAAATGCCAAAGCTCGTGAAAATCGGATGAGATTTGACCGAGTTATGGGGTTGAGAAACTTTGATCTATGTCTATATCCGAATCTAAGGGGTAAGATTTTGACATGAATTTCGACTAAAATTTACCTAGTCAGATTTTAATGCCAGTTTATTCTAGAGAGAAAATTATGCATAAAATGCCAAAGCTCGTGAAAATCGGATGAGATTTGACCGAGTTATGGGGGTGAGAAATTTTGACCTATGTCTATATCCGAATCTAAGGGGTAAGATTTTGACATGAATTTCGACTAAAATTTACCTAGTCCGATTTTAATGCCAGTTTATTCTAGAGGGAAAACTATGAGCAAAAAGCCAAAGCTCGTGAAAATCGGATGAGATTTGACCGAGTTATGGGGGTGAGAAATTTTGACCTATGTCTATATCCGAATCTAAGGGGTAAGATTTTGACATGAATTTCGACTAAAATGTACGTAGCCATCTTTTAATGCCAGTTTATTCTAGAGGGAAAATTATGCATAAAATGCCAAAGCTCGTGAAAATCGGATGAGATTGGACCGAGTTATGGGGGTGAGAAATTTTGACCTATGTCTATATCCGAATCTAAGGGGTAAGATTTTGACATGAATTTCGACTAAAATTTACCTAGTCAGATTTTAATGCCAGTTTATTCTAGAGGGAAAACTATGAGCAAAGAGCCAAAGCTCGTGAAAATCGGATGAGATTTGACCGAGTTATGGGGTTGAGAAACTTTGACCTATGTCTATATCCGAATCTAAGGGGTAAGATTTTGACATGAATTTCGACTAAAATTTACCTAGTCAGATTTTAATGCCAGTTTATTCTAGAGGGAAAATTATGCATAAAATGCCAAAGCTCGTGAAAATCGGATGAGATTTGACCGAGTTATGGGGGTGAGAAATTTTGACCTATGTCTATATCCGAATCTAAGGGGTAAGATTTTGACATGAATTTCGACTAAAATTTACGTAGCCATCTTTTAATGCAATTTTACTCTAGAGGGAAAATTATGCATAAAATGCCAAAGCTCGTGAAAATCGGATGAGATTTGACCGAGTTATGGGGGTGAGAAATTTTGACCTATGTCTATATCCGAATCTAAGGGGTAAGATTTTGACATGAATTTCGACTAAAATTTACGTAGCCATCTTTTAATGCAATTTTACTCTAGAGGGAAAATTATGCATAAAATGCCAAAGCTCGTGAAAATCGGATGAGATTTGACCGAGTTATGGGGTTGAGAAACTTTGACCTATGTCTATATCCGAATCTAAGGGGTAAGATTTTGACATGAATTTCGACTAAAATTTACCTAGTCAGATTTTAATGCCAGTTTATTCTAGAGGGAAAATTATGCATAAAATGCCAAAGCTCGTGAAAATCGGATGAGATTTGACCGAGTTATGGGGTTGAGAAACTTTGATCTATGTCTATATCCGAATCTAAGGGGTAAGATTTTGACATGAATTTCGACAAAAATTTACCTAGTCAGATTTTAATGCAATTTTACTCTAGAGAGAAAATTATGCATAAAATGCCAAAGCTCGTGAAAATCGGATGAGATTTGACCGAGTTATGGGGATGAGAAATTTTGACCTATGTCTATATCCGAATCTAAGGGGTAAGATTTTGACATGAATTTCGACTAAAATTTACCTAGTCAGATTTTAATGCCAGTTTATTCTAGAGGGAAAACTATAAGCAAAAAGCCAAAGCTCGTGAAAATCGGATGAGATTTGACCGAGTTATGGGGGTGAGAAATTGTGACCTATGTCTATATAGGAATCTAAGGGGTAAGATTTTGACATGAATTTCGACTAAAATTTACCTAGTCAGATTTTAATGCCAGTTTATTCTAGAGGGAAAATTATGCATAAAATGCCAAAGCTCGTGAAAATCGGATGAGATTTGACCGAGTTATGGGGGTGAGAAATTTTGACCTATGTCTATATCCGAATCTGAGGGGTAAGATTTTGACATGAATTTCGACTAAAATTTACCTAGTCAGATTTTAATGCCAGTTTATTCTAGAGGGAAAATTATGCATAAAAATCCAAAGTTCGTGAAAATTTGATGAGATTTGACCGAGTTATGGGAATATGTTGACCAATGTCTAAATGGGATATTTGAGGGTACCAAGTTTAGTTGGACTAACAAGCGAGAGGACTCCGGTTCAAGTTAGTTTCCAAGCAATTAATTCTTAGAGCTTATGTGAAAGTATTTACATATTTACCTAGTTCTTATGAACCTGATGCTGCCACCAGGTTGATATGAAAAAGCCTCTTAATAATACTATAATGCCGCCAAATATCTCTATCTCTTCGCGTTGTTTAACTATCAGCTCGAATTGGCTAGTTTTCGTGAACTAAACAGATTATTAACCTTTAAACTGAAACATTCACTTAATAAACAAGCTCACTTTTGTTTTCCATAGTCACCTGTCTAAAAAAAAAGTTCGTTCAACTTTTGAAGTTTCTTCATAATTTTAAACAGGTGCAAATATGTGAAGAAATGAAGTTAAAGAAAAAATGTGCTAAACTTTCTCCCTGAGCTGATTTATATACTTTTTTACTCTTGCAACATTTTAAACAATTTCAATGCCCAATCAATCAATTCGCACAGGCAAATACTCATAGAAATCAAAAGTTGGTTTGTTTCTTTCGTTTTTTTTTTTTTTGTTGAATAAAGATCGGGTTGAGCTTTTCTTTTCGGCACGCTCGACTGAAGCTGAAAGCCGAAAAGCGAAAGAGCCCAAAAACGAACCAAGCAAAAAAAAAGCGAATAATCGAAATGCGCAAAGCAAATAGCCAGAAAATCACTTTGCCATGAAAACGAAGAGAGAGAATACGGCCAAAATTGACGGGGGATTGCAAAGTGCGTAATTGTACAAAATGATTGCATATTAAATTCCATATTATATAAGAGCAGGCCAGCTCCGATTATATATAAAGACTTCCTGTGTGGAAGTTCTAGACTTTTAGACAATGCTCGAATTATGGCCAGTTGTGCTTAGCTGAGTTGAACTTGGAAAAGCGAATCGTGGTTCTAATCACAATTTTGTTGATTCACAGTTTTTTTTGTTGTTGTTTTTTTTTTAGCGGTTCGTCATGAGGCGCAATTAGCTGTTTAAATGGACGTTAGATGCGACGAAGCGGAAATTGTCTGGTTCCGGTTTTTGTTGAATTTTTTTGTTTTTTGGTTACGAATTTTCCAGGCAGCCCGTAAAAACGGGTTTTTACTTTGATCATTATGTAAAAAATGCATTAAATAAATCAAGTGTGCTTGAGCCGCGAGTGCTCGACTAGGAGATACCCTAAACTTAGTGTCAAGCTGGCTTTTTGTGCTGCTTCAATTGTTCCCACCTTATGTACAGGTAAGGCATTCTAGAATAACCCTGGTGTTTCTAGTCCGATCATTATGAAATTTTCAGGATTTAAATATGACATCCGAATATATATGCATACCTAAGCTCAAGAAGATGTCTCTTAATAAAGGTTTCTTCAGTTTGGTCGGAAGTTATCCTAAAAGTGAAAGATTCCTTTTCTGTGTATACTATTCGTGTACTTGCATATCAAGCTTTGTTTATTGAGAAGGAGATATCGAAAAAAAATTGATATACTTGAACTTCATAACATATATAGATTTTAAATTTCAAGCCTCAACAAAACTTTTCTAGAATCACAGATTCAGCTTGACTCAGCATTTTGATCTGGCTTGCTTTCCTTTGCCTCTTCCTTTGCTCCACACATTTGCCCAAAAGCATTATACCCTTTTTATCCACTTTCAGCAGCTTCAGGGTATAGATAATGAAATGTGCGCTGGCGCCGCCATTGACAGTGACACGACGTCGCAAAGTGGAAAAGCGTATATAATTAGGGGCAGGACTGGAGTGCTAAAAAAAACAAAAAGCTTTCTTCCAGACAAACTCCAAAAGAGATAATCAAATTTGTATTGTACACTTTGCAATAATGCCGAATATGTATGTAATTTTTCCAAATATGATGCGAGTGCATAGATTAAATTGATTGGTAGGTATGTGCCTGAGTGTGTGTGTGTGTGTGTGTGTGTGTCGCACACACTTTATTGTTGGTCTGTAATTACACGCTCGAGTCAAAATTGAATGCATCAAAAAAAAAAAACGGCACGCAAAGTGAAACTTTGATCTCTAAACTCAAACATCATCAACACTGGCAACTCTGGCAGCAATTACGTTTATTGAATATTACGAAAAGCAAAAAAAAACTAAATTTGTGACAAACAACTGAAAGGGGGAGTTGCTTAAATGGCTGCTTATTGAGCTATTATAGAGTCTGGGCTGGAAATAATTTATTTAATGACTGAAAAATTGTGAAATATGAAAAATAAACAAATTTGGAACTTGGGAGAATAATAAATAATAATCAAAATAACAAACTAGCTGCAGGGCCTAGCCATAATTTGTGAGAGTATGTATTTAAAATTATTTGTATATTTTATACACAAAAAACCTAAACGTTTCTTTGTTTTCTTTCGTCACTTAATAAAAATCATATTCTTAAATAACTCGTGTGTTTATGTTTAGATTATTATGAAATGTAAATGCCTTAAAAATAACACTCAATTGTGTGTATTTACCAATTTTTATGTTGTCAGCTCTTAAAATCCTCGAGATATGCTCTAAAGAGGGAGGTTGAAATTCCATAATATAGCCTAATTCCACTAACAACATTTTCTTTTGTGCGAATGTTAGGTATGTTGCCTGTAAGTTTTCCCATAAGAAACCACATTTTTTACATTTGCAAAAAATGATGGTATTCGTTGTTAACATCAACTAACATTTGCTAATGGAATCGCCGAATATGAAGTTTGTGAATGTTAGAAATGTTGAACATAGTGAAATCAAGCTATTAAGCATTTATTCAAGAAAATAGTAAACTTGAACTGCATAAGCGTAGGATTCATATATCATATATCCCAGGCGAATTCCTTTCCTAAACAAACCCCATTTTCGGGACATATATTTGCCAAGAAACCACATTTAAACAGAATCCCACACGACTAATTAAACTTGACTATAAGCCCAAAGCTCTTAAACGAGTTTTATTAACTTTGAACTTCATTTATAGATTATTTTTATGGTATTTAAATAATAGCTCTTAAGATATCTCTGCTTGCACTTTTCTTTTTTAGTTTAATTTTTTGCAATTTTTGCAACAAAGAAATCTTATCAAAACTTTCAGCGCCAGACAAGGTGTGGTCGGGCTGACTTCAAAAGCGTATCTCGATTGCGGTTAACTGGAATATTAAAAAAAAAAACACACACACACACACAGAAAAAGGCGCATGGAATATAAAATAGGAAACATTTTCCATTATTTGTTTGCCAAGTAAATGCAAAAAGTGGAAAATTGAAAAGCAAACAGAAAACTGAGGCGAACGCAAAACGAATGAAACATTTTATTGTATATATATAGATACATGTATCCATGAGATACATACATCCATGAGATACATATATATATATATAGCTAGCAGATACTTCATATCAACTCTTTGGTGATTCAACGTTTGACTTTGGCCGCGCGTCAATTCTGGGAAACAAGTGCAATAGCCACAGGACGGATAAGTTGCGCACAGAGACAGAGACAGAGACTCAGACCGCGAGGCACGGCGGATGTGGATGTCGTTTAAATATGGCCAGACGGCGTAAAAATTGACAGACGTCGCACAACCAAAACTGAAACCAAAAAAAAACAAAAACACAAAAGACAAAGTTCTGAAAGGCCGGGCGAAAATATAATAAAACGCAGAAACAAAAGGCAAAAAAAAAAAAAAAACTGAAAGTGGCGACAACGGCAACAACTCCAAATCCAATTCCATGGCCAGAGCCAACAGTTCGGCCATTAGGCGGCAATTAAATGAATTAAATTTCACATTAATTATTAAAAAAAGAAGCAAATAAAATACAAATATTAACAACAACAAACAAAAAGAAAGAAAGAAGCAACAACAACAAAGAGCTGTTCATAAAGTTAAAATTAAGTGTGGCTGGCTTTTTTTTGCTGTTTTTTTTTTGGTGCTGTTTGGTTTAGCTTTTTTTCAGCTTCTTTTTTTGGGGATAATTTTCATTTCATGTTTTCACACTGGCTGACGGTTCACTGACCACGTCAGGGCACACCGGACGCCGGTCAGCTGGCAGCTGAGAGCGAGAGAGAGCGAGAGAGAGAGAGAGAGAGAGAGAGAGAGAGAGAGGAGGCGCTGCTCTGGCCACACTCAATGCGTGTGTGTGCGCAGACATTCGGCTGGCACTGTATTGTTGTGTGTTGGGAAACAGGTTTGCTTCGTTTCAAGGCGCATTTGTTATGCTTTTTCTTTGCAGCCAAATATACTTTGCCAATTTTCATTGGCAAACAATTTGCAGCTACTTTTTTGACAGAATCTTTGTTTTTTTTGGCGGGGGAGAGAAATTAAGTGAAATTTGAGTAATTTTCTTGCTTTTGGACAATTAACACAAAGATCTATTCAATTATTGAGTAAATAGATGAGGTTTTTTTTTGCTTTTCAAAAGTTACTTTCGATATTTTTCGTTTTCTTCGACACATTTTTAATGGCGGCTTCTTATGGAATCAAAAACTTTCTCATAATGAAAGAAATGCCTCAATTCTTTTAAAGAAATAACTTAAGTTTAAATATGGTATTATAATAATATTATTTACAATTTTCTTTTTTTAGCGCCCATCAAGATAAACTTGAAGGCATTTGAATTGGGATTTGTTTTCTAATTCTAGAAATTTGTGCACAAATTATTTGGCTCTTAGGCACAATTTGGCAAATTGAGCGGCACCTTGCTTGTGGCCTTAAGTCTAGCTGAGATTCAGCTACAAATTAAAGTCCAAGCTGAAATTCAATCAGTGCACGAATTGCCATTCGCAGTCGAGAGATTGTGGCATATGTGAGAGGTGTTTTTTTATACCCTAAACCCGTTGGAAATGTGCAAAAGGTGTATATTGTTTTGGAGCAAATGTTTGTAACAGACATTTAGTACCCATCACAAGTATATATATGCCTGATCGGGTATACGAGCTGCGTTGATATAGCTGATCTGCCCTTTATCTCGATTAAAACTTGATACTAATGCAGATATTATACGTTTTAACAGTCTGAAAGTTGGTTTTCGAAGAATAACTCGAGAAATATAAGAGCTAGTTACAGCCAACTAGGTGTTATATACATAGATACCACCTTCAATTCCCTCTAAAATTGAAAAAGTAACTTACTTCCTGAAGCTAAAGTCTTGCGCTACACAAAGTCTTAAGTGGCATATTAAATCAATGAAAATTTCATAAAGATCGGACCACAAGTACCGAAGAAGTTAGTCAAGTCTATAGTTTTCATACGTATGATATAAGATATAAGAGATGCAATAAGAGGGAGAGAGAGAGAGAGTAGCTTGCGCCGTGCGTTCGTGTGTATATGCGTGTGTGTGTGTGTGTTTTTATAGAAGGAAGTTTGAATGTTTGTCACAGCAGCTCGGCACTTGGTGCAGGGTATCTTCTAGTCAGGTCAACCGGATTGTGTCGCGTAAAGTATCTATAGCCGAGTATCTATAGCAGCAGCAGCAGTTAAATTGTGGCCAGTTGCAGAGACAGCTGTACGTGCCGTGGCAAGAAGCGAGCAGCGGGCAGCGAGCAGCGAGCGAGAAAACTCAATTCTCCATTCTCAATTCTCGATTCTCGCTTCTCAATTACAGTTACAATTACGAACGTGATTTGTGCCGCAGTCGCATATCGAGCGGCGGCTGCGGCAGGTTGCCTCATTGATGGATTTTGTCGCTGCCACAAAATGCAGCTCTCTAGGCCGACAGGGGCGGAAGAAGGGGAAGGGGAAGGAGAGGGGGAAGGGGTGCGGGGCACAGCCGCCACAGCACAAGTGCAGCTCGTGGCAGAACAGGTTTGCCAGGTTCTGGTTGGATTGTCGTGAAAGCGATTCTGTTGCATTTGAAACGTTTTGCAGATTGTTTATGTTTCATTTGCACTCGAAGTACACAAAAAAAAAACACCATATAGCTATATACATATAATACATATAGCATATATATGTGTGTGCATATATGATAAAAAACGGTTTGCTGCTGATTTTTGCACATGCTCGATGTGTGCGCGACCTTGTGGACTTGTTAACGTCCCATGGCTCGCCTGAGCGGGGGAGGGGTTCCAAAAGTGCTTAAACTTAATAAACACATCAATTGCAGCAGAGTGCAGGAAGCATACAGTGGCGGGGCAGGGGGGAGGGCGGGGATCTGCCCCACAAATGCCTATATATATACATTTATTTATTTGTTTTGGGGGGCGGCATGAAAATATTGTGTTTAATTCGATAAAGTTTCCCCTTGCTACACACAAACACACACACACACACACACATCGGACAATATACATGTTTACCTACACACACACACATGCACACATGTATTCTACACTTGGAGAAAATGTTAGTTTAAAAATGGAAATTCAAACACATTTCGTTTATACATTTGTTATGATTCATACTTGCTTTGAAGTTTATTGTTTCAAAGTTGAAAGAAACGAAGAAGAAAGAACAGCAAGCCGACGATTAAATACCCTTTAATGCTTTTAGATGTCTGTTTTAGGATTGTGCAGAGGATAAACTGAATCTCGCAAATACTGAGTCTAGAAAAGTTATCTTGAAAAAAACGAATTTTTCGCCAAATTTCTTAAACGATTCTTTCTCGAGAACTTTATGATAAATATTGATAAAATTTGGCTCACATTTGAAGAACACGGTAGAGTTCATAAATGCCAAGTTTAGTCAAGATAGCTTGAGAAACAAAAAAAAGCTGTTCAAACAAGAACTTAACTTCTAACAAAAATTAAAGTAATTCCCAGACTGAGTACGGCATTTAGTTTTTGTCTTTAGTTAACTCGGAGGCTATTAAAAAAAGAACTTTGTTATCACTTCAAGAAGTTTCGACTTTAATCGAGACTTTTCAAACTTTCTCTAATCAAATTTCTACTCGATTAAAGAACACTTCGTGATTATTTCTTCGAGTGTACTTTATTTACTTAGAGCTCTGCGTGTCAATCAATCAACTGGCGTCAAAATTTATGACCTCAAACATAATCACAACAACAGAAAATGTTAAATATATATAGTGAGAGAGAGAGAAGCATTTCAAGCGCTTATAATTAGTTGACGCATTCCATGCCCTCGGTAAACAAATATTCAGAGAGTTCTTTTTCGGGCTGTTTACAAATGATGTTTGGCTTTTCTATTGGCTGTCTCTGTCTTTGTGCTTTCTATTTTCTTTTTCTTTTCGTCAGCTAATTTATGCAAACAGTTTTCAATGAGGCGCAGCGCTCGAAAGGGAACCGCCTCATGAAAAGCTGAGGAGCTGAGGCGGATTGCTCTGCGTGGGCGCATGCAACGCTCCACTGGGAATGCAAAATAAAATATAAGAAAAGAAAAGAGGCAAAGAAAATAAAGAAAGATTGGAAAATGCGCAAGAAATTACATAAATTGGAGTGCATGGAAATGTCGACGACAAAGTTATGAAATCGTTGGGCAAAGATGAAATATGGCATAGATGCAGAGCATAGAGAAGACAGATTTAAGTTTAAAGAAACTTATACTCAAAAATATTTAGAAAATTATATATATAAAAAAGGTATGCTAAGAACTTGAACATTTAAGAATGCGTTGCTAAGAATTGCCCAAAGAAATACTCATTTCGCCTAGTTTTATTTTCTCATACCTATATTTATAGATATACAAAAAAGAAAAGCTTAGTTCTAATTGTAGAGTCCAGCAAAACGTTTACGAATGAGAGAGCAAAGGCTATGCATACATAAACATATATATGCGTGTGAATGTGTGTGTGTGTGTGTGTGTGTGTGTGTGTGTGTGTCACGTAGGCAGCATATGCTTTAAGCTCGACTTCTCACACACAAACACATATTAACTATTCAATTTGGTCTTGTCTCTCAGTTGTTGATCCAATTGGATCTGTTGCAACTGGTTAAAGTGTAAACATGACAATTACTACTTATTAATATTCCCACATATGTTCGAAAACTAATTAGACTTTGCACTCACAGCTGTTGGCTTTACTTGAGGTTCTTATTGGACTGTAGGGCGCAGCGAAGTATACATAAAAAAAAGAACATAGGAAATGACTGGAACTGGCATTGGACTCTATAAATAACATCAAAGTGCATTGCAATGCACGAAATGCGAGGCACGAAAGGATTTACGAGCTTGATCGAAAACAGCCCTTTGGCCCCAAAAGCAAGAAACATGCAAAGTAAGAACAACAACAGAAACAGCAACAAAAACCAAAAACAACAATAATAATGATGACGATGAGTGGCACTTTGGAGCTGGCAAATGCCAGGAAACTGGCAACGCGACGTCAAAGTAAAAGTAAAGAAAATTATAAAAAGCAGCGACAAGAAGAAGACAAAGATACGCGGCGGCTAATAATAGAAAATGCATGAGAGTGAGTGTTAAGGCATTTGAGAAGAAACTAATACAAAGTAACAAAAATGGAGACAACGCCTTCAACTGTGCGACGTCTGTTATTTGAATGTTAAGGTTCATGTTAACTTTATGTTAACATACGTATGTAGAAAAAAGATTGTCAAATATACTCACTACAACAGTTATATGTATGTTAAGGCTAATGTTAACTAAATGTTAACAGTAAACGAAAGAGTGTCAAATATGTACACCCTCTGTTACTGTTATTTATATGATAAGCCTAATGTTAACTTGATGTTCAGATACTTAGGTAAACTAAAAATTGTCAAATATACTCTCTGTAACTTTGACATGTACATATGAGAAGGATGATGTTAACTTAATGTTAACGGTAAACGAAAGAGTGTCAAATACATTCTCTGTTACTGTTATTTGTGTCGGTTATGTGTATGTTTACTAAAAGTTAACATACTTATGTAAACGTCAAATTACTTTTACTTGTGAGCATTAACAGCCTTGTTACAGATTTACATTAACAGTCTAGAAGCTGTTAAGACTAGGTTACTTTTTAATGCCCATTTAAAATACTTTTTTGCCTTTTTGAAAGTGTTCTTCATCAGAGTTTTTAACGGTTTTTTAACAAATTAGAACTGGCGAGACCTCTGTACTATAATTTGTATATGCTAAAAGTTCTAAACGCTTTACTAAGAAATTATTTTCCCGTTAGAAGCTCGCAGTTCACATCTTTAAATAATTATGTGAGTAGCGTATTTAATATTAATTTGTTTTTTCATTAAAATAACAATAACAAGCGGAATAAAATGTATATATTAGCATAATTGTGAACGAGTGGGAAAGCTGTTAGGCAAACACATTCAACTTCCACACACGCGTCACCTGTTTGCCGTGTGTCCACAAAGCACAAAGCACAAACACACACACACACACACACACACACACACAGAGAGATCTCCTAGTGGCTGTGCGTGTAGCGTCCATTAGCCATGTGAAAAGTTCATTTGCCTCGTCTCATAATTTGCCGCTTGCATGTTGCCAGCAAAGCGTCAGCGTCCAGGCTAGGGGCCAGTCAACGGCCATTGACGCCACCCGCCTGCCGCTGCTTCTAGTCCCGGCTGCTCAGATTACGAGCGAGCGTGGGCAAAAGGGGGACCGGGTCGAGTGCGAAGCAAACACTCGGCAAACTCAAGGAGTTGTTGTTACTCACTTCGAGGCTATTTTGAGACATGGCGACGCGTCGCCAAAGTGTGCGAACAGAAGGCCCCACCTTCTCCTTCCTTCATCTAATTCCATTTGCCTGGTCTATTCGCATTCGCATTCCCATTCCCAGCTCGGCTGCTTCTATTTGCAATTGACAGCTCCACTGAAGCGGCAGTCACTTTCCCAGCGGTATCCAAAAACCATATCCAATCATATTTCTTCTACTGCTGCTCCCCGAAAGGTATCTAATTACGGCGTGTCATATAACTTGGACTCTTACTCTAGTCGAATTCCAGTGTGCGCCAAAGGCAACGCCTCCCACAACTGTGCAAGCTGAAGGATGCACAGTGTGCTGAAGTATATTAAATATAGAGTGAAACCCTAATATCTATATCTATAGCCAAGCATGGCAACAGTTGGCCAATCTATATGGCACTTTTGTTGCTGACAAAAACAAACAAGAAGATAATTAAAATGTGAATTATAATCTAAAAACACATTCATTTTCGATTTAAAGTGCATTCTATGCCTTTTGCTGTATGCCCTATAACAAAATTTATAAATTTGAACCAGCAACTTAACGCTTGCTGGTCCGACGCTCAAAGTCAAACTAAAAGATAATTAAAGTGCCAAAAACTATCGTTAAAACACATTCATTTGCATTCTTTCCTTTTTCTTTGTGGTGAATAACAATTTTTATAAATTTGAACCAGCGAGCCAACGCTTGCTGGTCCGACGCTCCAACTTTGTAAGCCTTATTCCCTAATTTCCGATTAAACCCTCATTTACAATTAAAAATGAAGTTTCTGCAAAGATTTGAGCCATCTAGCTCTTACAGCTTGCGCTAGGCGTTGCTCATCAGTCAGTCAATCAGTCAATCATGACAAAGATGTGTTTCAATTTGTGGTTTTTTCCACTGTGCCGTGTCGTCAATTGGCAACGATGTTAGTCGCATTTGGCTTGTGTGTGTGTCTGTGTGTGCGTTTGCTTGTGATTTCATTTTGAGTTCGCGGCTGCCATTCGGTCTGGCACAGGCCCTGAGATCGACCTGGTCGCGACTGGTGACTGCGGTTGCTGGCTTGTAATCTGTATCCCAGACACACAATTTTACAATGTAATTTTGTAATTGCAACAACAACAACAACAACGGCGACGACAATTGCATCTTCTGGGCCTGCGCTGCGGATTTCTGTATTCGATTGCAATTTGGTTGAATAATTTCGTGTGGGAAATTTGCACGAAAAAAGTTTGCCATTTTTTGTTGTTGCCGTTTTTTTTTTTTTTTCAGTTATTTGCTCTGAACTTTAAGCCCAACGGCCAGTATGCTGCTCACGTATAATTCGGCCAAAGTTTTATTTTATTTTTCTCAATTTTTGTTTTCTTTTTGTTAACTTGCGAGCAGCTGACAACTGACAAACAGCTGATAAATGCCGCAAACGTGATAATTTTTATTTTATTTGTTTTGTTTCGATATTTGATAGCTTGATACGCAATGCCCAGCCTCTAGATATATTCCTCATTATAATCTATTTTCGTTTTTCTAAATAATTAACACACTATTCTCAAGCACTTTCTTGCGGCTGTTATCAAGGTTGCTGTAGAAATAAAATACCAGATCAAATGTTTACTCTTTTTTTTTTTGCCTAATAAATACTAGAATTCTGATTGGAAGCGAACAAAGCTGCGCGCCAGCTGCATGTCCCGCACGACGCGTACTGCAATCTGTGACTCAATGCGGTCACATAATTGTGCGGGACTCTTATCAGTCGCCTCTGTTAGAGGGCCCGTAATACTCATGAAAATGATTTACAGCTATAAATAAATAATTATAATTGCAAACAAATTGCAGTGCATTAACTACAACAACAAGAACAACAACAACAACAGCTGTATAGGAAAAGCTCATGAACTGGATTATTCCTGTTCATATGAACTACGCGCAGCAGAAATGAAGCGGAGTGTAATCCAATTGGAATGTTTGCCAATTGGATTGCAATTTAATTGATTACTTTTGAAGAGCTTTTGAGCAGTTGTGAGCTAGCAGGTGCCAGCTAACGGGTAATTTCCAATTAGATAATGCCAATTGTAAGCTGATTAGCCCACTATAAATCTTAATGTACAGCCCCCCCCCCCCCCCGCGGCGCCCACTCGTTGCGGTAGGACATAGCAACAGGAACATAAAAAAGCCATTATAAGGGAGCACAAAATAAGGGAAAAGGGCAATGTTGCAACTTGCCAAGGCAAACAAATAACCGAATAAGGGAAAATTGTGTGTAAAGGCAAAATAAAGAAAGTAGGAGGAAGGATGTCAAATAAAATGCGTGAGCGAGGAAAACAACGCAGGAAATGTCTGTCGACTAGTTTCTGCCAGTGGGAGGATGGGGGGTGGTGGTGGCCCTTGTTGTTCTTGTACCTCTTTCAACCACTGTTCAGCAGCAGCAGCAGAAGGGTGCGGGTGCGGGTGCGGGGGCGGGTGCGGTGGCAGCAGCAGTCGAAACCGCCCTCCAGAAAAATATATTTTCGAAATTCGTTTCATTTCTTCGACTGGCGCGTGGCTTGCGTGTGTTCTGTTTGCTCTTGTAAACAAAAGCGGGCGACAGCAACAACTACAACAACAACAACAACAAGTATGAACAATGCCGGCAACAACAACAACTCTAACAACAACAACAACAACAACAACAACAACAGCAAGCAAGCGCATTCCGCTCTTCTGATAAACGGAAGCAATGAAAACTAGAAATTGGCTCAATCGGCGGAGAACACGGCCGCCCACAGAGTGCACAAGGAGCAAGTGAGAGAGAGATATAAAGAGAGAGAGCATGAGAGAGCGCTGTCAAATGATAAAATTATATACATGTGTATGTGTGTATGTGACAGTGTATACACACAGTAAGTGCATTTGCGTGTCTGTATTGGTGCACACACACATGCACACACATACACAGACGTTTGCTATACTCACCATTGTGTTCGGTAAATATGTTTAAGCCGACGCTGGGATTGCAACGGTTATCCTTGTGATTCGCATTCGAGCCGCTGCGATGCGCCGACAAGCCGCTGGAGCCGCTCGAGCCGATGCTGCCGCCATGTCCCGCCGATTGGTGGGATTTGATGCGCGAGCTGCGCAATGTGGAGCCAGCGCTGAGGGCGCCAACGGAGGCGCCGCCGCTGATGCAGTGCGGCGAGCCGGATGCAACGGGACTGCTGCTGGAGACACCGATGCAGCTAACGGTGCCGCCATGTCCGCCGCCGCCGCCGCCACCCCCGCCGCTCGAATGGGAGCCGCGCTCCTTGCCCTGCTGTGCGCCCATCCTTCAATCACATGCACTATTATTTATTTATTTGTTGCACAATTTCGTTTTAGCTGCAGCTGCAATTTTATTTGTATTTTTTATTATTTTTTTTTTTTTAATATATTTTATCGCGTTCGCACTTGCTTTATTTTAATTCGCTGCTCTACACATTTTCTTTCGTGCGTCGTCGTCTCTTTTCTTTCTTTTACGAGATGCGCTCTTTCGCTCCACTCACACACACACACACGTACGCACGCACACACACACACACGAATTGCTACTCCACTTTGCGAATTGAGAGTAGACAAAATTCAAGGATGTTGCGAAATTGCCAATCAGATTTTTCTTTCTTTCTTTCTTTCGTACGCAACAATTTGTGGCGACAATTAATATTTGGTTTGCGCTTGGCTCATTTTATATATATATATATATATATTCGTTTTGTTTCATTTGTTGAGTGCGCCAGCCTGTTGTGGGGTAGTTGAAGTGGAGGGGGTCTGGCTAGGGCTTACAAACACGCCCTAAAATGCACTTTGTCTACCCGTCTTACGTCTTTTGCACTGCTGCGTCTGCGTCTCGTGCGCTGCGCTGCGCTTCTCACATATTTCGCATTTGCAGCGCCCTGCAGAAATTGTAGTTCGTTTTGTAGCTGGTTAACTGCAGCTTTCAAGTTATCAATATCTTTGCATTTTTCCAATTACACACAAGCACACACACACACAGAAATGAACCACCCGCACGACACTGCGTTGTCGACCGACTTCAATAAAATTTTCAAGACGACTAGCTGCTAGTGTGACCATACACGACTAGAGCATAAATAACCGAACTGCATTTGTGTGCGCGCAGCCAACATTGCGTGCGCTCCGAATTGCGCGCAGCCAACATCAAGTGCGTTGAACAAGTGCGCGCAGCCTAGTTCACGTGACTCTCAAATATGTTCAATTTCAAGTAATCGAACTAGTTCAGCCGTATACAACACTATACAACTCTTCAAGTCACACCGTTCAGATATTCATATATAGATAGTTCTGGAATTTGTTAGTTTTAATTACAAAATAGTCATATATATTCAGATTAAGTAAAGCATTAACAAAGCAGTCAATGTAAGTTGTTTGAATTCACATAAATGTGCCGCACGCATTATGCTACACGTTCAATGTTTCTTTCATATTTACCCCATAAAAATATAAGATGTCGGACTGGGATACGGTAACCGTTTTAAGAAAAAAGGCCCCAAAGTCTAGCCAACTGAAGACCGAATCAGCTGTGAACAATGCACGCCGCCAAGGTGTTGCCGTCGATACCCAGCAAAAATGTGAGTAAAATAAATGACGGCGGCTCTTCTAAAATTTGCCTGCGGTCTGTGTGCTATGTGGGGAGGGGGAAGGGGCGGCGCAGCTGCAATCAATCCCATGTGTATGGCGTGGCGTTTTGTTGTTGTTTTCGGCGGCTTAGTTGTGTCGGGAGTGTATGCCTGTGTGAGTGCATACATATGTGTGTGGTACATGTGTGTGTTTGATATAATTTCGCAACACTTTTTGCATTTTCACAACCTTTCGAAAGCTTTCCGACTACTCTCAACACTAATGCCGGCCATTTTAGCTCACGTCTAGAGCTGACCTACTAACTGAATACAGTGAAAGCTCCAATTAACGAACAGCTGGCTCTTGCGGCCATCTGCAGCAGCCCAATTATTCAATAACAATATATTCCTACATTTATTTTGATCAAGAAATTGTATATCATCACAAATATTTGATACAATAATTCGTGCTATTTTTAAACCTAAATTTTACTATGCAACAATTTGATTGACTCAATTTTCATATTAAGACTGCAAACTGTAAAGCCTGCTGGTTCGGTTCACAGTTTGAACCAATGCCTCACGTTAAGGTTCATTTCGTGAGCCTGTTCCTATTTTTTGTTCACGTGTTGCTCACAAAATATAATAATATGTTATTATTTTTTATTTTAACAATTTTATTTATCCGAATAAGTTAATTTTTTATATTCAGGTTCAGGTTTAGGTTCAGCCGCTTTATCGTATATAAATAAATGGAATTTGTGCTGCTCTAGCAGGACGAAAAAGACATAAGTAAGAGTGCTCTGGTCGGGAGTAGCCGACTGGGAGATACCCTGAACCCTGTCACACACACACACACTCCTCTAGCTGCATCGTCCCTTGGCCCCTCACTATGAGAAATGTCTTGTTGATTTACTTCGGTATTTATTGTCCGATCTTTATGCATTTTTCAGGGCATGTTTATGGCAAACAAATGTGTGCAAATACCAAAAACGCCGCCAAAAATGAGTTTTCATAATTGTACGGGCGGAAAGTATCTAACAGATGTACTCTTCTGGACTTGTCTAGTTCTATAAGCTCTTATAAGCTCAAAAAACAGGAATTCGATAACGATTATTAGCGATTTATCGAAGCTTTGAAACAGACTTGATCTGCGCGCGCAACAAGAGAGAGAGAGAGAGAGAGAGGGAGAGTGAGATCGACGTGTTCTTACAGACGAACAGACAGAGAGATGAGGTAGTTAACTTACCTGTAGATAGTTAAGTTTCCTTCCACCTGTTACAGACATTTGCATAGAACAATTAAAACCTTGTCACCCAATTTGAAATGGGTTCAGGGTGCGCTCAAGCGAGCCTTCACTGTATGGCATTTGGCATTGATTGGTTGCGTTTTGTGATTTGGCTTATTTGTTGATTTAATTGCAGATGGTGCTGGCACCAACAAGCAGCATGTGACCACGAAGAACACTGCCAAGCTGGATCGCGAGACTGAGGAATTGCGGCACGACAAGATTCCGCTCGATGTGGGCAAACTGATTCAGCAGGGTCGCCAGGGCAAGAATATGAGCCAAAAGGATTTGGCCACGGTAAAACTGAAATAGCCAACAATATCAATGATAATTGCATATTTTCGTTATTGTTTTTCAGAAAATCTGCGAGAAACAGCAGGTGGTTACCGACTATGAAGCCGGACGCGGCATACCCAATAATTTGATACTTGGCAAAATGGAGCGTGTGCTTGGCATAAAATTACGTGGCAAGGAGCGCGGCCAACCAATAGCGCCTCCCGGTAAAAAGTGAGATGATGCTGCTGCGTCCACTGTTGTGGTCGCTCCGCCTCTAAATCACAAAAATGCCAGACACCAGCAACAACCGGAGTCTGGCTGGAGCACCGTCAGCAGCAGCAGGCGCAAATGAAGCACTATCCGGGAGGCTGTCGCACCAAACAAAATCGGGTTAGCAGCTAAACACAAACAAAATCACGAGGAGAATGAACGAGTTAATATCTACAACAACCACAATCAATCCAAGCAAACACACATGAGCGCCAAACAACAACAAAACGCATTAAATTCTTTGCCACATTTGCTTTTTCTTTTATTTTGCTGACAAAAATTCAAACATTGTAATTCAATATTGGCATAAACAAAAAAAAAACAACAACAACAAACACACACGCATACCTCAAGGGACAATGCACAAAAGTACACAAACAACAAACTGAACTCAGCTAAAATAATAATTATTAAATTGAGTCGCAAACAGCTTGAAATGTTGTGCTCATGGCTGGAACAAATTGTTTTGTTTATTAGTTTTGCTCATTTTGGCATATTTTACAAAATATACATGCATATATATATATATATATATAAATTATTGTTTTGTTTATTGAATACATAATGTTTATGCATTTAAATGAAAAACCATTGAATATACACACAAACACACAAAAGTTCTTTCAATCGAAACCGAATCCTAACTTTAGATAAGCGAAAAATATTGCTCGTACTCTGAACCCAATCAAACTTAGGCTCATCTTGTGGTTGTTCTCATTAAAAAAAAAGACAAAAAAAAATAAAAAATACATTAATTACATTTAACATTCATAAGAAATATGCATGCATCATAAATACATAGGCCCATGTATGTGTACTAATTTAGAGCTTAGCCGATCCTTTTTGTAATCTATCATATATTATATAATAATGCCTAGTTTCACACACACACAGACACACTAACACACACACGGACACACAGACAGCAAATACATCTATAAACAAGATATAAGTATTTTAGCAAGATTTTCTAGTCTAGTATTACAAATTATTGCGATCTTTTGCTATCGCCACATTTTGGAGAACTAACTTCCTTGCGTAAAATTTATGCAATTAAAAAAACTAAAAACAAAAAAAAACACTTAAAAAATTAATAGTATATGTATACATGTATGTGTAGTAAAACATTTTCCGAAAGAAAAAATAAATGTTTTTTCCCCATTTACGTGAAATTCAAATCGCGTTTCCAAATTATCGAAAACTTTAAATGGAAATAAAAGAGAAATTATCTATGAACCTGGGTCAACTTTGAACTGGAGCATTATATAGCTTAGAGCTCAGTTTTGATTAGTTTCAATAGCTTTTAGCTGAATTAAAATTTAAAGATCGGAACTAGATGGAACCTATTTGTAGGCCTAGGAATAAGCGCTGAAGTAAATTAATTCTTGGTAGTAAAGTTTTTCAAGGTTCAAGGTTCGAACCCTAGAATCGTGTACTGTCGACGTTTTAAATTTCCTTAAGCTTTTTGTCATTTTTACATTCCGTACTTACACTAATAATATTTATTGTATATTTGAGCGAACAGTGTTGCATAAGCTTTTAAGAAGCGCCAGTGTAGTTTACATTTTGGTACTTAATCAAAAGCTTAATTTTAAATTCTAATTGGATTACTAGTGGGCTATGTTATTCAGCTGTTATACATTACCCTAAGCGCTGTTAAAATTTCCCTAACAGCGCTTTACCAAAAAATGTTAGCATGCATCAAAGCTGACTCATCACACGCTTATTTATGTTAACTGGCTCAATAATGTAATGTTTACATTCCAATTGGATTAATCGTGGTTTCTGTAACATAACTGTTATACATTAGCTTAAGCGCTGTTAAGATTTCCCTGCCTCTACCATAAAATGTTAGCGAGCCTTCAGACGGATTTATGTTAACTGGTTGAATTTGGTGCATGTTAAATGCCAATTGGAATAATAATGGATTCTGTAACTTACCTTAAGCGCTGTTAAAATTCACTTACAGCGCCCTTACACATCACAGGGTGATTCTAGTTGATTGGATTTGAAAATGGAGCTGAATAAAACAAAAGACATTTCCGTATCCTTTTTCCTTTGTTACATTTTATTTATCCGTTGTTTTTCTTAGCTTTTCATCAATTGTTTTCTTTCATTACCATTTTACCCGACAAAAAATTCAATTTGTTCGCTTAATTTTCTTTTGTTGTTGTTTTTTTGTTTTTTGTTGAATTTCGTTCACATTTTGACTGGCTCGCAGGATTACGCATGCGCATTCCGCTTTGCTGCAGCTTTCTCATTTCTCTCATTCTCTCTCTCTTTATTGATTTATCATTATCATGCATCGTTTAGACTAAATTAACTTTTCAAGTAGGACTTTTAGCTTGTTGTTGAACGCTTCTGCTTACAAATATAAATATATAATTTAAACATTTGCTTTGTTTTCTTTGTTACGTTCATCGAGGACTGTTTGCTGCTGCTTCTTCTTCTCCCTCTCTCTCTCTATTTTTTTGTCTCTTATTACTTTGTTCTGGATCATAAAAATGTCAAAAAATAAAAAATCCAAACTAAATGCACGCCCCTGCACGTTTTATCAAAATTAGTTATTGAATACAGTTTTTGTTTTGTTTTGTTTCGTTTTGGTTTTTACTTTACATTAACAATTTGCGCTTTAGATTGGGGGAAACTAATCCATTTTCCCACTTCCTTTTTTCGAGTACAAATCAGTTTCAGCTACATAAAAAATACCAAAGAAAATACCAAAAAGAAATGCGCGTTTGCCAACACAGGTTATATATATGTGTATACATATTGGTAGATACATATATATATATATATATGGGTAAGTATTCGTAGGGATAACTGAGCGGCGGTCTGAACTCAATTTGAGAATGTTTCTATATATATATATTATTTTTCCTTTTACAGTTAGAGCACAAATGAAAACTAGAGAACTTTGGGCTTAAACTGCACTATCAAAAAAAAAAACAGTACTATATATATATATATATATATATATATATATATATATATATAGGCAGACGAGAAGGTTTTTACATGCCATAGCTAACTTTTTACAAAAACATTCATCGAATTGGGCTGCGCTTCGAATTTCGATTTCATTATGTACATGACGTTATATAAACATATATATCCGATAATATATAGCTTTATGTATATGTATATATTTGTGTTTGTTTTAGTAAGCCAGCCGCCTGGTAAAACTCTATGCTTAAAATTAAATTTATCGAACGCCCCTCGTGTGCGCGTCTGCTGTCTGGCTCGAGCTGTTTGTGTCGGGCCTTTTTTTAAAATTAAAAAACAACTTTTACACCTCGGTACTGCATAAATAAATGTCCTTAGCCTTTAGTTGGTTGCTGAGGGGGTAGTGTGGAGGGGGGGTTGTGGTAAAGCTCTACTGCGCCTTGGCCTTGCGCATATAGGCAGCCTGTGCATCCTCGCCCACATATTTGCCAGAGAGACTGGATTCGGAGACGGATGCCGTCGGTCCATCGGCCAGCTTGGCTGTATTCTGGGCAACCAGGGAGGCGGCCATGCGCCGGCTCTTGTGTCCGCCGGGCGACAGGTACGCCTTGTAGAAGAAGCGCGCGAACAGCACAAAATAGCTGAAGTACATGGCGATCGATAGATTGATGTTGCGCTGCGATATATTGCACGATTGTGTGCCGTGCGTCTTCAGGAATCCGTTTGCCCACACATTAATTGCACAGCCAATTATCATTTGCGTTAGCTGCAGCGACGTGATGATCATCGAGATGAATCGCGGCGGATTGAATCGGGCCGCCTTCAGTGCATAATAGCTGTACATAACCGAATGCACACAGTAGTTCATAACTATGAACCAGCGTGCGGAACTAGTGTATTCCGTATAGCTGAACCACGAGTAGATCAGCACCGTGATGTGATGATACCAGTGCAGGAAGATCAGCGGCTGTTTGCGCAACACTATGAATATCGTATCGCCCAGTTCGGGCAGTTTGCTCAGCACAAAGAGCCAGGTCCAGAAACCGCACACGCGATCTTGTTCAATGTAGCTACAGGAGAGAGAGAGAGAGAGAGTGTGGTGACGGGGGGAGGAAGGAACAGAACGAGATTGTGCAAAATCAGGTTTTATTATTATTGGCACTGACGCTTTGACCTTGCGAAAATATTCCAATCTCACCTGGGCACACAGACCGAATGGAATAGCCCGTAATGACGCAGCACGTGCAACAGTTCCGGCGCGGTACGAGCGGCGCCCATTATGCTGAACATCGCCAGCAGCGTGTTCCATATGATCAGCGGTCCACGTAACTGAAATCTGTAAAGATAACACAAGACGTTTGGGCATTAGTTAAGGCAATTTACAGCATGGGCACGAAAGCTTTAAGATCTACGACTTATGTTCTGTATTATCCAATTATCGATATATCCAATTATCGATCTGTCCAATTATCGATATACCCAATTATTGTTTTAATCAAATTATCGATGCAGCTATCCAATTATCGATATATTCATTTATCAACATATCCATTTATCTATATAGCCAACTATCGATATACTCAATTATCGATATAGCCAATTATCGATTTATACCAATGATCGATATATCAAATTATCGACACATCCAATTATTCATATATCTATTTATCAATATAGCAATTATCGATTTTATCTAAATGATCGATATATCCAATTATCGATATACCCAATTATTGTTTTAATCAAACTATCGATACATCAATTTATCAACACAGCCAATTACTGATATAACCAATTATCGATATATCCATTAATCGATCTGTCGAATTATCGATATACCCAATTATTGTTTTAATCAAATTATCGATGCAGCTATCCAATTATCGATATAGACAATTATCGCTATTCCAAATTATCGATATACCGAATTATCAATATAGTAGTATATTAACATCCAATTATCGTTATATTAAATTATCAAAATATCGATACATCCTATGATCGATATATCCAATTATCGATATATCCAATTTTCAATCTAGCTTCATGACAAAAATTGACTTTTTATGATCCTAGCACAATCTCAACAACATCCGCTTGCTGTATCATAATACACCTGGTCGTAGAAGCTTTATGGAATGTTTTTTTAAGCAAACGTTGTATACTAAATATTTGCTGACATTGGAAATATCCCTCGGAAATTGACTTTTTTCGAAATGGAAGACGACTTCTGAAATATTCTCGAATCGTAAGTCGCGCTGCTGAGTCGTTTTGTCTGGGCGCTTCGTCATAGATTGGCTTTTTTTCCAGACTGTTTATGAGTATGCAAATTTGCATTGCAAAAAGCAAAGATCAACAAACTTTAAAGTTAGCTAAGGGCGGGGCGTTCAGCAGGGGCGGGGCTGACGTCAAAGTTGAAGTGTTTTGTGAAAACTGAGAAACAACAAAAACAATGCCAAAATGATTTGTCAGTCAGTCAAAGGCAATCGCATTTATCGAGTGTTTATCATTAGCCAGAGATCAAGTTTAATTTGCTCGACTCGAGTCTCCAATTTAGTGTTAGGCCTCGAGGCCCCTCCACATATACGTCTAGACATATATATGTATATGCGTATATATTATTTACCTATGTCAGACTAATCGTTTGGGATTGACACGCAGCCGGCTGATGACACAAGATTCTCAATTCAGTTATCAGATCACACGCTGCATTGCCAATATTATTCGAGAATCGACAAATGTCTAGAATATTACGCAATTTAGGGGTTTCGATCGGATCATACATAATACCCTTCACGAAGGACAAGCTGTTCAGATTAGAGGCTGGCTAAGTAAAGTTCTTGATCAATATTAACTGATCATGATCATGCGGAGAACTGATCAATGGAGATGCTTTGATATGGAGGCAGTTATATATTCAAATATATTCTGATCTGCAAGATCATTTGAAGATCCCTTCAGACAGATCATGAATCAACGCTGGAACTGTACATCCTTGAAGAACTGATCCTCATAATCTAAAGTTAGGACTCTGATCGATTGAGAAGTTCCAGCTGGCATTAAACTGATCCTCTTGATAGGATTTTAGTTGCAAGACTAAAACATTGGGGAACTGATCGATAGAAAAGAGGCAGCTGGTATTGATCCTCTCGATCATTATGTATAGATCTGGTAATCGATACTTGATCTGGTAGATTTCTTCTCTATCGACCAACGTTAGACTCTTACTAATTCAGATCTGTATAAGCTAGATCAAGTATTATATGCCTAGTCAGATCTTATCTTGTAAGAATTCAACGTTAGGAAACTGATCGATAGATAGGAATCAGCTAGCATGACTTGATTCTCTTGATCATTGTGTCTTCCGATTACTTGATCTAGCAAATTTCCATACAGATCTTAACTTGTAAGAATCTAACGATAAAGAATCAGCTGGGATTAAATTGATCCCCTTGATCAGATCTTAAATTGTAAGAAACAATTGTAAAAGAACTGATCGACAGAAAAGTATTAGCTGGCATTAGTCTGATCCTCTGGTTCTTGATCGTCTCTATAGAGATCTTAACTTGCGAGAACTAAACCTTTCCGATCAGAAGATTATTATTCTAATCCCCCTGGATCATTGTATAGTTCTATAGCTTGATCATCCAAATGTCCATGCAGATCTTAGGGATTATATCACGATCGCCCGAGAAGAATTTGGTATTGATTCCCTTGATCAGTGTCTCTTTCGATTACATGATCGTGCAAATTTCTAATTAGAGCCCACATCTTATCACAGTACTTGAACAATGCACTAATCGATTCCAATCAGACGAACCATTTATTACTGTAGGGATTACGATCTATAGAATCATATATGTAACTGAGGCACGTGCTGTAAATAGCTAGGCATAATAATTTATGTTTTTATAACAAACAATTAAATTTCTTTTACGTTAAAGCTCCACGGGCTGAGAACATGTTTTGCATTCCAAATGAGCTTCGAATTAATGTGTGATCTGTTTATTCGTCGAGCACCGCGTCGACATGCAAGGAGTATGACTCAAGGGCGTGCCGGGTCTGACAGCGACATGACTAAGTCAATTAATCAATTAATCGACAAGAGATACTAATAATGGGGAGTGTGCAACTAGCAGTTACCCTGTAATATAACAGCTTAAGCAGCTGCAGTTGTGCTCTTTTTTCCCTCATGGAATCAACCCTATAGAAAATGCTTTCGTAACTAGGTTAACTTCGGATTTTATTGTCCGATCTTCATGAAACTTTCAGGGAATTTATATGGTAGCCAAATGTGCGTAAATACCAAAGACCAAGAGCTTAGCTACTAAAATTAGTATTTGTTCATTTTCAAGCGAAAGGTTTAAAGCTATACAAAAAGTAAGATATTCTTAATATGTGTGTAACATACGAGCATCAAATGCGAACTCTTGAGTTCTTGTAAGTTATCAGAAGCAACTTTATGGGTTCGGACAAGCCTCAACTTCCACTTTTCAAACCATTTTCTATGGATTTGGGAATCAACTGAAGAATAATGCATATCAGTCAACGACTCAGCTCGCATTTCGTCAAATGCAATACAAATACAAGTTCAATAAATATTTCTTAACAGAAAAAAAAACAAAAAAAACAAAGTGGAAACCTTATCACGCCAGAATTAGTCATAAAAATCACTATATAATGTCTGGCTAAAAAAAAAAAAAAAAAAAAAGACGATAACCGATGACGGTGTACGCGGAATGTGGCGTGTTAAATGTTTATTCATATATGTATAATAAAATTAGACAGCTTGACTTGTTGGGTCGAAAGGTGGCACAAGCTGTTGGCTCATAGAAGAAAAAAGTGAATGCGAATTGAAAGGCCCCTCTATTTGTATAAAAATATATACAACAATAAATAAATAGCCAAACAGCAAGTGCATAAAGCTTAGCAAAAAAGATCAACTATCATCAATTTCCCCACAAGCTGACAAATTGTTTTTTTCTTTTCGATCAAAGTCTGCACAAAATGTCAATTTTGCGTACAGTTTACGACTTGGTCTTAAGTTTATAACAGTACTTGTGTTATCGATAACGTTAATTAGAGATTTTGCTCAAGCATCACTCAACACTAATAAAGATTATAACTGTCGTGGGGCATCAGAAACAATCATAGCTGCTGCGTTTCGGATTAATTGAGGCGTGCAAAAAATGTTGCTTGATATGCATGATTTCCAGACATTGTCTATATAGTATATATATTATATACATATCGTAGTGCTAAAATTGTCAGCGTTAAGAGAGCACGGAGACGCAGACACGAGGCGCTTAATGGACAATTAGGCTGCGTATGCTGCTCGCTGTGCGCCGCTTTTATTTCAAGTGGAAACGTTTAATTCGCAACTATGTTAAATCCAACTATATCTAGATGCTGCAGCAATTTAGTGGCAAGAAGCAGAAACGAGAAAAACAATTTGTATTTATTTAAACGAATCAAGCAAAGGCGCGAGTCGACACGGCGATGCGCTGCCGTTGGGAATTTTAACGTTTTGCAACCCTTAAAATTCACAAACGGTTCTGACGCGGCGCACAAGACTCGCGCGTTGGCAACACTACACAAATCGTGCCAAAACATTATGAGTAAGGAAAACCAATAGGCCTTGCTAATCGCTTGGCAGTTTGGCTTCTAGGCAGAGGGACGGACCAACCGTTCCTTGAAGCTCAATTTTTGCTAGGGCACAGGTCGTCCCCGGTGCGAATGCGTGGCGGTGGACCGGCGCCTACTTTGTGTCCGGTTTGCTGCTGCCGCATTTTGGGTGAAGCGATCTGCCCGTTAAGTGATGCTTGCACAGGGAGGGGGGAGAAGAGCCTAAATTCCAATTAAAGTTTCACTTTGATGCGTTTGGGGGGAGAGGGGAGGGGTGCGCAGCAAAAATGCGAAAATTGCATAAGCAGCAAGAGTAACGAATGAGAGCGTGGCCAAAGCTCTCTCTCACTCTCTCTTTTCCTGCCTTGCTCTCCTGCACAGTGAGCGAAATGGAGAGAGCAACAGGCAAGTTGGCACTAAACCAGATTTTGCAATACTGGACTTTTTAACGGAGATTATGCAAGCTGTAAACAAACAAAAAGTGAGAGAGCAAAAGAGAGCGCGAAGGAGAGCGCAAACGTTTGATGAACCAAAACAATATCAAATGCTTGGGCCAGTTGAGTTTTTTTTTTCTGTTTTGTTTTTGGAAGTTGATTTATGCAGTTCCAAAAACACATATACACAAATACATGTAAATATGTGTATAATAAATAAGCATGTCTGCTGTTTATGGCTGCTTTGCACTTTTGTTTCGTTTCGCCTTTGGGCCACAAATTCGCAACATTGTCTCGCTGTTGACGGCATTTCCATTTCCATTATTTTTGGCTTTGTTGTGTTTCTCTCATTTTAATTTGGCCAACATTTTGTTGTTGTATTGCAACACTTTTGCGGTTTCCCTGTTTTATAGTTACTGTCAATTTAGTTGTTGTTGTTGTTGTTGTTTTTTTTTGCATTCATTTTTAATTTGTTTATACATAATTATTATGCCCGTCTGAATAAAATTGCATATGAGATGACCCATTGACCAACATAATTTTTCGCTTAGTGTTATGTAATTATTTCACGGCCAGAGCTAAATGATAGCATTAATCTCTAACTTGCTGGGATTTTTGTTAACATTTCCAAGCCTTTATTTATTTATGGCCATTTAATTACACTTGAGCTATTTTAGGTACTGATTTTATAAGCACTTTGGCAACAGGTGTGTCGCAAACAGGTGTTTCCCTTTTTTTTTTTAGATTACAATTCACGAAATTTCCATTTAAATTCTGTCTAGCCTAAGATTGTGATTAAGCCGCCTTATCTTCAGTGTTGCCCGTTTGGCTATTTTTTTGTAGGCTTAATTTGGCTATTTTTAGAGTTTAAGCTATTTTTTGGCACCTTAATGTCAAAAAATCCAGTGTAATTAGCGCTCATAAATCTAATTAAGCTAGTTTTGGTATTTTGGTATTTTAGTACTTTGGATTTAGTTCTTTCTTTAAAGCGACACTTGACAACACTGCTTATGCAATCCTTCAGTTTTTGCCCAGCATCGTAATTGTGTGCACTTGTAAATTCTTTCTGCTCGAGAGAGAGCGAGCGCATTCTGTGAAATATTTAAAGGTCAGCAATGCGCAAAATTCGTAGAATGACCGAAATGCGAGCAGGTGTAGCAGCAGTAACCAAAAAGGTAAACAACGTGAATTTATGCCGAAAGTAAAAGTGTAAAATTGTGGCGTGATGGCGTTCACGATCGCGACGCAGCTGCAAATAAAGAGCGCGTGCGGGACGAGGGGGGGAGAGGAAGAGAGAGAGAGAGAGCGCGAGAGTTCGTAGGCTCAGCTCGCGATGCAGACGCAGGTAGACAGAATCGAATTTCTGCTTTGATTACATTTCGGGCTACTGTTGTTGTTGTTGTTGTCGTAAATATTTGAATGACACACTTTAGTAAGATGCTCTCTCCCTCTCGCCCCCTCTCGCTGGCACAAAGTTGTCACAGCTAACGGTTGTTTTCTTGTGCCAACCTTTAAAGTTTCACTTTTTCTCATAGCATCTGAATTTATTGCCGCGCGCGCATAATAAAATCGAAACATACATATGCATATGTTTATGTGTGTGTGTGTGTGCGTGTGTGTGTATGTAACAGTTATTGTTGTTGTCGCTTGTAATTGCAAGTGCTTTGCGGTAATTATTTTGCAGACACGCCCACTCGACACGTTATGTCATGTCACGATGGGCGAGAGCTTTCATTATATGCAATTATTTGCAAGCTCAGGACACTGTGCGTGAGCGAATTTTCAGTTACTTGCGTGCTGAGCACACATAAAAGGACTCTCTCTTTTTTTTTTCAGTGTTTTGGTTAAGTGGGGTTAGAGCTTAAGAGAGGGTATTTATAGTGGAGGCACGCATGTACTTTGTAATTTTACACACACATGCACACGCACGCACACAAACAACTGTTATTATGTGGGCTGGCACAAAAATAAACCAATTTTCTACAGTGGCTTAGTCAGAATTACTCAACGTTCTTAAAATGCTGTTTTTTACCTGTCAAGGTCAGGTGTTCCAATTTCGGTTTATCGTACATTTTGTGTGTTTTTCACAATTTTCACTAGAATTATAATTTTACTCATTTAAATGGAATTCACAGTCGATTGATTTGAACTAAACGAAAACATCCATTTTCCACCCTTGACGGCGGAACTGTAGAGTTCCGTTGACTTTAACTTGTTCGATTCTAATTGGAATGTCTATTAACAGTCTGGAAAAATGAGCTTTCATGCAGAGACTTAAGTGAGATCTTTTGTTTGTCAACTTACAAATATCACGTAATATGTTAGGCGGCAGTTAATTATAAATCAACTCATTGTAATTCAAATGGAATTAACATAGTTAAATTTAACAAATACTAAAGTTGCTGTATTTTAAGTATGCCTGGCCCCGTATATGGTCATAAACTTTTGCTACACACACACACACACAAGCAGCTCTCTCTATATAGAGAAGAAGCTATATCTGTATGTGTGTGATGATGCTTTCCACCCACACACACAGACACACAGACGCACACAGACAGACAGGCTGTATGTTCTGTATGCTTCTAGATTCTGTGCCCCCATCATTCATATACGGAGAAGCTCACGCAACACGCGCCGAGGCCGCAGTACACAGGGCAACAAAATATTTGCACAGCTCTCGTGTGCGTTTCAGATTTTGTGTGTTTCCTTTTATGGTAATTACAATGTTTGCATAACTATTTTGTATACCCTTCAAATGGTTCAGGAAGGGTATAATGGTTCCTTTCGGATGACTTGACATTTGAAATATGTATTTATGCGCGTTTTTTTTTTCGATATCTCCTATTTTCACAATATCTAATTTGAAACTTGTTTTTTTTTAGGCGGAACTTGGAAATTACAAAAGCTGTTTACACCAAAACTGGTATATAGTTTTTTGTATAGTAAATAGATTAAGTAGACTTAACTTTTTGCATACCATAATTAGGCATGGAGAATTGCATATAGATCGGACTATGAAGACCGATTTTGGGGCACACTCTCTGTATAAAAGAACCTTGAATGTTTGGGGCTGGGTATCTCAAAGTCGTTCACTCTTGACGACAGCACTCTTATTTATTTTATTTATTATTGTTGCGTTTCGGGGCTTGGGGCTGTGTCTGCGGCTGGCAATGCCAATTAGCATTTCATGTTGGCCAGTGTAAGCGTGCAGCAATGTTGCCATGTTGTAATTGAATGTCCTGCGCTTTGTAAAGCCCCAACAGCGCCCCACTGCCAGCTGTTGCCAAGCAGCAAGAGACACACCCACTTCTGGCATGTTCTTGTTGTGCCACACACACACACACGCCCGGTGGGAAGGGATTTACATCTACTATATATGAAAATTGAATGGTCGTGCTTGCTGCACCGAAATGTGGGGTTAACCTGATGCCGTATTTAAATGACTTTGAATTGACTCTCCAAGTGGAAAACGAGTGTAAAAATATGTAAATGCAGCTAAACCATGTTTACTCGAATAGGGGGAATACCAAGGTTACCGATTTAATTCATTAAAAGTCACCAATTACATAAAGTTTAAATATAATTTGAATAAAATGAGGTAAATATGAGAAATTCGAATATGGATATAATGGATATTAAAAGGCTTTTTGCGTGCACTCATTCCAGTTAATTATTTTCAATTATATTTAATTGAATAAATCCAAAAATAAGATAAGTTCAAAAGAGAACAAAAACTGTTAAAGCTGGGAAAAATTCCAAAAATAATTGAGAGATTCTGAGTTCAGTTCTCGATTCTAATTGTAATTCAATGAAATAACTTAAAATTTTATTCAAATCATATTTAAAGTTGAGTATAGATAAGTTGAAGGGAGAAGAATGTGTAAAATATGCACGATTAAAAAAATAAGTTTTAGATATTCTCTAAAGAATCTAACTTAAGGATTTGTTTATAATTGTAATTCAAGAAGTTAAAAATTGTTTATACGAGACTTTCAAGCATAACATATACTACTTTAGTACAGTAAACACTCGGTCGTAGAGTACATTGCAAATTGCGACAAATTCCCATTTAAAAGTGAAAAGTCGAAGTTTATGTTAAAAAACAAAACAAAAATTCTTCAAAACAAGAATTCTTAGCTTCCATATCTCGTTTCTGTCGGTTATCATTAGCGAGCGTTCACTGTAGGGGTACATTTTTTTTTTAAAACCTGTGATCGAATTACTATATATAATTTACCCCCATCGTGAATCATGGTTAATGATATCATAAACAATTACGACAGCCAGTTGAATGTTGCTTTTTGTTTTTGTCGCAATTCTTTAGTTTGCCGGACCCGAAAGTTGTGTTGAATTCCCCTGATAAGAGAGCGCGGCCCAGCACATGGGCTGCCCGGGCTGATAACAGGCGCGTCTCCCTAATATATATATATATATATGTACTTGGGCAGAATACCCGGCGTCGAGCGGCTTACAAGAGTTAATGTTAAAAATGCACGTGTTTTTGTTGTTGCACGTTTGATCTTGAGCAATTTGCGGGGGAGTTTGAACCAGCGACTTGCTGTTTGCTAGTTCAACGCTCGAATATCTACGCTACGCAGGATTAGTACAACGCGTTTGCGAAGTAAATTTGGAGGAACTTTCGCAAAACTTCGTATTTAGAACTCGTTTAAGATCCAGAGGAAAGTTTCTTTGAAAATTCAGGTTTTTCAGGTGAAAAGTCGTTGGGTTGGGCCAAAGGTTAAAGCTGCAACGTGCTAAAAACCAATAATAAAAAGCCAGTGCAGATGATCTCAGAGCGTGTTAAATTCCCCCCTTTCTTTTTTATCTTCTGTCTGTTAGCCCTTTGCTGACGCAGATCGTTTTCACAGTCCCACTCCAACCCGGGAGTTGACACCTTTCTCAGTACCAAGTCCGCGTGTGTCCATGTGTGTCAATATTGAAACGGTATTTTAAGTGTAAAGCAACAACAAAGACTTAATATATATATTTACTTTTATTTTTGGAAAAGCCGCAATGTTGTCACCGTTGTCAGATCTGGGCGTAGAGCCAAGCCCCTTTTGGGCGGAATCATTGGATTCGACAATCAAATAGAAGCGTGTAGTTCGGTCTCAAGTTGTCTCGAGCGCCACGCTTCAGCTGATTATTATATAAGACATTTGATTAAAGTGCGTCAACATATTTATTTATTTATTTTTTTTCGTTCGGAAGAATTGATGGGCCGTGTGTAATAAGTTGAAAAATGTGTTATGACAGACGAAACGATTGCGATAAGAAAGTGTATTAAACGGAGGGCAAATCGGAATTGCAGTAGTTTCTGACAACAAACGAAACGTTTTAAAAGCAATTAAAGTCTTCTAGTTTTGTTCTAATAGTAGAATTAATCTATATATATAGGGAATTATGTGGAAAAAAACCTATGTATATATGAACATCTGGGTGTCTAATTTATAGAGCTCGAGAGCTGTAAAGTCACAGTTTCCTGGCGCTTTTGTGCAATTTCACCAAGAAGCGTGAGAAACAGGTGAAAGACGTTTTTGATATTCCACTTCTTTGGGTGAAAAATGAGTGGAAGACAAGTTGTGCAGCTCTGCGAAATTAATATTTGAAAAAAACTTTACAAAAGTACTCCAAAATCCACTTGTCCGTGTGAAAAACGAGTGAAAATTGAAGAGAAATGAAAAAGCCTAAAAAAAATATATGCATATATAGATTTGGATTTGGATTTTTTTTATAGAACCCGACAACAGCAAAATGTCACTCAAAGAAAATGCTTTCAATTTTGCTTCACTTCCATTCCACAACTCTGGGTGAAAAATGTGTGGAAATTAAAGTGAAATACTATATATTTCGAATAAAATTGCGCAAAAAAGTTGATTGCATGCCATTTGTTATAGAAAACGAGTTCGTTTCAATGCAAATCTCATGATAAGCCCATATATGGATGTCATGTCATCAAACAATTCACGTAGGCAAACTAACTGTGCAAAAAATGCGAGGGGAAAGCTTTGAAAATTTGACAAAATTGAAACAATTTTCCGTATTCCGTTTTTTTTTTGGACATGCAACGCGTTTTATTTGTGTGGATTGCTGGGACTCTGATTGTGAACGTGATCGGACCCTAACTGGGCGTAATAGACCATGTGCTTTAACTATAATTTTCTTCAATTAGGGCGTGGCAAGGGGAATTTCTAATGAGCGAGGGACTAACGGCAGCTGAAGATTAACTAACTTACAACTAATTATTTGTTACGTATACGTAATATCGTGTAGAGGCAAACAGCTGTACGGGCTTCCATTGAAATTGCACACATGAAAGTGTGCATAAACATTCCATCTGGTACTTATGCCATATATATATATATATATATATATATATGTGATGCGCCTATTTTGGGGGCACTTTTTGGGTAAGGAGGTTATTTCAGCGACATTTGCCACTATCGGGGACTGTCCCCGAAAAAATCGACGGTGCACTGTTAATTTTGAGGACATTTTCGTTTTCAAAGCAAAGTACATAACTTTTGGATATGAATTATATATGGTTTGAAAATATACTTTTTTTCGATAAAGATTGACTTAGCATTAAGCCAATCTAGATTTTATAAAAAAAGTTACAGTCCTTTTTTAATTTTTATAGATTATGCATATAGTCAATTTTGGAGACCCATACTTCTATGATTTTTCTTTAGTTGTCCGTTTAGTATTTATGACCCCAGTTAAGTTAATCTCATTTTTACTGGTTAAATATATGTTTAAAATATATGAACAACAACATATTTAACCAATTATTGATTATTTTATGAAAAATATAAAATTAAATTCCATCGATGTGGCAACACCGCACATATATATAAACAACAGCTTTTATGAGGACAGAGGAACGGTGGAATTATTTCTAATGTAACGATTATTTCGGGCACACTATATGTGACATTCCTTTTGGGGACAATGTCCTTAAAATAACTACATATATCATATATAACCAAATGTACAAACATGTTTTAATGGAATGAAACGAAAATTTAACAAACGCACACGAAAACTTTGAAAAATAATACGAACATATGTACATACATGGCTTATAAGGATATATTTATATATTTTTATTTGGAAGTGAATATTTATATGTACCTCTTTTTTGAATAGCTGTTCCATATTTTCAGAGTCAAAAGTCTAAAAGTATTTATTATATGAAAATAAGTTCGGTGTGCAAGAGTTTATATGAAATGAGATAGTTTTTTTATTAATGGTAGGGAGCTCCCGCTATTCCCTAGCGGGTATTCACCCAGAACCCTCTTCTACCAACACCAAATTCAGCTCGCGCTAGCAGAGCTTGTTTGCTTCAGCAGTAATGAAAATTTTTTTTTTAAAAAAACCACACTTTTTGGGCTCGAATCGAGCTAAAAATTCTTGAGTTAAGTATAATTCGTACTTCATTTCATAGAAGCTCTGAAAGGTCTTAGAATAAGTACTAATATTCTTGAATCAAGTACAAAAAATGTATTTGATGCAGCATTTGTACTTAATGTAAGCTTTAAAAAATCAAGAAGAATAAAAGTTAACTCAAGGTTTAAAAATCTTGAAAAGTTGGACAGCCCAAAAAAGTGAGAAAGAATTGGCACGCGCTCGCTCTCTCAATTTTGTTTCTAATTCTTTTGCTGAAGCCAACGCGTGCCATTTCAAGTAAAGAGTTCGGTGACGTAGAAATGTACGCGGATAAAAAAGCTATATTGCCGGAGCAAAGGCTTCGAGAGCTCCTTAAGCAATTTGGATTGAAGCACCTGCTTTCCTATTTAGACGGTAAGTACATATGCACATACATACGTATGTATTGGTTTAATTATTCTTGTGTATATATGTACATATATATACTTACATAGATTAACGTAGATAAGATATATATTTACATACATAGATAATACACATACATATGTATGTACATGCACACAAGAATTCTACAGTCATCAGTAGCGCTTATTGTACTATTTTCGGGTGTTCTCAAAATGACAAATACATTACAGATAATAATAATTAATAAATCGAGTAGCAACCATCAAAGCTGCTACTGCCTAAGTGACACTTAAGAAACTTGCGCGCTTTCAGTTGTCAAATGAGGGGCGGCCTCGGTGAGCATAAAGTTTCTCGAGCTGCGCCCGATCGGATGGCGTTACTTTATGCGCATTCTTTTTTTGTTAGATTAATATTTGGACATTAGGCTTTTGGTGACGGTTACAGGTGGCTTGCAGCTAGTTGTAGATGTTACCACAGTATAGTCGCCATTGCCATCCGACTGGTTGCAGCAAGTGCCAAATGCCGTAGCGGAATCGGAGGAACAAAGATCAAACATCGTTTGTGATGTGCTGGCTGCACGTTTAATTGGCTTTTTCGCTGATTTTTCCAAGGCACGTGCCAAGCCGGATCATTAGACAAGGCCGTCGAGTTCCATCCACGCTGTGATTGTTAAAGCTCGACAGCTGTGGCGATGCTGAGGCTTCACCTTCTTCCTTTAGTTCCGCTTGTTGCCTCAGTTTTTGCACGCCTCCAAATATATTTGCTTCGAAAGCGCTTGTGCACGCTTGAAATCTATATCGCGATCATTTGCTTCAATTGATGCTTAGTTTTCTTAAGCTTTGATTCGGGGGTGTTTTCAGTTACTTTTCTGGAGGTGTTGTTCATGCATTTTGCTTTGTTGCTCTTGGCACAGAGCTGGATTGATTTGGGAGTTGGTATTGGGGCACTCATATTTAAGAATTTTACTTATGCATTTTGGTTGGGCTCAGCTTCGGACACTTGCTGCATTTTGCGGGCTGGCTTTTTCTTCAAATCGCCCTCCTCTGTGTCAAATTAGCGGCGGTGACTTAGCGTCGATTTTTTGTACTTGTTATCGAAAATGGAATCGTTCACTTTTAAATGCATTTATTTATGTTTTTAAGCACAAAACCTAATAAATTTAAATGCAGAATTGCAAATTACCGCTATATTGATGAATAAAAATGTTAGGTAATTATTGCCAGCTAGTTTTTTTCATTAACATAGGGTATAATAGGAAAAGTAGAAACATACAAATTTTTTTAAAAACTCGCTGTACGATTTTTTTTATATAAAAAACAAAATGATTGATAATTCGCGATCTATATTAAACAACCAAAAAATATAAATGAAAATTTGTTGAAATATTGACACCTTTTTATAATGCTGTGTATAAATACACAGTTGCCTTATTACGTAGTAATATATTTTAATAAAGATAATGTTTTATTGTAAAATGCCAATTATGTCATTTATTATTGTATTTCTTTCCCATATACTAATATTTTAAATTAATTTTTTCCCTCTCAATACTGTATAACATTGTTCAACGCTGATTCCAAGCAGTGGTTCGGTTTCCGTTAAAACTCATAGCTCGTTAGGCCTTTTAAATGAACAGCATGAGGTGTGTTAACATTTTATTTACTTTTCTAAAAAACTGGCTAATCGATTTGTTTAGAATTATTACGTAAAGCTTTCTTAAATATATATCTTTAAGTTGGTATACCGTGCATTATCCCTGAGAAAAGATATTAGGGTTCAAGTGCAAGGATTATTTTTTTACGGTCATTTTGTATGGTATTAGCACTGTTTTACAAATATTTTTAAAACGTGCTGATCGATTTTTATAATTTGTCCAAAATGGGTTAGGTGAAACTATAGACCTTAATCACGATTAATATACACGTATATGCGGTTTTCGGGGCCATTATCTAAGTTAAGATATTTAAAGAATGGTGGAAAGCTTAATTTTCAACCCCTTGGTTTAACCATATTATAATTTAAAATTCAAAAAGAAATAGATCTAGACAGTATATAATTTAATTTTTTTCAATTCTGCATTTACATTGTTTAGGTTGTGTGCTTAAAAACATAAATAAATGCATTTAAAATTGAGCGATTCCTTTTCCGATAACAAGTTCCACAAATCGACGCTATGTCACCGCCGCTAACTTGACGCACATAATCTTATTGTATAAATTGAATAGAATGAGTCAATACGATTTTACGATTATTTTGGGAATTATCGATTGATTTCTAGGAAAACCATTTTTCCGGTTAATCGCAATCGCCCGTGCGGTTATTTTAATTTCGAAGTTTTTGAGCGACGAATTAAAAAAGTTATAAAAAATGTTTTATTTAGTAAAATGTGGGGAGTATTATATACTACCGCAAAACAAAGTTGTAATAAAAAAAGAAAAATGTTTCGCGAAATTTAAAGGCGCGAAATACGAGGCCTTTATTATAGATAAAGCTTCAAGTGCATCTCGCCTGGAAAAGAAATTCAAAAGCCTAAATGGTAAGTCAAATGTTTAATGCATGTACAAGTGCATATTATATTTTTTAGAGAAATCGTGTGATGATCGTTATGTATATGTATGTGCTATTCTACATATACATATTATGTAAAACTTATGTACTTTTGTATGTGTATTTTAAATTGAGTTGAATTGAATTGTATGTTGTTGAATTTCCGTTAAACA